>NC_041220.1:45922275-45933883 GCF_002837175.3 Physeter macrocephalus | reverse complement strand
CAAATTCATTGATTAGATCTAGTAGTTTTCTGGTAGCATCTTTAGGATTCTCTATGTATTATATCATGTCATCTGCAAATAGTGACAGCTTTACTTCTTCTTTTCTGATTTGGATTCCTTTTATTTCTTTTTTTCTCTGATTGCTGTGGCTAAAACTTCCAAAACTACGTTGAATCATAGTGGTGAGAATGCACAACCTTTTCTTTTTCCTGATCTTAGTGTAAATGGTTTCAGTTTTTCACTATTGAGGATGATATCGGCTGTGGATTTGTCATATATGGCCTTTATTATGTTCAGGAAAGTTCCCTCTGTGCCTACTTTCTGGAGGGTTTCTATCATAAATAGGTGTTGAATTTTGTCAGAAGCTTTCTCTGCATCTATTGAGATGATCATATGGTTTTTCTCCTTCAATTTGTTAATATGGTGTATCACGTTGGTTGATTTGCATATATTGAAGAATCCTTGCATTCCTGGGATAAATCCCACTTGATCATAATGTATGTTCCTTTTAATGTGCTGTTGGATTCTGTTTGCTAGTATTTTGTTGCGGATTTTTGCATCCATGTTCATCAGTGATATTGGCCTGTATTTTCTTTCTTTGTGACATCTTTGTCTGGTTTTGGTATCAGGTGATGGTGGCCTCATAGAATGAGTTTGGGAGTATTCCTCCCTCTGCTATATTTTGCAAGAGTTTGAGAAGGATAGGTGTTAGCTTATCTCTAAATGTTTGATATAATTCGCCTGTGAAGACACCTGGTCCTGGGGTTTTTGTTGTTGGAAGATTTTTCATCACAGTTTCAATTTCAGTGCTTTTGTTTGGTCTGTTCATATTTTCTATTTCTTCCTGGTTCAGTCTCGGAAAGTTGTGCATTTCTAAGAATTTGTCAATTTCTTCCAGGTTGTCCATTTTATTGGCATATATTTGCTTGTAGTAATCTCTCATGATCCTTTGTATTTCTGCAGTGTCAGTTGTTACTTCTCCTTTTTGATTTCTAATTCTATTGATTTGAGTCTTCTCCCTTTTTTTTTTGATGAGTGTGGCTAATGGTTTATCAATTTTTTTTATCTTCTAAAAGAACCAGCTTTTAGTTTTACTGATCTTCTGCAGCTTAATTATGCCTGTGAAGATTACTCCACCTTTTTCCAGTCACCTTTTCCCACCCTCCCCAAACTCCCCATACCTCAGAACACCCTGCTTCTTTATTCTTTATCCCGCAAACCTCCCATGGTCCTCGCCCTCAAGGTGGAGGTTCAGAGACTTGTTCTCCCTTCTAGTTTGGTTGCATTGGGAATAAATACTCTGCTGCACACCTCAGCTTCTCAGTGGTTTGGCTTGTTGTGTGTCAGGTCCTCTATTATATACTACTTGAAGAACAAGATTATGGCTAAACTGGAGTTTGAAAACTTAGACCAATGTGGAACATTGGTCTTCTTCTGGCTTCGGACTCAGACTCATATTGGAACTTATGCCATTGGCATGTGCTGTAGACTTAGACTGGAAAATAATCAGTTCTTCTGGGTCTTCACCTTGCCAACTCCATATCTTGAGACATCTCAGCTTTTCAGCCTCCATAACCACTTGAGCCAATTCCTTACTTTAAAAAAAAATGTATATTTAAGAAAAAAAAGGTTCCTGAGTGATCCATTTTCCTTCTGTAAGCAGATATTAAATTGGTATTCAAAATTTTTCCTGGGACTGCTTTTCTTTACTAAGTAGTAAACTTTAGGTAACTAAAATTTTGTGTCTTCAAAAAAAGTGTACTTGCTAAGGTAACATACACTCTTTTGGAAAAGTTGTTAATAATACAGCATTACTAATTTTAATTACCTGCAGTCTATACTTTCAGAATGTACTTTCTTGAGGTATATATGTCTTATTTAGCTGTTCTTTATGTAATCCATCTGGGTAGTTGGTAGTCTGATTTAAAATCAACCAATTGATCTTATTTCCTATGTGCAGAATTAATAGATAGAGGTCATTGGGGAAAACTTTTGTATTGGGAAGGGTTTTTCCTTGAGTTTGATTCTAACTTATAGCTTAATTTTCCACTCCAAACACAATCATGCTTTTAATCATCGTTTTGCCAGTCTCCTACTAGAAAAATTATATATACATATATATGAATATATATAATATATTTAAACTAGTAAATGTATTTTTTTAATCTATTTTTTTAAACAATAAAAAGCATGCTTCTGAGTTGTTTCCTATGAGGATCTATACTATGGTTGAGTTTGATCATGTTGCAGAGTTCACTTTGGTGTGAATAGTCATTGTTTTTCCCTAGAAGTATTTAAGTATCAGAACATAAAATGTAAAGGGATTGCCATGTCATAAATTTTTAGGCAACCACATGGTACAAGAGGTATAGGTCTTGAGTGACTATCAAGAGAATTGAGGATAATATATTTGCTGTTAAAAAATAAGTAAAAGTCCAAACATAATTCCATGTAATTCTATGTGTTCTTCTCATTTTGTGAGTATCAACATCTGAAAACATTGTATGAAACAAAAATTAAATGTTTGTTATATTACATTGTCATTATGTATGTGTATATGTGTGTGTGTGTGGTGGGGGGGGGGAGAGAGAGAGAGAAAGAGGCTATAATATGATATCATATGAGTGTCATAACCTAAGTTTAAAGGTCTGCTTAGTAGAGGTCTAGAAAAGTCTGAGGTAAAAGGAATAACAGAACAGGACAAACACTGGGACAGCAGGGAGCAATTCTTTCAGACAAGCAAAATATATATCAAACTGTGACGGCCAAAATAATTATGGGTTCACTGATCTCAGGAAACAAAAGAATGTAGAAATGGGGATTTGGGATAGTAGCAAGGCTGAAATACATGTAAATATGTGATCTTACTAGGAAATTGCTTTCATTACAAAAAAAGGAGTCTGATATTGAATCCTTCTACCACGAACCTGGTGACAGGCTCGAGGCAAAATGATTAGATCCCTTAACAGACATGTTAAAGCTGGACGTGAGGAAAGGCAAAAGCAAGAATACTGGTCCAAGTCAGGACTTCATCTGATAGATAAAACTATTCTCATAGTGTTAGGGTTTGTGTGTGAGTGTGGGTGTGCATGTGTGCACGTATTTGTAAAGATGAATTTATTTACATATGTTAATACAAGTCATTTTCAACACTCTTTCATCAATAAAAGTTTCTGTGACGTATATTAGAAAGGCATAAACACTTAAAAGATAAAATCCCTGAGCAGCTGTCTACAGGAGTGGAGCTGAGTGAGCTGACCTGACTTATCTGAAAAACTAACACTGTCAAATATTTCTGCCTTTTTTAAAAAAAAGATATGTCCTCATTCTCAGGAAAGTCTTCGCCTTTTTCTTACTAAGGACTTTAGGGTATCAACCATGATTAAATAAACAAATCACTCCAGTAGTTTTCCTGGGGCTCATCAAAAAATGACAAGCCTACAAGCCTACCAATATTCTTGACTTAAAAGTATTGTTTTGTTAGAGTGACTTTTTCAAACTGCAGAAGAATTTACAAAATCTTTTAACAACAAATTAAGTGAAAAAATATGTTGACTACAGTAAAATCAATATTGGAATATTCACGTAATTAAATGATTTACACTCACAATTGATATCTATGACCCAAATTTGCTTAGAACAGGGTAAAATAAGCAGAGCCAATCTATTAGTGTAGTGCTTATCTTGTGGTAAACATACATATTATCTAATTATTTTCAACAAAGTGTTGTGAGGTAGGCATCGTTTTTATTCTCATTTTACACAGGAAAAAAAATGTGGCCCTGAGATGGGTGGGATGGGGGGAAAGGAAGTCCAAGAGGGAGGGGATATATGTGTATACACAGAGCTGATTCCCTTCGTTTTACAGCAGAAGCTAACAAAACATTGTAAAGCAAATATATCATGATTAAAAAAATATAGGACTATTAAGCAAGAACCTCAGAAATGTAAGAAATATATTCCAGATTTTGATGCAAATATGTTCAATATAAACAGTAAGGATGTTCTGTCTAACAAACATTTATCAACAATATTATGTGCTTGCAAGATTTTAGATGAAACAGATTTGATATCTTTTTTGATAGAGCCTATGGTCTAATGGCTTGCTTCAATTTCAGTGAAAACAGAATTCAAAATATAAGGACTACAGTAGAGAGAACATGTACTTAATTTTATCTCATGGAAATGGAATGTACTTTGGAGGATGGGGATCCTATATTTGGTTTTAGAATAATGAGTAGAAATAACCAGTTGAAAATGTTTAACAGCATAAAATCTGAAACCACACTCTCTAGATTTATATTCCAGCTCCCAGTTCACTAGCTAAGTATGTTAATTAGGATAAATGTGCCTCAGTTTTCTTACATATAAAATGAGATGATAATAATAGTACATCTCTCATAGATCCTTTGTTAGATTTAAGTGCATTTATATATGCATATTGCTTACAACAGGGCTTGTTTTAGAGAAAAACTATGGAAGTGATTACTATTATTATCATTATCACTATTATTACTCCAGACGTGACATGCACTAAACACACAGTGTACACACACCCGTACACATTTAAGTGAAGTCAAGGAGGCAAAAAACAGCATGGTATGTTTATGGAGCTAAAAGGAATTTGGTGAATGAAGCATGAAGTGGTAAGAGGGGTTAAGGAGAGGGAGCATAGGGCCAAATCATAGAATGACTTAAATATTATATTAAAAGACTTCAACTTCGTAATAGGGAACCATTGCAAGATCTCAAGCTCTGACATTGGCAGATGTGTTTTTATGTACCACTCCGGGGGGAAAAAAATTGATTTGAGTGCAGCAGAAGCAGGGTTACCTAGGGGGCTACTGTAATGGTTGAGATGAGAAGTGATGAGGACTTAAATTGAATAATATTAGATACGAATAAAAAGGGGCAAGCACATTTTAGAAACATAAACAGAAGTGTTTGAGTGATTTGATGAGGGTAAATAAGAGAATTGAAAATTCCTTTAAGATTTTGGTAACACTGAAGTCAATCATGTTAAATAAAAATACAAAAGGTACAAAATAAGCAAATTCAGTTTAACGCATGATGGGTGGGCAGGCTTGAGATGCCTGCCTGGCAAGAATGAGGATGCCCAGTATAAAGTAATATATACTACCCTGGAGCTATATTTGTTTTTAACCATCCATAGGGCTCTAGATATTTGTTTCATAGTTTTAAGAAACTTATAAATGTAGAATGTGGCCTGCCACAAGAGAAATTTCTCAGGCAGTACAAGTTCTATTGTAATTTTTTTTTGTTATTGTCAATGTGGTTGGTGTCAAACTCTATATTATGACAACTCTTGATTTTTAATGAAAATAAATTGAAAATATGCAAACACTGCTTCAGAATAAACATTTTTGTTAGATGTTTCAGTGAACTTTTAGGAAATGTGTGTTTACTCACTTTGGGGACAGATGAAACACAGAAACAAAGAAATTATCTGAGCTTGCTCCTAGAAGAATTCTTTCTAGAAGAATTCTTTCTCCAACTGAAAATTCCTCTAACTCCCCATTGCAATTTAGTAAAAAATACATACACCTCTTCTGGTACTAAGCATTTTTTAATCTTTTTAAATTTTTTCCACTACTAATCAAAATGGAAACTTTAGGTCTTACACTTTGGTTACTAATTACCTGCTGCACTTTATATTATGTGACCATTTTATGATTCAAATTGAATTCAAATAATGAATATAAAATGAGTAGGGCCAGATTTTCTACAATAGCTCTTTGTATTTTTATTGCCTTTATGTTATTTTTTCTCCTTTGCAATCAAATTTCACTTACAGAATTGGCAAGAGCTAAAAGCTCTGTACTGTGTTCTTTTGACCTTTTATTTATTAAAATGCTTTGGGTACAGATTAATTTACTTTGAAAATATTTATTGTTGTTTCACCTGACTTGAAAAGGGAGCTGTAGGCACTTTGATAAATGAATTGAGAGGTTGTCTGGCTTCTCCATACCTTCTGGAATTACTTTTATCCCTTACTGAAATGATGTCTTGCAATTTTCTGCTAGTGTGTCCCTAGGGAAACTGCAGCTGATATTTCTATGAATTCTATTGCTGCAGCAATAGCTCTATTTTCCTTTGCTCTCTGTTAGTGGAGATACATTGTTACAAAAAAAAAAAAAGTAACCCTCTGAAGCACTGGGTTTTTGTATGTCAAGCCTTTTAGTTATGCATTACAGATAGACATGAATGAGGTTGAGTTGTAAATAGTCAGGAGAATGGGTCTTTAATCAGTGGGATGTTGTCACAGGATAGTTCTTGGTATGCATTATGGTTCTAGCAACTTCTTCTCAGACATTCCATTTATCATAGCACTTCCTTAGCTGTGTATGACTCTGACAGTTGCCTGGTCCTCTTTTTCTGTAAAGATGCTGGTCTTAGATATAAAGCTCTCTCTTTTATCAGTATAAAAACAAAATATTTAGTTCAGCTTCAAATTGTATTTAAAAAAATACAAATGCAATGGATTCCACATGTCACTGTTAAGTCAGGTGAAAAAATAATAGGTGGAATATTCTATGGAATAACACAGAACAAAGTTAAAGGTGAAACTTCTAGTTGACTGGGTAAAGTCATGAATTTTTCTCACAAACCCACCCAATCAACTGGTTGCCTTCAATATCAAGGGAGGCTTTGTCCAACAACTTCCTGCTCCTTTCCATTAGAAATTCTATGACATTATTTTATTCATTTATTCAACATATTTGTATTGAAGCCCCACAAATCATTAGATACTGTTCTAAGCTATGAAGATCAGCAGTGAATGTGAACATAGAAAGTCACTGCCCTCATGGGGATTACCCTTTAATAGAACAAAAGACAATGATGAACAATGAATTAAATGCATGAGTGCTAAGAAGGAAATAAATAAATCAGCCTAAGCGGGCAGAAAGTGACTGAAAGATTTTATTTTAAACATACTAGTCAGGGAATGTCTCTCTGACTGGGTGACATTTTGGGCAGAAACATAATGAAGTAAGGGAACAAGCCGTATAAGATATCTGGGAGAAGAATATTCCAGGCAGAGGCAAAAACAACGGCAAAGTCTTGGAGGCAGAATTCCATGAATAGTTGGTGTGTTCCAGAAATAGCAAGAAGCACAACTGGCTGTAGTTAATCAAGCTAGGAGGGGAGACTAAGTCAGAAAAGGAGAAAAAAGCATGTAATTCTTGAAGGCCAAGAGGAAGACTCTGGCTTTCACTGAAGGAAGTTGGAATCTATTGGCTTTCAGCAAAGTGACATGATAAGACTTTAGAATTTAAAAGATCACTCTGGCTACTGTAACAAGTAGTGAGACCACAAGTTTTGATTTTTACCTGGGGTATTGCCATACACAACAAAATACCAACATATCACCAGGTCCACCATGCTGAGGCTGGTGGAATTTTTGTTTTTATTTTCATTTATTTTGTCCATTAGAGTTTTAATTTTCAGAGTTAGGTTTTTAGTTTAAGATCTTAAACAGGAGTGATTATATGAGAGACATTAATTAGATCTTCATGGACTAAAATATCTGTGTATTTACATAGCAGATCATTTCTCAGGTCGGGATACCTATCTTTCTGGGTCTGGGGTATCGGAGACCCTTGGTAAATCTACAACATGGTTCCATAGCCTCTTGACAATCACATGTATTACACTTCCCTTTAGTTCACTGATTATATTAAAACTGTTATTTTTGCTTCTTATATGTAAACAATTGGTACAATAAAATCAATGAACACCAGAGGGGGAGAACAGAAAATATTTGAAAAGTCCCTTAAAAATTTTCTATAATTCTAAGTCATCTTTACGTGTTATATTCCTTAAAAATAACAGAAGAAAACAGAGTCCAAAGTGAGTTTTAAAGTTTATGCACATGTTACTATGGCTCAGAATCTCTGTCCCTGAGATAGATCATAGAAAATGATCAAAGTCACACCCCCTCCTCTCCAACTCAAACAGCACCATTTCCCCTCAGCTGAAATGAACAGTAAATATTTCCACAATGGCTTGGTTCTGAGCTGTTGGCAAAACCTCAAGGTGTCATCTAATTATCCAGTAAAACAGGTGGGCTCCTAAGTGTCAGAGACTTTGAACTCTCAAGGAAAACCACCTTCAAAACAATGTGAAAATTGTCATGGGAGAAACTGTTAGGTTTTACACAATATATGTCTCCCCATTTTTCTGTAGAGAATAGAAATTGTAGCTTGACACATGGCAGCTGACTAGAAGACTACATTGTTCAGCCTTCCTTGCAACTAAGTGTGGTCACATTAAGTGTTGACCTATGGAATATGAGAAGTATGGTTGAGTAGAAATTTCAGGTCTTATTCCTAAGAGAAGAGTTCCACCATCATGTCCCTTCCTCCTGCATCTTTCTAATAAGAGTACAAGTATGGCAACAAGTAACCTTGGACCTTGTATGTGAGGGTTATGCCATAGAGATGGCAGAACCACAAAATACATGGGCCTGTGTCTATGACACCATGAGGCCAATCCATTATCTTTAATCAGTTACTCTCCCATTATTACTTTTGAGAAAAATCAACTTGCTTCTTATTTGAGTCACCTTTACTTTGGGTCTTTGTTATAGCACCATATGTGTAATCTCTTAAAAATAAAAATTAGTGGGGTTTCTAATAAATACATCCATCATTTCAATAAAAACACTACCACCATAGACAAGCCAACTCCATGTCTCTGAAGCTGAGAACACTATTCTAAGATTAAGAAAACTTTACTACCTTCTTAGTTATATAAGATCACCTTCACAAGGTGAAAGGCCTTTTCTGTTTTCTAAGGTGTAGCTACATTCTGTACTTCAAAAAAAAATTTAGATGAATGTACTGCCATTATGTACAAACTGATTCTAACAAATCATATATTTTCCTCACTGATCTGCATTTAGAACTTGTAATTGTGTCAGACACCTGACTTTGGTTTGATACAAAAGTGTTTCTAAAAAGTTTGTCTGATCAAAAGTCTTTGATCAAGGAAGAGTTTATTTTTGCTGTTTTTTTCTCCCCCTTTAATCTTTTAAGTATGGTTCTAAGTTTTAGCAGGGTTGAAAGAACTTAAAAAATATTAATTTAAAAAACATTTTTAGAGATTGGTTCAAGATGGCAGAGTAGAAGGAACCACTCTCTCTTGCAAGAGTAGTGCACTCACTCCCTCTTGCCAGAGCACCAGAATCACAACTAACTGCTGAACAATCAACGACAGGAAGACACTGCAACTCACCAAATAAGATACTTCACATTCAAAGACAAAGGAGAAGCTGCAATGAGATGGTAGGAGGGGCACAATCACAATAAAATCAAAACCTATAACCACTGGGTGGGCAACTCACAAACTGGAGAATACTTATACCATGGAAGTCCACCCACTGGACTGAAGGTTCTGAGCCCCACATCAGGCTTCCCAACCTGGGAGTCCGGCAATAAGAGGAGGAATTCCCAGAGAATCAGACTTGAAGCCTGGCAGGATTTGACTGCAGGACTTCGACAGGACTGGGGGAAACAGAAACTCCACTCTTGGAGGGCACACACAAAATAGTGTGCACACCAGGACCCAGGAGAAGGAGCAGTGACGCCATAGAGACTGAACCAGACCTATCTGCTAGTGTTGGAGGGTCTCCTCAGGAGTGGGGGAAACAGAAACTCCACTCTTGGAGGGCACACACAAAATAGTGTGCACACCAGGACCCAGGAGAAGGAGCAGTGACGCCATAGAGACTGAACCAGACCTATCTGCTAGTGTTGGAGGGTCTCCTGCAGAGGTGGGGGTGGGTGGCTGTGGCTCACTGTGGGGACAAGGGCACCAGCAGCAGAAGTTCTGGGAAGTACTCCTTGGCATGAGTCATTTGGAGTCCACCATTAGTCCCACCAAAGAGCCTGTAGCCTCCAGTGCTGTGTCACATTCAGCTAAACAACTGACAGGGAGGGAACTCAACCCTACCCATCAGCTGAAAAGTGGATTAAAGTTTTACTAAGCTCTGCCCAACAGAGCAACGGCCCAGCTCTACACATCTAGTCCCTCCCATCAGAAAGCTTGCACAAGCCTCTTAGATAGCCTCATCTACCAGAGAGCAGACAGCAGAAGCAAGAAGAACTACAATCCTGCAGCCTGTGGAACGAAAACCACAGTCACAGAAAGATAGACAAAATGAAAAGGCAGAGGACTATATACCAGATGAAGGAAAAGATAAAACCCCAGAAAAACAACTAAATGAAGTGGAGATAGGCAACTTTCCAACAAAGAATTCAGAATAATGATAGTGAAGATGATCCAGGACCTCGGAAAAGAATGGAGGCAAAGATTGAGAAGATACAAGAAATGTTTAACAAAGACCTAGAAGAATTAAAGAACAAACAAACAGAGATGAACAATACAATAACTGAAATGAAAAACACACTAGAAGGAATCAGTAGCAGACTAACTGAGGCAGAAGAACGGACAAGTGACCTGGAAGACAGAATGGAGCAAATCACTGCTGTGAAACAGAATAAAGAAAAAAGAATGAAAACAAATGAAGACAGCCTAAGAGACCTCTGGGACAACATGAAACACACCAACATTCACATTATAGGGGTCCTAAAAGGAAGAGAGAAAGAAAGGACCCGAGAAAATATTTGAAGAGACTATAGTCAAAAACTTCCCTAATATGGGAAAGGAAATAGCCACCCAAGTCCAGGAAGCGCAGAGACTCCCAGGCAGGATAAACCCTGGGAGTTTATTATAATATATATTATATTTAAGGAGAAACATGCAAAGACTTACAGTAATCAAACTGACAAAAATTAAAGACATAGAAAAATTATTAAAAGCAGCAAGGGAAAAATGACAACATACAATAAAACTCCCATAAGGTTAACAGCTGATTTCTCAGCAGAAACTCTATAAGCCAGAAGGGAGTGTCATGATTTATGTAAACTGATGAAAGGGAAGAACCTAAAACCAAGATCACTCTACACGGCAAGGATCTCATTCACATTTGACAGAGAAATTAAAACCTTTACAGACAAGCAAAAGTTAAGAGGATTCAGCACCACCAAACCAGCTCTACAACAATGCTAAAGGAACTTCTCTAAGTGGGATACACAGAGTAGAAAAGGACCTACAAAAACAAACCCAAAACAATTAAGAAAATGGTAATAGGAACATACAAATTGATAATTACCTTAAATGTGAATGGATTAAATGCACCAACCAAAAGACACAGGTTCACTGAATGAATACAAAAACAAGACCTGAATATATGCTGTCTAAAAGAGACACACTTCAGACCTAGGAACACATACACTGAAAGAGAGGGAATGGAAAAAGATATTCCATGCAAATGGAAATCAAAAGAAAGATGGAGTAGCAATGCTCATATCAGAAAAAATAGACTTTAAAATAAAGAATTGAAACTGTGATTTAAAATCTTCCAACAAACAAAAGTTCAGGACCAGATGGCTTCACAGGTGAATTTTATCAAACATTTAGAGAAGAGCTAACACCCATCCTTCTCAAACTCTTCCAAAAAATTGCAGAAGAAGGAACACTCCCACTCATTCTACCATCACCCTGATACCAAAACCAGACAAAG
>NC_041220.1:45883624-45922265 GCF_002837175.3 Physeter macrocephalus | reverse complement strand
CATCACCCTGATACAAAAACCAGACAAAGATACCACAAAAAAAAAGAAAATTACAGACCACTATTGCTGATGAATATAGATGCAAAAATCTGCAACAAATACTAGCAAACAGAATCCAACAACATATTAAAATGATCATACACTATAATCAAGTGGAATTTATCCCAGGGATACAAGGATTCTTCAATATATGCAAATCAATCACTGTGATACACCATATTAACAGATTGAAGAATAAAAAACATATGATCATCTCAGTAGAGGCAGAAAAAGCTTTCAACAAAATTCAACACCCATTTATGATAAAAACTCTCCAGAAAATGGGCATAGAGGGAGCCTACCTTAACATACTAAAAGCTATATACGACAAACTCACAACAAACATCATTCTCAATTGTAAAAAAGTGAAAACACTTCCTCTAAGATCAGGAATAAGACAAGGATGTCCACTCTGTTCACTATTATTTAACATAGATTTGGAAGTCTTAGCCACGGCAATCAGAGAAGAAAAAGAAATAAAAGGAACACAAATTGCAAAAGAAGAAGTAAAACTGTCACTGTTTGCAGATGACAGAATACTATACATAGATAATCCTAAAGATGCTACCAGAAAGTTATTAGAGCTAATCAATGAATTTGGTAATGTTGAAGGTACAAAATTAATGCACAGAAATCTCTTGCATTCCTATACACTAACAATGAAAGATCAGAAAGGAAAATTAAGGAAAAAAATCCCATTCACCACTGCAACAAAAAAGAAGAAAATACCTAGGAATAAACCTACCTAAGGAGGTAAAAGACCTGTACTCAGAACATTATAAGACACTGATGAAAGAAATCAAAGATGATACAAACAGATGGAGAGATATACCATGTTCTTGGATTGGAAGATCCAATATTGTGAAAATGACTTTACTACCCAGATCAAACTACAGATTCAGTGCCATCCCTATCAAATTACCAGTGTCATTTTTTCCAGAACTAGAAGAAAAAAAATCTTAAAAATTTTATGGAGGCACAAAAGACCCTGAAGAGCCAAAGCAATCTTGAGGGAAAAAAAAAAAAAAAAAAACAGAACTGGAGGAATCTGGCTCCGTGATTCAGACTATACTACAAAGCTACAGTAATCAAGACAGTATGGTACTGGCACAAAAACAGAAATATAGATCAATGGAACAGGATAGAAAGCCAAGAGATAAACCCATGCACCTGTGGTGAACTAATATATGACAAAAGAGGCAACTATGTACAATGGAGAAAAGACAGCCTCTTCAATAAGTGGTGCTGGGCAAACTGGACAGCTACATGTAAAAGAATGAAATTAGAACACTCCCTAACACCATACACAAAAATAAACTCAAAATGGATTAATGACCTGATTATAAGACCAGACACCATAAAACTGTTAGAGGAAAATAGAGGAAGAACACTCTGACATAAATCACAGCAATATCTATTTTTGACCCACCTCCTAGAGTAATGGAAATAAAAACAAAAATAAACAAATGGGACCTAATGAAACTTAAAAGCTTGTGTGCAGCAAAGGAAACTATAAACAATACAAAAAGACAACCCTCAGAATGGGAGAATATATTTGCAGATGAATCAATGGACAAAGGATTAATCTCCAACATATATAAACAGCTCATGCAGCCTCAATATTAAAAAGACAAACAACTCAATCCAAAAATGAGCAGAAGACCTAAATAGACATTTCTCCAAAGACATACAGATGGCCAAGAGATACATGAAAAGCTGCTTAACATCAGTAATTATTAGAGAAATGCAAATCAAAACTACAACAAGGTATCACCTCACACTGGTTAGAATGTGCATCATCAGAAAATCTACAAACAACAAATGCTGGAGAGGATGTGGAGAAAAGGGAACACTTGTATGCTGTTGGTGGGAATGTAAATTGATACAGCCACTATGGAGAACAGTATGGAGTTTCCTTAACAAAGTAAAAACAGAATTACCATATGAACCAGCAATCCCACTGCTGGGCATATACCCAGAGAAGACCATAATTCAAAAAGACACATGCACCACAATGTTCATTGCAGCACTATTTACAATAGCCAGGTCATGGAAGCAACCTACATGCCCAATGACAGACGAATGGATAAAGAAGATGTGGTACCTATATACAATGGAATATTACTCAGCCATAAACAGAAACGAAATTGGACTACTTTTAGAGACGTGAATGGATATAGAGATTGTCACACAGAATGAAGTAAGTCAGAAAGAGAAAAACAAGTATCGTATATTAATGCATATATGTGGAATCTAGAAAAATGATACAGATGAAGCAGTTTGCAAGGCAGAATAGAGACACAGATGTAGAGAACAAACACATGGACACCAAGGGAGGAAAGTGGGGTGGGGGGTGTGGGTTGAATTGGGAGATTGGGATTGACATATATACACTACTATGTATAAAATAGATAACTAATAATAAAAAAAAGTGTTTCTAAACTTTCTAATGCTATTATTCCAGTTTACTGGACATGATTCTACTCCCTGTGGTTGTTGTCAGTGAAAATCTTATGTAATGTGCCTCATTGATTTCTATTTCATCTTCAGTTATTTGGACCTGTCAGCAATTTATAACCTCAAGTTTTCTTTCTTTTCTTAATCAACACCTCCAAATACACACACACACACACACACACACACACTTATTTTATCTCACTCTGCTTTGTCTAATATGTGTATGTGGGTATGCAATTGCAACTGTGAGTACCTGGAGAGTAGGTACTGTGTTTTGGTCTTATTTATTTATTTCCTGCATAGTTTCTACAGTCCTTGATAGAGTAAATGCCAATAAACATTTATTAAATTTAATTAGAATGGGAAGAATTCACTAAAAAAAAAAAATCACCAAACTATTGTGACTGAATTTTGAAGTGATGCTCAAGGAGATGAAATTCTATTATGTATCAAACTTCTCTCTTTTGGAAACTAACTAAAGGTCAAGTTATTCATATATGAACACGCTATCATCTAGAATCATTTTCTTGAATTAATTATCTTACAAAACATGGGTTTCTCAGGTGCAAATAAATACTAAGTGTGCCAAAGTATACTCTAAGTAAAGTGAAACTTACTCTTAACTCTACTGTAATTATTTTGAGTTTCACTGCTGATTTACAAGTATTCACCATAGAAAATGTGTATTATATATATTATATGTTACATACTCTGATATAGAGTAAGGAGAATTTTCATAGCTTAATTTATTGAAAAAAATTAAAATTACTTTTTTTGCACATCATTACATAAACATAATATAATGGCAGCATCATGGAATTTGTGATTTAGGGGGAAGCAATGAAATTCATACTTTCAATCATATAATGAGGAAATTAGAACTTAGAAAGGAGTATTGATTGTCCAAAAGCAAGTATACATGCAGGATGAGAGTCAAGAGTTTTAAAAAACTAGCTATCATTTATTGAGCAGATAGTATATTCCACCATATTAGATATGTTCTAGGGAGACAGATTATTGTTGTGGTATTATGTTATTGATTATTAAAGGAAGCCTCTGGAGCAAAATTGTTTAAGTCTTAATCCTGGCTCTTCAATCTAGTAACAGTGTTATCTTAGGCAAGTTCCCTACCCTATTTATGTCTTATTTTCCTCCTCTGTAAAATAGGGTATATATTAGTATCTTACTAACTGAGTTACTGTGGGGATTATGGAAGTGAATACATGTGATACACAGTTTTACATAGTGTCATTCATATAATAAGCTTTAGATGATTATTAGCTATTTTTATTATATAGATCATATTTAATGTTCAAAAGAATTGAACTTATCTCCATATTTTATATAAGACTACTGAGGCTCTGGAAAGGTAACTTACTTAAAATCACAAAATGTGTATGTGCTTCACTTGGAATTCAAATGCTGTTTTGACACAAAAGCTCTTTTTTTTAATTTTAATATATTAAAGTTATGATTTCTAAACAATTTTCACTGAAAGTATCATTTGACCTGCATTATGCAGTTAATAGCTTTTGTTTTTATGGCAATAGTTTAAATACAATGGTCAAACATGGAATAAAATGGGATGCTAGACACCTGACGGTTTCAAATTGCTGAAAATAATCTTACCCATCAGATATTTTGTTTTCCTTGATAAGAGCAAAATATCACACAAAAGATTTTGGTTTTGTTTATAATTACTCTGGGGTTTTATGTTGTTATTGCTAATACAGAGAAATTTTGCTGTTAGAATTAATATAATGTTAACTGGAATGTTTTTCCGGTAAAATCAATTGGCCTATGATTTCTGATTTCCCAACATTTGGTTCAGTAATTTTTCTTACATCAACAAAACTTTGATGCTTTGAGAAACATTTATTGCCTAAATTATGTTACAGCAAATTATATGTCTTTTTATTTTTGATTACTATTGTATATACCTGCATGAAAACAAAATAAAAAATCAATATATGATGTGTATTAACAAAGAAATAAAGTTCTTAAAAATACATCCCCCTTGTGGATCAGTGTGGTAAATGTTGCTAAGTTTTGGTGATTGTTAAATTAAGGGTCTCATGAATTATTTAGTACAAGGAACAAGTAATATATTGCTGGTATAATCTTAAGTTGAATACATTTCATGATGTTCTCTATAATTATATTTGAATCTAACTATATCTAAACACATGTATTATTTAAAGACACCACCTCATAAATGAAGGCAAGCAGTTTACTGGCAAATCAAGACTGCATTTCACAGATCAGTTTTTTTGAGTCAAAGGAAGTATTGAACCCTCTCTGGGATTTTGACATTCAAAGAGGCAATAAAAGGTTACTGGTTAAGTCTTTTCTTTCATACCCATAGAGAAAACTATGGTCATGCTGGAGTAATAGCATATGACAAAATTAAAAAAAAAAAAGTGACTTCCTTTCTCAAATTCACCTTTATTTTAATTTTCAATTAAAAAGATCAATGCAGTGTTTATATTTAAATTTCTGTGGTCAGCTTGAAACAAGTGTTTTTTTCTCTTTTCCAGTTCATTATGTTATTAGCAATGAGAGCAGACAATAACTAATCATTTAAAAAATCTTTAAAGGATTTTTTTTTAGCAGCATTTGAGAGGTGATAAATTAGAAGTGTTAACATACTGAAAATTAAGCATGTTGATCATATCACTGACACATATTCTTGAAAATTTCATAGGGGTTATTGAGTGAATCCTTACCATATTACTTGAATATAAAGTTTCACAAAGGATCAGTATCACCATAAGATTATGTGTTTTTCACAATCATTAATATTCAAAGTGTTTTTATAATAAAGTACTCAAATAAAAATATCTTGGGGTAATTTGAAGAATGATGTGTTATTGTAAAAGGTATCTTCAGGACAAAATAGATTGGAAGATCATATGTTACCAAGTATAATTTTTTCTGGGTTTTAGGATCATTTATAAAACAACCACAGTTTCTTACCCTGTTTTATTACTTCTCCTTCCTCAGTAAACCTCCTTCAGCTGCCCATTAGCTCAGCTTCATTGCTCTCTCTCGGAGCTGCCATGTGGTGGGAGGCTGAATAATGGTCCCCAGACCCTGGGGATTAGATTCCTAATCCTTGGAATGTCTAAATGTTACCTTATAAGAACAAAAGATCTTTGCAGGTGTGATTAAATCAAGGAGTTTAGGATCTTGAGATGAAGAGGTTATCTTGGAGTATCTGTGTGGACCCTAGATACAATCACAAGTGTCTGTTTAGGAGGAAGGCAGAGGGAGATTTAACAGAAACAGAAGTTAATGTGACCGTGAAGGCAGAGATAGCAGTGATTTGGCCACAAGCACCAAGGATGTCAGTAGCATCAGAAGCAACAAGAGGCAAGAAATGTATTGTATCTTAGAGTAGCCAGCGGGGAGGACAGCTCTGCTAACACCTTTTGGTTCAGTGATACTAATTTTGGACTGCTGGCCACAAGTTGTTTTAGGCCACCCAGTTCATGGTAATTTGTTATAGCAGCAACAAGAAATAAATATACAAGCTCACTACTGTTCCTGTTTTCCCTCACTTAGGACTTCACTCCATTTCTCCTTGACCTAGTAAATTTTATTTTTTCTGCAAGTATCATTCATCATGATTTCAACATCTACCCTAAACTTTCTCCTGCTATATCAGCCCTCACTCATCTCCTCATCCCCTTATTTTTTAACACTTTTGCCACACAAATTCACCCTTAGTTCACAGTCTTGTAATTGATTTTTCAATTCATATTTCTATAGAGCTCATGATTCCTACAATGTTGATCACTCCTAAAGTATTCAATATATTACACGTCAATCAAAGGCTTTCTAATTTTGCTCTGTTCTTTTGCCATTCTAATCTCTCCATGCATATATTTTTCTACTCATCATTGTGATTCTCTTTTTCTTATCCTTTGATCTTCTATTTAAATGGCAATCTTGGTTTTCATTTTTGACGAAAAATCATTTTGTGGGTTTTAAATGCCATTTTTGAATCCAAATTCTCAACACCGGCAAACTCTTCAGCAATGAAGAGGCTGTACATATTCAAGAGAATAGAAATTTGGATAACTACCCACTCTGTTTTGATTGCCAACATATACTTGGCATTTAGGAGATTGTCTAAAGCTATGGCTACATGACAATATTATTTGTAAGTGAACTAACTACAGGCTTTATTCCCAGTTGGCTCTTTTGTGTACAAAGACATAGCTGGAGACAAAAGAATTGGTTTGAGCATGGCCCCATATGCATGTTCTCACTGGTTAAACCATGAAGGAATCAGTCATACTAACTACTTTGATGCCTCAGTTTCTAAGAGAAATAGACTGAAGGAAATTAAATGTGGGTGTTGGTGAAGTTTAATGATTCCAGACAAAGGAAGCTAATGCTGTTCTAAGGGGGGGAAACTTACTAATTAATCAGATCCTTGAGACAGAAGAATAGAGCCCTTTGAATAAATTTAATTGTCCCAATAGGCTAAATGAACAGAGAAGAAAAATATTGATTTGACTGACCTCATTTTGACAAGCGACAGAAATTTGGTTTTTGAATATTATATAGCTAGCTTATTTGGCAGATTATCTCTATATCTTATAGTTTAATATCATACAGATGTAATCATAGACTGAGCATACAAACACATGCTTTAATCATACACACACACATATGACAAAACACACAACTTGTAAAGAAATGATCAAATAACCAACCATATGAAACTTAAAAATTGCTCTATAGGTAAGGGAAAAGTGTTTTACCTCTCTCTTCCATAAAAATCTTCCATTGTTCAATCTTGATTGAAAAGCATTTAGTATCATAGTTAAAAGGAAAGGAAGAGAAGGCTGTAAAACTTGTAGGGGAGACAGGGACAGCAACTAGACAGAGGCTCTTGTTGCAGTGGGGCACTTCGTGAAGCATACAAATAAAATTCATGAGGGAAAGAGTCTCACTGCTTCAGACTTTGCACTTACCCTAAAGAAAATGGTGTGCATGGCAACATCATGGTGAATGGAAAAAGTCAAAGATTTAGGAAGAAATATTTTCAAACACCGCAAGTGTGAATGATACACATGCTGAAAAATTGTTTCTCTCCACAAAAGTTATTTTGATGTCTCCCTACCAAAACCCTTCCACCCTATTTTTGTCATTTTTTTAGAATTTCTCATCTGTTCTTTTCCATTTCTGAATCATTTGCAATTTTCTGCTACAATAGCTTTATCTGCAATGTTAAAAAGTAAAATACATTGACTGAAAATTTTATATATAAGTGTACACTAGAACTACTGATTTAGAATTCATTATGCAGCAACCAGAAAAGATTATTTAGCACAGTATGGTGTCCTGTCTTCAGAAAGAATTTTCCACCTATTAGCTTCTCTATCGTTTCCTATTTGTTTTCATCATAGCTGCAAATGCATATAAACTTGTTTATTTGGTTCAGAAGTTGGGTGGTTCTGGTTTTCAATAGCTGACCCATCTCTTCCACTTTTGTAAATGAGCACCTCAGCCCCAAGCCTGTTCATATCATCAGCTATGCTTCATTGAACACACTGGTGAGTCTCACAGTCCTGGGTTCTTTCTTTCAGAGACAGGCTGCTTTTGCTAAGCAATATGTGTATGTTATCTCTCTTATTTCAAACCCCTTCCTTCCACATATCAAGGCCTAGAATTCATCTTATCAGAAGAGTCAACAAAGAAGTGGAAAATATAGTTTAAAGAGTAGGGAAAACACAATTTTCACTTTTTATATGCAATGCATGAGGTTGGCCTGGCTGGTCATGAAAATTTAAAATATCCCTTTACTTGTGTTAGATATCCCCAAGGGAGATACCTCCAGTAAAATTTGGCATTCATGGATTCCCTATGTAGGAAGAGAATTTTGGAGTCTTGTATGAGGTGTAGAAAGTTATGATAATGACTCCCCCCTCTTAAGATTAAGTCATCATTTCATTTTCTTGGATTTTCAGATGGTTAACTGAAGCCACAAAGAAGAAAGGGTTTCAAGCTGTCACTAATCTTTTGTTCTGGTGAAGCCAGGGTGCAATTGAAAATCTTCCCTTTATGGAACATTGATCACTTTTCTAGCTTTGTGTAGGAACTTTATATATGAACAGAAAATGAGAGTCTGAGGCCTGTAAGATTAAGGTATTCAAGTACTTCCCCCTATTGTTTACTGGGACATCAAGGATATTCATAAGTGTGTTTTATCTTCCTGTGGGAAACCCTGTTCTGGGTCATTTGAGGTTACAGACATATGTCAGAGATATTGTAGGTTCGGTTCCAGACAACTGCAATAAACCAAATATTGCAATAAAGCAAGTCACATGAATTTTTTGGTTTCCCGAGGCTCGTAAAAGTTATGTTTATGCTATGTGTAGTCTATTAGATGTGCAATAGCATTGTGTCTAAAAAAAATGTTCATATCTTAATTAAAAATACTTTATGGCTAAAAAATTCTTATCACCATCTGAGCCAGTGAGTCATGTAACATCAAAGATCACTGACCACAGATCATAACAAATATAATAATGAAAAAGTTTGAAATATTGTGAAAATTACCAAAATGGGACACAGAGACAGGAAGTCAGTAAATGCTATTGGAAAAATATCACCGATAGACTTGCTTGACACAAGGTTGCCACAGACCTTCAATTTGTAAAATACACCACATCTGTGAAGCACAATAAAACAAGGTATGCTTGTACAGTGTTCATAAATTTTAGAATAGATGTTCTCTGTTTAGTCACTAAAAATAAAATATTAAATGGGTTACTGTTTTGTTTCAGCTCCTCCACAACTCCTCCAGTGTCCACAGCCACACCAACTTGAGAGAGAGAGAGTGAAGAGAAAGAGGAGGGCATCAGGCTATTTCCCAACGAAGCTCAACCTCTCATCATATTCCTGGAGGGAAGCCTGAGGAGAGAATTTCACTGCCTGGGGTTTCAGCCTAAATTTCCTTATCAGATATCCCTTTCTGAGTTTCAATTCTCAGATGCTCATCTATCTGGAGAGTCTTCTCAACCACTCTCCGGGTCATCTCTGTAAACCTCAGACTACGTTCTACGTTCCAGTAAGGTTTTTTGTTTTTTCTCTCTCTTTATTTGCAGATATTTTTTTGTGGCCAGATATTTCTGTTTTTCCAATTCTCGGTTGTTACCTAATTTTGTTTTTAATGATGCAGAGTTTTGTCCTCATGACTTCTCCATCTTACAGATATTATTAGAAGGTATTATTCATATTAATAGGGGTGTTACTTTGTTGTTATTGTCATCATTGTTGTTTTATCACAGTCTATAATAGTTGGTGAGAGGGAAGGGAAACAGAATAGAAACTAAATAGAACTAATGTTTCTTTTAATTTATTTGCACAGTTATTTTTCTGTGGCCAGATATTTCTGTTTTTCCAATTCTCGGTTGTTACCTAATTTTGTTTTTAATGATGCAGAGTTTTGTCCTCATGACTTCTCCATCTTACAGATATTATTAGAAGGTATAATTCATATTAATAGGGGTGTTACTTTGTTGTTATTGTCATCATTGTTGTTTTATCACAGTCAATAATAGTTGGTGAGAGGGAAGGGAAACAGAATAGAAACTAAATAGAACTAATGTTTCTTTTAATGTGACCTGGGGGAAAAGAAAATGAATCAAGGTTCACTGAGACTTTAGGGTTTCATTCTTTCTGGTAGGAATAAGGCACCTGAGCTGCAAGAGAGAAAAGTTAACAGAGGTAAAGTTATACAGTGTGTGTATTGTGGGGGAAGTTGGCAAAACCGCCCTAGTGAATGTTGAGTTTTCCAGTTTAACAAAACCTTGCTGAGTATTTTTTATAAAGTAATTTGAAGTTTTTCTCATTAAAATCATTTAAAATATGTAAGTACCTGCCAGGTTGGAAGGAATTGAAATCTGAGACAGGTAAATTTGTGACAGTGTTACTCATTGTGGACAGTCACTGAGTTAGTCAGTCACTCAGTAAGCATGGAGTAAATAATTCTTCCCTAAGATAATGCATCATACAGCTACTATTGGGTATTCTAACTTTAGAGAATTATGTAATTCTAATCATTTCTTTCTACTCATTATAATATCGAGAGTTAAATATATATTTTCATCCTCTTTTCAAGTTGATAATTTAGTTTTATTCATTTACTATTCATGATTATGAAAATTTTTTAAATTAACTTTTTATAGTCCTATCAGAAAAACATTGGCCATAGATATGGCTCAGATCTAAGCTGGACTAAATGAACTTTAATTTGGACATAACATGTTTCACTGTCAGGGGATCTCCTGTCATTAGATCATATTGCTGAAGATTCCACAAATTATTAAATTTAATGTTTCTGCTATTGAATGGCTACAAAATTCACCATATGCAAATTATTTGACTACGTATTATGCCACATGAGTGTGTACACACACAGCCAAGCACACTTTCCATGCTCCGTAGCAATATAGAATAAGTTACTAACTAAATTTAAAAGTATTTATGTTTAAAAATCCCAAATGAGTCTGTTAATACAAAGTATTTAAGATAGTGCTCTTAAAAACTTTCATTTAGAATTAGAACAATAAAAATATCTAGATAAAAATGCAAAGAAAAAACAAATCTGGAACTGAGATTTCCCAAGTTTCTTTTAAACAGAAGTAAAATCTATTTTCCTATCAATATAGAGTTATTGTTTATCTACTCCAAATCTTTAAAAGTGTCTTTTTATGAAATCCTGAAAGGGAGATTTTAAGAAAGTCTTAACAATGATGCTGAAATTTTAATTCACAAAGACTCATAGGGGCGCAGGGATCAAGATGGCAGGGTAAGAGGACATGGAGCTCACCTCCCCCCCACAAACACATCAAAAATACGTCTACATGTGGAACAATTCTCACAGAAAACAAACTGCAAACTGTCAGAAGAACTCCTCTACAACCAAAGCTGCAAGAAAGATTCCAGGTGACTGGGTAGGATGGAAAAAGGCATCAGGTTGAGAACCTGGGCCCTGAGAGGGATCTGAAAGGAAGAAAAGGTCCATATAGGCAGACCCTCACCCTGGAGAGTAAGTGGGTCAGGCCACACATGGGGTGTCCCAGTCCTGGTGTCTACTGGAAGAGACAAGTCCCCTTGGCTGTTAGGAGAACCCCTTGGACAGAAAGAAAGGCTGGAGAAGCCTATTCCACTCATGAGGCGTGCGCGTGGGCTGGTTTGCCGACAGTTAGGGTGGAGAGAGCTTGCACTGGCAGCTGCTGCCTACCTCCACTCTCCAATCCAAATGGTGCGAATAACTTGGCCCTGCTCACTCTACACCACAGCCTAGCACACGACCTGGACCAGTTGCGCCCTGGAAAGAGACTCAGTCTAGCCATGCAGAGACAGACTGGGGGGCCTGGGCTATGATCCAGGTGGGGTGGTGATGGCCATGGTCAGCACGCACTGCGGCAGCACTGCGGGAGCACCGCTGCGGTCTCCCAGCCCAGCAAGAGTGCTCCAGCCCCACACAATCCACTTTAATATCCCAGTAAATTTTTCCATGATATATGGAAATTATCCATCTATAAATGGATAAATTATCAGTGATGAGCATTATACGTTCATGCAAATTCTGGACATATTTTTTAAGATTTGGAAGTAATAAGTTCTGAGAGCCACCCTTAATAAACATTCTGCCTTATATATTATGCTTATGCACATTTAAAACACTAAGAATTTTTCGATGAACCCAGTTTTGCAATTTAGGGCATTCAAACTTTTTGTTGTTTCATTTTATTTATTCTATCAGTCCTAACCAAGCACTATTGCTTTGTGTTGGGAGACAGGGGCTTAGAGATGTTTTAAATGTGTTTGTTTATGAAATCGACTATGTGTCTGGGAAACTTGTCTGTTCTTTAATGCAAACTTCACATGATCATAGAAATCAAAAAAGTTAGAATACTAGCAGCATCTTTAGGGTATATGACTTCTGTTTCAAATAATAAGTCCCTGTCATTTCTATTCTGCGGTTTTATTACACATGTAATTATAAAATGAGACAGGGGTTAGGTGTGTGCTCTTTTGTGCTTTTATCAAAGGTATGTTACCTCATGGATTCCAATATTTTTCAAAAAATAATACAATTATTTGATTGCCTTACTCTGTCTCTCTCAATTCAAGAAAAATCCATTTTGGAAAATATATAAGTAGACACCTTTCTATCAAACAGTAAGCAGCGCCATAAATTAACCTTTTAACAACCTGCTATGTGATGATCACTGAAATAGGAAATGGTGGACAAAACTGCCACAATCTCTGCTTGGAAATTTTTAACTGGGAAACTCAGATTTTAAAATAATTATAATTATTTAAATAATTACTTATGTGCCTGTGCTCTAAAGGGACATGTACAGGACTTTCTATAAGCCTAAATACAGGAAAACTAACTTAGCTTTGGGGCATAAGAGTCAATGGAAAAAAGGTTCCTTAAGGAAACTATTTTGTATTCACATCTTTATTGGAGTATAATTGCTTCACAGGAAATGATTCTGAGACTAGACCTGAATGATAAGGGACTAGACCTTATCATTCAGGTCTAGTCTCTCATTGAGGTGAGAGAAAGCATGATGGGTTTTAGATGCCAAAGTATGATGTTTTAGGTATTGTAAGAAGTTTAAATTAGCTTAAGAGAAGAATATAAAGGACTTACTTAACTAGGTAAGTTTGGAAACATAAGCAAAACTCAGATCATGTTAGAATTCCTAGGATCTATTAAGTATTTTCACTTAAATCAACACTGGATATCTATTGAAGAGTATTAAACTGAGGCATGGCATGAAGAGGCTTACATTTTAAGAAGTCTGCATTGGATTGGGGTGGAGAAGTGAGTGGCTATATGAAGACCAATTATAATACTACTGCTATAGCCTGGTCTAAAGTGGTATGGTAGTAATGAACTTTCACAGAGATTCTCTAGCTGAGAATATTCAATTTTTGTTCATCTCAAATTGAAGCAATATTTCTTCAAGAGCTAGTACAGTGCTAAACAAATTTACTAGGTTCCTTGGCAGTTAGGTAAAGCCATACGACTGTGTGCCAGCCAAGGAAATACGTGTGAAAGTGATTGGCACTTATTCCAGTCTTGGCTCGTGAAACTATCACACCTGTGATCCTCTGTACTTCTTCACAGGAGATGTAGCAAACAAACTGTTGAATATGGCAGAACCTACATCAAGTTGGATCACTGCCAACTTCTCCTGTCCAGTATTATCAGAAGAGCAAAAATATAGCACATTTGGGGACTACTTATTACATCAGTTAGGCTATGCTCACTAATATACAACCTTGGATTTAATTTTTAAAATAAGTTGTTATATGAAACAATTCACCAATGCTGTTTGCATATATTGTTTGCAATACGTCCTTATGTTATTTTTCAAAAGGCAGCTTTACAGGGGTAAAATATACTATTTTAGCTTCCTACGACTCCTATAGCAAATTACTACAAACTAGGTGGCTTATAGAACTTTATTCTCTCACAGTCTGGAAGCTAGAAGTTTGAAATCAAGATGTCAGCAAGGTTGGTTCCTTCTTGAGGCTCTGAGGATAAAACTTTTTTATGATTCTCTCCTAGCTTTTGGTAGCTGCCAGCAATCTTTGACACTTCTTGGTTTACAGCTCTATCACTCTTGTCTCTGAATGGCATTCTCTCTGACTGTCTCTGTACCTGTGACTTCACATGGCCTCTTATAAGGACATTGGTCATTAGATTTAGGGAATACCTTAATCCAGTATGATCTCATTTTAACTTGATTACATCTGCAGACAAAGACCCTATGGCCAAATAATGCCAAATTCACAGGTACCAGGGACTGGGACTTCATCATCTCCTTTTGGGGAACACAATCCAACTGATGACATATACATACAACAAAATTCAGCCATCATGAAAATATAATTCTTTGGCATTTACTGTAGAAAACATAGTATGTAAACACCATCATACTCATAATATACAATACTTTCATCACCCACAACAGCTTTCTCCTGACACTTTTCAGTCAATACACCACTGATGCCAGTACCTAGCAATCACTAATCTGCTTTCTCTCACTATAGTTTTGTCTATTCTAGTATGTCAGATTAATGAATCATAGATCATAAAATACTTTGTGCCTGGCTTCCATCACTTAGAACAATGCCATTAAGATTCATCTATGTTATTGTGTGTATCTGAAATATGTGCTTTTTTGTTGCTGTGTAGGTTTCTGTTGTATGAATCTGTACAATTTATTTATCTTTTCCTGTGTGGATATGAAATTCACAGCATCCGTGTTGGTGTGCTTCGACATTATCCCCATGGGACTTAGGGGGCAAGGGAAACTGACAAGGATATGAAACTCATATGAAACTTGCTGAGCTGTGAAAAACAAAGTCCTTTTTCTCTGTGCCAGAACCCTCATGTCTTCTACCAGTAAATGTGAAACCATGACAGGCTATTGTAATAGCTTGCAAGTAGACTAAAAACCAGTTTCTTTATAATTTCCTTTGCTGATGCTTATTCCAATTACTATTTCAAACTGGTATGCCATAAGTTTAATTTTTGACCCTATTGTTTTTCTCATTCTATTTTTTATATACATTTATCTAAATTATATAAAATGTTTCAATAGATATTTTTATATAAATAATTTCCAAATATTAATATGCAGTTGAGATATCCTTCATTAACTCCAAATGGGTATGGTCTATCACATATATCCTATCACTGAATATCCTATCACATACCCGGGCATCCCCTCCTGTTATCAAATGATCATAACAATTGAACTATATCCACAATTTAGTAAATATTCTACATAGCATGTTTCTGATACTAAATATATAATTAAACACCACTTCCTTCATTCATTCACTTACACAGGCTTTTCCATTACTGAACTCAGTCCTAATTATTAAATCCTACAGCTTCCGTATCAGCAATTTCTCTTCATTCTGATGCTATTTTCCAGTCCCCCCTCATTATTGAAATAATTATCAAAGTTACTGTGGTAGAAAGAATAGGAAAGTTGAAGGAGAATTTAGATATTTTGATAATAAATTGACAGACTTTTATCATATTGAAGTAGAGAAGAAAGAAAGGAAAGAGAGAGAAAATGAAGATGATGGCAAGTTTGTTTGATATGAGATAGATAGATTAGAAAAGAAAAGAAATTGAGAGAAGAAATTTAATACATAAGGAAAATCTATTTCAGATTCTATTAATCAGCATTTTCTCATTTACCTCTCATAATAAAACCATAAAGTAACTATCAATATGAGTCTTTTCCATCATCAGAGCAGCCAAGTTACTTAACTCTACACTTAGGGTCATTTTGAGTAGGATTAAGCTATTTGAAATAAGTAGAACTAAACCAACAAGAATTTATCTTTCCACAGTCGCTTTCAATGTTTTTCATTATAAAATGTAGCACAGAGAAAATGTTCAGCTCAGTAATCTAAAGAAAAAAGAATATTGCTACCTCCCCCAAAGACATTTCATTACCACTCTTGATTTCTACATCCTTCCTCCTCTCCCCCAGAGATAAATATTATCTTAATTTTATGTCAATAACTTCCTCTCACACCTAAGTACCACACTAAAAACTATAGCTTAATTTGGCCAGCATTTTGGAGCTAATATAAACATAATCATCCAGCATGTATTATTTTCTGTCTGGCTTCTTTTGCTCACTAAATATGTATTAACTGTTAATGTTTATAATTCTTTTGTTTTCATTGTTGTATAGTATTCCATTGTATTCATTTACAGCAATCTACCTAATCAAACTTTGGTGGATATTTGAGTTCTTTTCAGTTTCTGGTCTATTTTAGCATTCCCATGAATATTCAGCTCTAAGAATCTTGGAGCACATACACATGAATGCCAGTTGGGTATGTACCTAGAAGTGGAATTGCTGTCTCATGGAGTATTTGCAGGTTCAATGTTAGTAGATAATACCAAATAATTTTTAACAGGAAATTTTAACAATTTATATTCCTTCAAATAGTATATGGGGGCTCCCACTGTTCTATATTTTCTCCATTAGTTTGTTAGAATTTTTCTTTTCTTTCTTTTCTTCTTTTTTTAAAAATGTTGGCCATTCAGTTGAGTACGCATTGGCATTTCTGTGATTACACAAGAATTGAGGACCTTTCCATATTTATAAGCTAATTAGAATCATTTAGTTATGAACTGATTCTTGAGGTCTCCAACCTTCTTAAGATTGGGTTCTTGATTTTTTATTTCTTTAATACTTCATATAAGTTAGATATAGGACTTTTATAGGTTATATCGTTGAAAATACCATCTACAATTGAGCAAATTGCATTTTCACTCTCTTAATTATGTATATAGATGACAATTCTCAAATTTAGGAAGTGAATTTATTAACATTTTAAATGATTAGTGATTATGTTTACTACCATTTTTATATAACCCTGGATTTGTGTTGCTAATAGGATTTGTGTTGTTTAGGATTTTTGCATCTATGTTCATGAATGATATTGGTGTATAATTTTCTTATAATATCCTTATCTGGTTTTGGCATCAAGGTTATGTGAGCCTCATTAAATGAGTTGTGGAATGTTATGATTTTTTTATTCCCTAGGAGATGTTTGTAAGATTAGCAGAATTTACCACTTAAACATTTGTTAAAATTTATGGGTGAAACCACATAGATGTAGAGGTTCATTCATGGAAAGATTTTAAAATTACAGACTCAGATTCTAAAATTGATATATAGCTAGTCAAATTCCTCTTGTATTATTTTTGTTCTGGCATTTTCCTAGGAATGTGCCCATTTCACCAAGTATTTAAAATATATTGGCATGACTTCCCTGGTGACACAGTAAGAATCCGCTTGCCAATGCAGGGGACACGTCTTCAAGCCCTGGTCCAGGAAGATCCCACATGCTGTGGAGCAGCTAAGCCCGTGTACCACAACTGCTGAGCCTGCGTGTTGCAACTACTGAAGCCCGTGCACCTAGAGCCCATGCTCCACAACAAGAGAAGCCACCATAATGAGAAGTCCCCACACTGCAATGAAGAGTAGCCCCCGCTCACTGCAACTAGAGGAAGCCCATGCGCAACAACGAAGACCCAATGCAGCCAAAAATAAAATAAATAAATTTAAAATATATTGGCAAATAATTGTTCATAATTATCATTTTTAATTATGGTTCTTTCATTCCATTACTCCTCTAACCCTATTCTTTTTTTTTTTTTTTTTTTTTTTTTTTTTTGCGGTACACGGGCCTCTCACTGTTGTGGCCTCTCCCGTTGCGGAGCACAGGCTCCGGACGCGCAGGCTCAGAGGCCATGGCTCACGGGCCCAGCCACTCCGTGGCATGTGGGATCTTCCTGGACTGGGGCACGAACCCGTGTCCCCTGCATCGGCAGGCGGACTCTCAATTACTGCGCCACCAGGGAAGCCCTAACCCTATTCTTAAACCTCATGTAACTAGTTTCCAGTGTCGCTATGTTGAACCACCTTCACATTTTTTAGATTTGACCAATTTTGCCTCCCTAGAATTTGTACCCTCTTTGCTACTCCCAGTAGAACTTATCATTCTCTCTAGTTTGGATGCCTATAGGACTGTCATAACATTTTTGGCTTTATTTTTGTTACCTTCAAATGCATCCTTCACACTGCCACTAGAATGGTAAAAGTAAAGCATATGTATGATTGCTCTTTTGAAAAGGATAAGGTTTCCCAACTGTTTACATCATAAATTCTAGTAAACATTTCATGGGATATTCTTTTCACTGCATTTTTACCTATTTAACTCATATGCTTATTTTGGTTCAGTATAGGCACACTAACCTCATCCAGAAAGCATTTGCTGACTATTATCCTACCTATCAAACAGGTTAACATAAAGCTTTTTGTGGCTTTTTATTCTTATACGTATTTATACTACATCATTGCACTAACTGCATTTTATTATGTTTCTTATAGGCCCTCTCTATGACTAATTATCCACTTAGTTCTTTTTATTTATTTATTGGAGTACAGTTGCTTTATACTGCTGTGTCAGTTTCTGCTGTACAGCAAAGTGAATCTACCATATGTATACATATATCCCCTCTTTTCTGGGCTTTCTTCCCATTTAGGTCACCACAGAGCACCGAGTAGAGTTTCCTGTGCTATACAGCAGGTTCTCATTAGTTATGTATTTTATACACAGTATCCACTTAGTTATTTAGGTTATTTGTCTTCATATCCCTGATTCCTAGCTCAGTAACTCACATCACTAAAACCCTCAAGAAATATTTATTAATGTAATAATTGAATAGATGAATGAATAAAATATTTAATTTAATCAAAGTCATTCTGATAATTAATATAGTGGCTAAGAGCAGAACAAGGAACTTTGCTTACTACTGGTCATACAAAAATAAAAACAGTGAAGGGAATAAAGATAAGATAGTCCTGACTTTATATTGATTGCTTTGTAATAGTCACTATTATCATGTAATAGTTTGAAAGCTAATGAGCATGCCACGTATCTTAAGTTTCCTGAGGAATTAAAGGTAAACATTAAGTGATTCTGAAAACTTTAAGTTTTCTACATGTTTAAAGTTAGGTTTGGGAATGTATTAATACTGCTAGTCATTGAAACGTTATATATTGGCATTTCTCTTTCAAGCAGTTAACAGAGGAACAGACATATATGAAACAGATAGATAACACTTCTGGAAAGTTAATTTCCATTAGACATTTGTTGCTATAGCTAAGCATTGAATAAGGTAACCAAAGATTACACCTGATTTTTATATTTAATTGTTCTTTGTCATTTTATTTATTTTTATAGATAATCTTTATGCATTTTCTTAGAAAAAACATCTTCATGTAAAGCACCTGTGAATGAATTTCAGACTTTAGGGATTTTTATTTTAACATCTTTACTGAAGTGTAATTGCTTTGCAATGGCGTGTTAGTTTCTGCTTTATAACAAAGTGAATCAGCTATACATATAAATATATCCCCATATCTTCTCCCTCTTGAGACCTTAGGGATTCTAATGTTTAACAACTGGTTTCTTATTTGCAAATTCTCCCTACACCTCATTTCTTACCACTGCTTCTGAAATACTAGTGTCGTTTATAAAGTCCAACATGGATTTTGCCTCCCTCCATGACGTCCTTCACCCTGCTATCAAAGTGCATATTTCTTCACTTCATTCTTGTGCTTCAAAGAATTCAGTGCCTCTCCATCATCTTCAAATTAAGATGCAGACTCCTGAGCATAACACACAAACTCATTTATATCTCAGCCCTTTAAAACCCTTCCAGCCTCATCTCTTTTGAATCCTCTCTGATCTGTATCACAGACACACTGGAGAAGCCATATCCCAAGGACATTCATTGTTTCTTGGCTACATACCTTTGCATGTGCTTTCTCTCTGCTTTGAACTAACTCTCCATCTCTAACTAACTCCAACATATCCTTGAAAGGTTAAACTCCTGGTGGGCTGGATACCTTTTCTAACCCACTGATTGGCATCAAACGTTCTTTCCATGGCTTCCCAGGACACCACTGAATGCCACTTAGAGTATATAAACAATATCACAGTGATCAGTATTCCTTCCAAAATCTTATTCCATTCTGTACCCCTACAACCAAGCATAGCACCAGGAAGCCCAATCATTTTGTTAAATGAATGGATGACTATATCATTTTGTGGACATGCACTTACACAGGGCTCTTACTGTTCTGTCAGGTAACGAGTTTCCCTGTTCTTTCTCCTCTCACTCTTCTCATTATACCACAGTTACCATCCTGTGGATGCATGTTTCATTCATGTGCCTGTCATCCCTAGCAGACTTCTGCAGTTCACCCTCAGTGCTCCTTAGCATCTGCTAGCTTCCCTTCAGCTCTTAGTTTAAGTAATGTTCCATATGCATTCTTCAAGGTTTATTGATTCTGTTCTCTAGAGAGTGCCCTATACTTCAAGTGAAGAATCTGAAAATATGGGGATCATTAAAATAAATTCCTGTGTTTTGGCCAAAGTTCAGTATGGTGGTATAGTAGTTTGCAGATTTCAGCTTGGAAGCAAAGTTATATATAATACAAGAAATTGAACGTAAGCTTCTAAACAACAGATTAATAAAATAATTTTCTGGATCTTAATTTTAATCAGTTTATTTGCCACAGGAGAATAGTGTTTGAAGTCAAGGTTTAAAATTCAAATACGTATTAATGGAATTCATTATTGTAAAGCATAGAAGTTATAAATAAAAGTTATATTACAGGTAAAATAAATCCAGAATGTGAAGAGAGACTTGGAATCTCACCAAGATTATGGTGTAAATGTATTTAGTTCTTTCATAAATACTACTGACTTTGTAAAATGTATCCAATAAGTTCCAGAAAGTTCATATATTATTATGTCTCAGAACCTTAGATAATTAGTGTAAATATGCCTTCAAAATCTCTATCTCTGGCTCAGAACTTTACCTTGAGGATGCAATCCTTTTTAAAAAAAAATGATCTGAAAATATCCACATGATTGTCCCATAAGCATTTCAAACTCATCATGCCTAGAAATGAATTTGTGTCAGCACTCTCTGCAAATCTTCTCCTCTTGCCACTTTAATTATCTTAATTATTGTAAACTTCATCAACGGAGGACCCCACATATAAATCACCTCCCTTTCTGTGTTACACACTTTACCCTTCTGTCATCAAATCTGACCAGTTCTACAGCAAATCTTTAGTGTATCTCTAGCCTCACTATTAGAGATTTTTGTGTAATCCTCTCATTTTTCCCTGGGTAATTAAAATACACTTCCATCTTCCTTGTTTTTCAGGTTTAACTCTTATAAATCGCTTTTTTTCCTATGATTTCCACAACCTCCATCTAATCTTTCAATAAGTCCTATTAGGCTCTACTTCCAAATGTATTCCTGATTTGACCACATTTAGTCATTGTTGTTGAAAAACCAGTCAAAGTCATTCTTCTCTCTTATTAAGAATACCGCAAAAGCTTTCAGATTGGTCACCTTATCGTTACTCTTGCCCAGTCACTTTTGTATACCAGCTTGAAACATTGTTTTAAAAGAAAAATTCGATCATAATTGCTCTTACTTGCAACGTTTGACTAAAATGTCTCCCACCACACTTTGAAATGCTTGATAAAATATGTGTAAAAATTGTTTCAAATATATAGCTGAGACTTTAAGAAAGTTAAGTAAATACCCAAAAGTCGAAACATAAAAAGTAAGTGTGAAACTAGAAAAGTAAGCTTGTATTGATACTCAACTTCCCCAGGGGACATTTATCAATCCTTGTAACCAAGAAACTTACATCGAAAGGTCTGGGGAAAAGGAAGGCGCATCTTGGTACTGAAAAGTACACAGAGAACTGAGAACCTGGCTTAAATATAAAACTCTGAAAAGATGCCATCTTTTGTTAGAAATTGTACAATAGAATAAAACATATTTTTCATGGCAAGTGGCAAGGATTCAATGCTTTACGTGGAAAAATAGTCACTCATGAAAATCATCAGCACAAACACTGTCAGGTTGGGATATAAATTTATTGTACAAGAAACGTAGGCTCTGTAAATGCAAGAAACGCCTCCATTAGAGCGTGTGTCAGAAGGAGCACAGATCGCTACCGAGCGGGCATGCTTTCAAGGTGAGATTGCTGATCATTTCTACCAGTAAAGCACTACCTAACTGAGACTGCTATTTAAAATAAGCACAACCATAGAAATGAAACAAACACAGAGGATCATAAGCAATAATAAGTGGAAAGGACATACAGCAGAAATAGATTACCCCAAAACTTTGTGAAATTAATATAATAGCTCTCATTTGATGAGTGGGCACTGTGTCACAGAGTTCTTCACACGTGTTAATATTTAATTATCAAAAGAATGCAAACAGATATTGGCTATGTTCCCATTTTCCATATGAGAAAAATGAAATAGACAAGTTTAGAGTATTTCTTTCACATATGAAATAAAAGCTACATATTCAAGTTCTGGCATTCTTGCTTTTAATCACCATGCTGTGTTGCTTTCTATTAGGTAAAATCTTAAATATTGGGAGAATGGTGTCAGACTAGCTTCCTCATTTCCCTTTTGCAAAAAACAAGGATATTATAAATATTACCATGTGGACTTCTGAGAGGTGAATGAGACAATTCATATTAAACACTTAACTAAATACATGGCTCCTAACACTCAACATTTATGAAAACTTTAGATTTCTTGTTTAAAAAAATCCACTGTGGAGATATTTACTATATGATATCTATTAATTTATGTTGTCTGAATTGCCACAGATTCAAAATTTATTGATTTGTAGTAGTGACATATTTATTACTTGAATATATATGTACTATAGCTCAGTACAACCGAGTTTGTTTTCTATGTGACTTTGTTGAGGCCTGAGTTTCCACATGCATGTATTATCTACAAGTGTTAGCAACTTTATAAATTTTTAACCATTCTTTTGTCTATATTTCATTTAAAATTAAAAATTATTAGTAATATGAGCAGGTTGTATGCTAGTCTCAACATTTCTAGGATTAAAGATTGGCATTGAGTAAAATTGAATATTTCAAATTATGAAAATATTTGTGCACTTCATATGATTTTTCTATTTAGTGGTATCTAACAATCTCCAAACACATAGAACATAAAGTGTTAACAAACCATCTATTATTTAGTTTATAATATTAGCAGGGTAATTTATTTAATTCCTTACAAACATTTTAATGACATGCATGATTATTTCTTTCTTTTATGCACACATATACACATACATGAGAAACTAAGATTATAAAATTAAACAAAATATTATAATTTGTAGACAAAAATAAATTTATGGAAATTATAGAAAAAATGTGTCCAGTATATAGGCCTTGAAGAACTGAGTAAAATATTTTAAAAAATTATCATCTATTAGTGGTAAAAATATTAAAATGGCAACAACATCATCTTGTAATAAGGATGGTAAAAATTCACATGTCGATCTCAGAAATATTTTATGTTCAACATGAATTGACTCTTCAAATGTTAGTCTCCAAAGAACTGTGCAACATGGATGATACAAGACTTAGTGATTGTCTGAGGATATCTTTATCAGAAGAAGATCATATGTTTGGGAAAAATACAGGAATTTTAGGATATGACATACAATTAGAGAAGAAAGGACCTATAAATCACATCAATACAAAACTTGGGTGTATATACAATTATGTGTTCTTAACTTGGATTTATGTTACTTCTTTTCAGGTCCTGAAATAACTCACCATGACACTTAAATTTTAATCTGCCTTGTCTCTGCTAATGAGTTCCACGAATTATAAACTTTTTGAAAAAAGTCAAGTATGAATAACTCATTTAGGATAAGTTTTAGTGATACTCAAGATGACAATAAACATTTTTTGAACACTTTTCTATTCACTATTACTTGTTAATCATCACTTATGAATTAATGTTACACTTATAGTACAGTATCCTTTTTTTTGGCATTGAGTTATGTCTCAAACTCTTAATATTATATCAACAAATGAAAAAAATTGGGAGAATGCCTTACATGTTTACTGCTCAGAATACATTCACATTATATTTAAGAACATTTAGTAAGAATGTGTTCTCAAAATATTACATGATATATTTAACGAAAAACTACAGAGAAGAATCTCGCTATATTAGAAGGAATGCTTATTGGGGGAATTTTAAAGATTCTGTTTAAAAATAGAAAAACAACTCAAAAGAATTTCCATCTGACAATCTTTCAGAATTTAAATACATCGTTTGAATATTTCTTTCTTCATGGGCATAGATATGTGCCCGAAAAAACTTGTTTTTCTGTCCTCATAAGGTACAATTTAAACTTGAGACTTGCATATAAATTACATAAATGTGCCAACAGTGAGGGTTTTGCCATGCTTGCATCTTATTAATTTAACTAGGAACGAGGTTGGGATCCTTCTAGTTTGTCTAAGCATTCAGGATATAAATAATATTCTGTCCACTGCTACCATGTAGCATTTCCTTACTGTTTATCTTTCTATATTACACTGTTGCTGGCCTAATATAGTCATTTAAGGAACATCTTGATACACATTCATATCTCATTGGAGATTTTATTGTCTAAATGAATCAATTTGTACAAATTTAGAAAGATAGCTTATTTTGTTGCAAATGTGTATATGAAAATACTTGCAACTATGTAAAAATGTCAGTGCAGCATTACAACTTGTCCATGAATGTCAATAATAGAAATCTTACATTGATTTTTAATATTTAATTAAAAATTAATTTTTGATTCCTAATACTTAAGTATTAATATCAACATTTTATTAAATAAAAAGGGAGTATTAATTTGATTAAGTTAATCAAATTTAACTTTTGAGTTAGTATTTCTGTTTTATGTATTTCTATATGTAATAATTAAAAAGCACAAATTTTGAGGAAAATTATCAGTATTACTGAAAACTACTCCTGTAAATGTCATAGTATAGATATTCTAGAACATTAAGTCAATAAAAATATATAAATGCTAGATAAATTATAGCAAACATTTTGAACTCACAAAAAATAAGGAAGTTAACTAAAAACAAAACAGAATAAACAAGACAGGAGCTAAAACTAGAGTGATATTGAATAAAGAAGGCATAACTTTTCTCATTTCTTAATAATTCTAGAAACATAAATATGTAGAGATGAATGACTCCACAGAGAATAGGATTCTGGTTCTTGGACACTTATAGGAAGGCATCTCTCTACACAGATGCCAAGTAATACATATAGATTAAATACCAATAAATCTGAGTTTATAATAAAACACAGTAACAAGTGCCATGAGAAGACTATCTGCCATATACATGAGTTAGCCAGAACAGTACACAATAAATTTATATCCAAATAATCCAAGATTGGAGGTATTATATGCAGATTATAAAATAATTACATAGGAGTTCTTTTTAAAAATGCATGCATACAAAATTTTTAAATGGGTGAGAAAAAGAGGTGACAAAAATTCAGAATATTACTGCACACTTAGATTTAGAAGTAAACTGATTAAACTTCTGGTAATTAAAGGTATTGCCACCCAAAAGGAAAAAAACAAAATAAAATACAATCTTAGGATAGTTTAAAAAGCAGATTAGAAACAAGTGTAGAAACACTTACTGGATTGGTATTAAATTATGATTCAGCCCAAAGGAAGATAAAAATAAGAAACTGAGATAAGATGCATAGTCAGTAATATAAGAAGGTGTATGAGACATCTGATCTGAGTTCCAGAAAAGAATAAAGAAAACAATGGAGAGGTTATATTTAAAAATGCAGTGAGAATTTTCCAATATTGATGAAAAATATAAGTCCTCCATTTCATGAAGGACATCATATTCCAAGCAGAACAAAGAAATTCATTTCTAAAGAACTTCATTTCTAAAAGCATCCACATAGAAAAGACAGCTTGTATACGAAGAATTAGACAGAACTTTTTTAACAACAAAGAAAATATTACTTTGATAACATCAAAGTGACAAGAGAAAATATTTGTCAATATAAAATCATGTACTTAGGAAAACTATCAATATTAAAAGGAAAACAAACACATTTTCAGGTTAACTTAAAACCATTTACTAGCAATAGATATTTTCTAAGAAAGCCTTCTTAACAAATGTGTTCCACAAGAAGGTTCAATTTTTAATTTTTCAATATTGTTACTGTACCATTCCCTGCTACTGCCATAGACTATATAGCATCAAGTACATTAGATCTACAGAATATATAAAATGTTCTATGTACAACCTTTTAAGTCTGAGCTTAATATGATGTAGCAAATGTTTCTTTCAGTTCTGTTAACTTGCTGGACAATTGGCTCTATCATTTACTTGGACACTAGTAATAGTTTAGAAATAGTATTAGAACAACAGGTAATTGTTAAGAGGCAAGAGAATTTCTGGTAGCCTGAGGAAAAGGTCCTGCCTCCCAGGCCATATTTCCAACCACAATTGTTTGCTTTGAAAACTATTAATTTATCAGTTTATTTCTTACCTGAGGTGTTTATATCCTTAGAGTTATGCAGCGTAAGGCATGCTAGCAACATTGAAGGCCACAAAATAAGAATGCTGTATTAATTGCTGTATTAATTTTACTAGATAATGTTTACATTAAAAGGTATAATATGGAGTGAAAGATGAAATATGCATGATGTTAAAACATAAACTACTGCAGGAAAAGCATATTAAAGGTAAATTCATAGCATGGAAAGAATATATTAGAAAAGAAGACAGATTTCAAATCAATAATCTAAGTGTCTACATTAGGAAACTAGACAAAGAGGAACAAATTGAATCCAAAGTGAAAAGAAAAAAAGGAATAATAATTAGAGCAACAATCAATTAATTTGAAAATGGTAAATCAATAGAGAAAATCAAAAAATGCAAAAGCTGATTCCTTGAAAACTTCAATGATACTGATAAGCGTCTAGCCAGGCTATCTAAGAAAAAGAGAGGATACAAATTACTAATATCAGAAATGAAAGAGTGAACATTACAACAGAGCCTATAGGCATTAAAAGACTAATAAAATAATACTATGAACAACTCTATATCCACAAATTTAAGAACCTAGGTTAAATGGACTAATTATTTGAAAGACCCAAGCTGCACAGGACACAAACTAACACAAGAAGAAAATACAATAAAATAAGCCTATATCTATTAAAGAAATTGAATCAATACTGATAACCTTCCAAAACAGAAATACCAGGCCCAGATGTGTCCACTGGTAAATTCTATAAAACATTTAAGAAAAAAAAGAATTCACCACAATGTTTTTCAGAGGATAAAAGCAGAGGGAATATTTCTTAACTCATTCTATGAGGCCAGCATTATCCTAATACCAAAACCTGACAAAGACATTACAAGAAAAGAAAACTACAGACCAATATCTCTCATCAACATAGATGTAAAAATGCTCAACAAAATATTAGCAAATCAAATCCAACAATATATAAAAAGAATTATATACCACTACCAAGTGTGATTTATCCTATATGCAAGGCTGGTTCAAATTTCAAAAATCAACTAATGTAATCCATCATATAAAGAGACTAAAAAAAAATCAAATGATCTTATCCATAGATGCAATAAGAAAAGCATTTGACAAAATTCAACACATGTTTATGATAAAAACTCTCAGTAGACTATGAATAGATGAGAACTTCCTCAACTAGAAGAATACCTACAGAAACCTACAGCTAATATCATACTTAGTGGTGAAAACCTTGAAGTTTTACCACTAAATCATGAACAAAGCAAAGATGTCCTCTATCACTATTCATTTTCAGCACTGTACTGGAAGTTCTAGCTAATGCAATAAGACAAGAAAAGAAAACAAGAAGTATACAGATTGGGGAGAAATGAAACTGTCTTTGTTCACAGATGACATGATCACCTACTTAGAAAATCCAAAAGAATCAATGAAAACCTTCCTAGAACTAGTAAGGGATTATAGCAAGTTTGAAGGATACAAGGCTAATTATACATCAAAGCCAATCACATTTCCATATACCAGTAATTAGAAAATGAAATATGAAAAAACCCCACAATGTCATTTAAATTAGCAGCCCCCCTAAAATGAAAAACTTAGGTATAAATCTAAAAAAGGTATGTACAATACCTCTATGAGAAAAACTATACAACTCTGATGAAAAATTAAATAAATGGAAAGAAAATCCATGTTCATGGTTAAAAAGACTCAATATTGTTAAGATGACAGTTCCTCTCCACTTGATCCACAAATTCAATGCAAGCTCAACCAAAATCCAAGCAAATTATTTTGTGGATACCTACAAAATAATTCTAAAATTTGTATGCAGCAGTAAAAGACCCAGAATACTCAACTCAATATTGAAGAATACACAAATAAATGGAAAGATATTCTATGCTCATGGATCAGAAAAATTAATAGTGTTATAATGTTCATACTACTTGAAGCAATCTAAAGAATCAATGTAATCTCTACCAAAATTTCAATGGCATTTTTCACAGAAATTAAACAAACGGTCCTAAAATTTGTATGGAACCAGAAACAAACCCAAATATCTAAAGGTATCTGAAGAAAGAAGAACAAAGCTGGAGGCATTACACTCCCTGATTTCAAAATATATTACAAAGTTATACTAATTAAAACACCATGGTATTGGCATAAAAGCAGACACATAGATCAATGGAACAGAATAGAGAGCCCAAAAAGAAACCTAACATATGTGGTCAACTTATTTATGATAAGAGAGCCAAGAATATACAATGAGGAAAAGACAGTCTCTTCAATAAATGGTGCTGGAAAAACTAGACAGTCACAGGCAAAAGAAAGAAATTATAACACTATATTATAACGTACACAACAATTTAACTCAAAATGGATTAAAGACTTAAATATAAAACCTGAAACTATATGGGGCTTCCCTGGTGGTGCAATGGTTGAGAGTCCGCCTGCTGATGCAGGGGACATGGGTTCGTGCCCTGGTCTGGGAAGATCCCACATGCCGCGGAGTAGCTAGGCCCATGAGCCATGGTCACTGAGCCTGTGTGTCCGGAGTCTGTGCTCCACAACGGGAGAGTCCACAACAGTGAGAGGCCCATGTACCACAAAAAAAAAAAAAAATACTTGAAGCAATCTAAAGAATCAATGTAATCTCTACCAAAATTTCAATGGCATTTTTCACAGAAATTAAACAAACGGTCCTAAAATTTGTATGGAACCAGAAACAAACCCAAATATCTAAAGGTATCTGAAGAAAGAAGAACAAAGCTGGAGGCATTACACTCCCTGATTTCAAAATATATTACAAAGTTATACTAATTAAAACACCATGGTATTGGCATAAAAGCAGACACATAGATCAATGGAACAGAATAGAGAGCCCAAAAAGAAACCTAACATATGTGGTCAACTTATTTATGATAAGAGAGCCAAGAATATACAATGAGGAAAAGACAGTCTCTTCAATAAATGGTGCTGGAAAAACTAGACAGTCACAGGCAAAAGAAAGAAATTATAACACTATATTATAACGTACACAACAATTTAACTCAAAATGGATTAAAGACTTAAATATAAAACCTGAAACTATATGGGGCTTCCCTGGTGGTGCAATGGTTGAGAGTCCGCCTGCTGATGCAGGGGACATGGGTTCGTGCCCTGGTCTGGGAAGATCCCACATGCCGCGGAGTAGCTAGGCCCATGAGCCATGGTCACTGAGCCTGTGTGTCCGGAGTCTGTGCTCCACAACGGGAGAGTCCACAACAGTGAGAGGCCCATGTACCACAAAAAAAAAAAAAAAAACAATAAACTGGAAACATAAAACTTCTAAAGGGTCTTTGAGAGAAGGAATCTTTTCTCACAACAGTGAGAGGCCCACGTACCACAAAAAAAAAAAAAAAACAATAAACCTGAAACTATAAAACTCCTAGAAGATAACATAGGCAGTAACTTCCTTGACATTGGTCTTCACGAACAATTTTGGATGTTACACCAAAAGCAAAGGCAGCAAAAGAAAAGTAAACAAGTGGGACTATATCAAACTTAAAAGCTTCTGCATAGCAAAGGAAACCATTAATAAAATGAAAATGTAACCTAATGAATGGGAGAAAATATTGGCAATTTATATATCTGATAAGGGATTAATGTCCAATATATATAAAGAACTTATACAACTCAACAGCAGAAAAACAATCCAATTAAAAAATGGGCAGGGGCTTCCCTGGTGGCGCAGTGGTTGAGAGTCCACCTGCCGATGCGGGGGACATGGGCTCATGCCCCAGTCCGGGAAGATCCCACATGCCACGGAGAGGCTGGGCCCGTGAGCCATGGCCGCTGAGCCTGTGCGTCTGGAGCCTGTGCTCCACAATGGGAGAGGCCACAACAGTGAGAGAAAAGGGCAGAAGGTCTAAAATGATTTTCTATTTAGGTACATTTAAATAGACATTTTTCCAAAGAAGACATACAGATGACCAACAGGTATGTAAAAAGGTGCTCAGTGTCACTAATCTTCAGAGAAATGCAAATTAAAACTGCAATGAGTTATCAACTTACACCTGTTAGAATAACTATTATCAAAAAGACAAGGAATAATAAATGTTGGGAAAGATGTAGAGAAAAGGGAACCCTTATGCACTGTTGGTGGAAATATAAATTGGTGTAGCCACTGTGGAAAACAGTATGGAATTTGTTCAAGAAATTAAAAACAGAACTACCATATGATCCAGAAATTCCACTTCTGGATATTTAGCCAAAGAAAAGGAAAACACTAACTCACACAGATATGTGCACCCCCATGTTCATTGCAACATTATTTACAATAGTCAAGATAAAGAAACAATGTAAATATGCATCTGTCCATCAATGGATGAATGAATAAAGAAATCGTGAGATTTTACATATATGTGTGCATATATATATATATATATATATATTCAACCATAAAAAATAATGAAATCTTGCCATTTGCAACAACTACTCAAATGGAACTTGAGAGCATTATGCTAAGGGAAATAAGTCACACAGAAAAAGACAAATACTGTATGATCTAACTTATATGTGGAATCCAAAAGTAAAAAAAAAGAAAAAAAACAGGCTCATAGATGCAGAGAATAGACTGGTGATTGCCAGAGGTGGGTGGTGGGAGTTGGGCAAAAATGGGTGGAGGAAGTCAAATGATATAAACTTCCAGTTATAAAATAAATAAGTCATGGGGATGTAACATACAGCATGGAAACTATAGTTAATAATAGTTAATACTGAATAAAACTGTAAAAAAGAGTAACATTTATAAAAATATAAAAAATATTGAAGGAGAAGAACAAAGCTGGAAGACTGAAGCAACTCTACTTCAAAACATACAATAAAGCTACAGTAATTAAGATAGTATGGTATTGGCAAAAAAATAAACATGGAGATCAATAGAACAGAATAGAGAGCCCAGAAATACATTCACACAAATACAGTTTTTGATCTTTGACAATGGAGTCAAGGCAACACTATGGAACAAAAACAGATTTTCAACAAAAATAGTACTGGAACAACTGGGCATCCACATGCAAAAGAATTAATTTAGAGACAGTTCTTACACCCTTCAAAAAATTAACACAAAATGGATTATAGACCTAAATTTAAAATGCAAAACTGTAGAACTCCTAGGACATAACGTAGGAGAAAACCTAGAGTATGATGGTGACATTTTATATACAACACCAAAGGTATGATCCAGGAAAGAAGTAATTGATAAGCTGGGCCTCATTAAAATTAAAAATTTCTACTCTTTCAAAGACAATGTCAAGAGAATGAGAAAAGACACAGGCTGGTAGAAAACACTTAAAAAAGACACATCTGATAAAGGACTCTTACCAAATATACAAAGAAATCTCACAACTCAACAAAAAGAAAACAAACAACCTGATTAAAAAATGGGCCAAAATTCTTAACAGATACTTCAGTAAAGGAGATACAAAAATGGAAAATAAGCATATGAAAAGATGCTCCACACCATATATCATTAGGGAAATGTAAATTAAAATAACGAGATACATGTAAACACTTATTAGAATGGCCAAAATCTGGAACACTGACAACACCAAATGTTGTTACATTGAGCAACAGGAATTTTAGTTCATTGCTGGTGGGAATACAAAATAGCACAGGCACATTGAAAGACAGACAGCTCATTTGGCAGACTCTTACAAAACTAAAGATACTCTTACCATATGACACATCATTAGTGCTTCCTGTTTTTTACCCAAAGGAGTTGAAAACTTATGTCTACACAAAAGTCTGTATACACATTTATAGCAGCTTTATTTATGATTGCCAAAACGTGGAAGAAACCAAGATTTCCTTCAGTAGGTGACTGGATAAATAAACTGTGGTACATCCAGACAATGGAATATTATTTAGTGCTAAAAAGAAATGAGCTCTCAAACCATGAAAAGACAGGGAGGAACCTAAATGCATATTACTAAGTGAAAGAACCCAATTTGAAAAGTTTGTATGATTCCAATTAGATGACATTCAGGAAAAGGCAAAATTATGAAGACAGTAAAAAGTCAGTGGTTTCTGGGATTTGGAAGGGAGAGGTATGAATGGGTGGACCCCAGAGGGTTTTAGGAGAGTGAAAATACTCTGTATGTTACTATAATAATGGATACATGTTATTATATATATTAATATCCAAACTCATAGTATGTACCACATCAAGAGTGAACCATAATGTAAACTATGGACTTTGTGTGTTATGATCCATCAATGAAGGTTCATAAATTATAACATATGTATCACTCTGGAGGTTAAAGTTGTAATGTTGTTAATGGGGGAAGCTATGCATGTGTGAGGGTAGGGAGTGTATAAGAAATACCTGTAACTTCCTCTTAATTTTTCTGTGAACCTTAAAGTAAAATTAAAGTCTTAAAAAAAACCCATAAACTTTGGCATATCAAATGAATTTTTCACGTGTGATGCTCTACTTCCCCTGCCTCAACTCTAGAGGTACAGATACTCTCCAGAAACAGTCCAGAGGCTCCATGAGATCACATGGGCCCAGTAAAGTCAGTTTAAGAAAAATTTAAGAATCCTTATTTTAAATAAAACCTAACTCTTCAATGTTGATGACTAATTTCAAAATGTAAATACATGCTGAAAGTTCAACATGGTTAAACATGGTTTGAAAGTCAAAAACAAAATATACAATCAGACTCTATTTTGCAGACTATCCCTTTGTTGTGTTTGCTGTAAAATCTCCCCATAACCTTACATGCAACCCATACAGTTGGCAAGTTTACCCAAATTGAATATATTTTACAACTTCAGATAATTCTAAATTGAGGCTCATGGTAAAAAGCTTATAATCCAAGAGTGTAAATTCCATAAAGGCAGAGATACTTCCTGGCCTGTGTTATTCGTCACTCCACAGTGTCCCTAGTGACTACAAAATTACCGGGCATATAGTAACTAGTGAACATTAGTTTTATATATATGTATATATATATATATAAAACATTCCATCATTTATTCATAAACTATATGTATAATGTATATAATTTATATACATATACATATATACATAATTTATATACATATATGTATATAATTTATATTCATTAATTATATGCATATACATATAATTTATGAATAAATGATAGAATGAAGTAGACCAAATGATATATATAAGCCCTGTAGCCCACATTCTAATTTCTGTCCTTCAGTCTTACTATTAGGATGTTTTCCTCACACAGCCTCTAAGTTAGTAATAAATTAAATTTTATTAGAGTGCCCTTGGTAAATTTCTTATTACTGTGTAGTTACTTTAGAAAGCTATTCAAGGAGCTATAGTCTGAAATTAGCGGCTGGAGCCATCTCCTCCTTATCCATCTACACCATCAGAACTAACAAAAGGTATAAAATGCAGCTTTTTTTTTCTTTTTGCTATATAAATTATAGGATTTTTGTGAGATATTACAAGGCCTGAAGCAAGTATTTCCTCAATGTCCATAATATGATATTGATCCACTGTCACTCAGCTAATTTTTGTCTAATTATGTTATATTTTAAGATGAACATAATTAAACCATCTTGTAGTTTATGACATCAACATTTTATAATCTGAAATCTGCTTTAACTCTAAAACTTTATGTTTTTCTCTGGCTATGCTTTGCCTGTTCTAGTCCACTGCCCTTACCATCCAGTCTGCCTGAAATGCTCTTCCAATTTCTGTTTTACTAGCTCCATGAATCTATGACATTGCAGGCTGTGAGAAGGGTCCTTTATATGATAGGTTGTTTACCTGCTTAAATTACCCATTAGATATTTTGTTTCTTGAGGACATGACTATGTCTTGTGCCCTATTGCATTTATAGCCCTTACTCAACTGAGTGTCCCATTTTTGATGTTCAATAAATATTTGATAAATGAGTGAATAAATTACTTTCACTGGACTCCTTAAGAGAGTGGCTGATATAACCATGGTTTTGAAATTTCAGGGCTTAGCACTGGAACATGTAGCTATTTCCTTTACTTTTCTTTCATCCAATATTATAGTCAACAAAACCCTATTAAATAGAATTCAGCAGTTATTTAGAATGATGATAATGTGAACACCTTGATGCTATCTTACACATTATCTATTAATTTCTTTTTAACATGATTTTAACAACACTTTTAATATGCTGTTGGATTGAAAAAGAAACATGATATGCACAATAGCATTAATACAAACATTTGATTAACCATAATACCACATTTCCCTGTCATTAAACATAACAGATAATTTATTATCCGTGTTGTAATGATATTAATATTTTAGCTAAATGAGACTTTTTAAGTCTATCGTTAAACTCTCACTCTGGGTGATGCATATACACCAATAATTTCTTATGCTGATTTAATACGTTTTAATGTACTCTGTATTTTTTCAGAATGCAAAGACTATTTTCTTTTGGATATATTTATGAAATGAAAATAATATCTGAAGAATCAGTAACCAATAATCATCTCCACTCTATACTTTTTTTCTTGGGAGTATATCTTGCACATAATAGAACCTTAGAGTTTTCTGTGAGATATTTAGTACTATGGAGCCCTGAGGATGCATTTTAACAACAGCAAATATTTCCCTTTTGAGAGAAAAGATGTTCCAGTGATATAGTGTGTAATAAGGCGTTGTGCTTCTATTCTTTGAGGTTTATGGGTAATGAGGAGATAAAAACAAATAAAATAACTGGAAACAGTTTACTCAATGCTAAATGCAATAAAGAAGTAATCTGAACCCTGAGTGCTGGCTAGCATGGAGACAAGCATAACTAGAGGACTTTCTATGTTACAGACCAATCAGCCTTGGCCACTGAATTATTAAGTAATCAGATGCCAAAAGTGGGAAGAGCCCATGATTGGTGCTTTGTTTTTTTCATTTCTTTTAGAAGTAGTTGGTTCCTCTTAGTGAACTGTAGGCTGAAAGTAATTGCAAAGTAAAATAATATACAAACTTGAGTCATCCTGCAGACATAGCACTGTCATCATGGAAGCAAACAGTGGCGAAATTCTGCTCTAAAATGTGTTGTCTAATTATAATTGATGTTCTACCTCCATGAGTCATGTCATAATACAATAGACAGAAGATGAAATTCTAGTGCTTTCAAGTGCTCCAGGACAAGATGGCCTTTTTTGAGAATGTCAGGAAAATGTTATAGCTGCAGGTAATAGTAACACACCATTTCACCATTTACAACAGTGTGTACTTAACTTTCCAGTTGAGGAAATTTTTTAAAATTCAGAAATGAAGACTTATGAAGGAGGACACCACTATTTTAATCAATACATTTGTTCAAAAAGGAATTTTTAGGTCTAAAATTTCTCCTTTTCTTTCTTTTCTTAGCTTCATCTTCTTTTCTGCCTCCCATGGTGATTAGTCATAATCCCTGAATTAATCATTTTATTTTATATATTAATTATATTTAATTTCATAATTAGTTGCATTGTTAAAAACATGAATTTGTCCAGTTCAGCAGCTGAGGCAAGGCTAGTGGGAGGAATATACAAACTGGCCCTGAAGGTAGAAATTTGAGTGGTTTGTTCCAGTTACCATTGAAGTACCTGGATGGTGAGACTGAACAAAGCTTTTTCTCACAAGATGTTTGGTAAGGAGACCTTAATCCTAAATAGTATTTCTCAGTTCCTTTCTTTGCTTTAAAGTAATACTAAAATGAGGGCCAAGTAGTGTAACCTTTACAATATTGATTTCCTTCAGAACAACCAAAGCCAGTATAGAAGGCTGTGAAGTCAGCTGTTGGTTGGAGGTTCTCCAAAGAGACAAACAAACAAAACGAGGCTTGTAAAAGTCACCAGAGACCCTTCCAAAGAGCTTTAAGGTTGCTTAACAACAACTCCAAGGAAGAAAGCTGTGTAATATTTTATGATTAAACAGTACAAACACAAAATAGGAACAGTGATGGTTTGTTAAACTTCAAATATATTAAAATGAATAATATTTAAAGCTGAATGATTATGACCATTTCCAATGAGTATTTCCTCTAAGTTTATAAAAAGAAAAATGTTAGTTGTTCATGTGATTATTTAATCGATATACTTAAAGAAAAATGTGACATGGAAAACAAACTTACGGTTACCAAAGGGGAAAAGAGGGGAGGGGATAAATTTGGAATTTGAGATTAACAGATCTAGACTACTATATATAAAAAACAGATAAACAACAAGTACCTACTGTATAGCACAGGGAACTCTACTCAATATTCTGTAATAACCTATAATGGAAAAGAATCTGAAAAAGAATATATATATATATATATATATATATATATATATATATATATATATATATATACGGTTTGGAGTGACGCCTCTGTCTGCTACATTGCCTAGTGTCACAATATTAGATCAAGGGATTAAAAAATTTTTTTGTGTGAGTAAGAGTATTATGTAAGTTTCCTGTGGTATCCCTGTTACACTGTTTGCTGGCTTTCCCATTCAAACAATATCTGTGGTTCCCCCACCCAGCCCCACCACTTTTTAAGAGTCAGTAGTAAGACAAAATTTCTGCTAAGTTTACCTGTGTTGGAAAAGCTGATTACTCCCCTCTCTTAATCACACACTTTCTGATACTTAAGGAATCAAAATGAGCCTATCTTAAAGCCATTATGTTTGCCATACATATGAAATAAAGAAGTCTCTTATATTTTGCTTTACTAAATCCTGCTTTGAGCCATGACAATGATTATTGTGGAATTTGAACTGTCATTCTTTGTGGGGTCTCTTAGTTCCCAAAGTTCTTCATGGTTATATGTTCAGTCTACAAACATAAGTCCAACTTTAAAACCCCACTTTCACCAATGGACAGATCATCCAAAATGAAAATAAATAGGGAAACACAAGTTTTAAATGATACATTAAATAAGATGGACTTAATTGATATTTATAAGACATTCCATCCAAAAAAACAGAATACACATTTTTCTCAAGTGTTCATGGAACATTCTCCAGATAGACAATATCCTGGGTGACAAATCTAGCCTTGGTAAATTTAAGAAAATTGAAATCATATCAAGTATCTGTTCCTACCACAATGCTATGAGACTACATATCAATTACAGGAAAAGATCTGTAAAAAATACAAACACATGGAGGCTAAACAATACACTACTTAATAACGAAGTGATCACTGAAGAAATCAAAGAGGATATCAAAAAATACTTAGAAACAAATGACAATGAAACGATAGCAAAGATCAATAAAACTAAAAGCTGGTTCTTTGAGAAGATAAACAAACTTGATTAGCCAGACTCATCAAGAAAAAAAGGGAGAAGTCTGAAATCAATAGAATTAGAAATGAAAAAGGAGAAGTAACAACGGACACTGCAGAAGTACAAAAGATTATTAGAGATTACTAAGAGCAACTGCATGCCAATAAAATGGACAACCTGGAAGAAATGGACGAATTCTTAGAAATGCACAATCTGCCAAGACTGAACCAGGAAGAAATAGAAAATATGAACAGACCAATCACAAGACTGAAATTGAAACTGTGATTAAAAATTTTCCAACAAGGGCTTCCCTGGTGGTGCAGTGGTTGAGAATCCACCAGCCGATGCAGGGGACATGGGTTTGTGCCCCAGTCTGGGAAGATCCCAAATTCCGCAGAGCGGCTGGGCCTGTGAGCCATGGTTGCTGAGCCGGTGCATCTGGAGCCTGTGCTCCGCAATGGGAGAGGCCACAACAGTGAGAGGCCTGCATACTGGAAAAAAAAAAAAAAAAAAAAAAATCTTCCAACAAACAAAAGCCCAGGACCAGATGGCTTCACAGGTGAATTCTATCAAACATTTAGAGAAGAGATAACACCTAATTTTCTCAAACTCTTCCAATAGCAGAAGGAGGAACACTCCCAAAGTCATTCTATGAGGCCACCATAACCCTGATATCAAAACCAGACATAGACGTCACAAAGAAAGAAAACTACAGGCCAATATCACTGATGAACATAGATGCAAAAATCCTCAACAAAATACTAGCAAACAGAATCCAACAGCACATTAAAAGGATCATACACCATGATCAAGTGGGGTTTATCCCAGGAATGGAAGGATTCTTC
>NC_041220.1:45882635-45883614 GCF_002837175.3 Physeter macrocephalus | reverse complement strand
TGAAAATGACTCTACTACCCAAAGCAATCTACAGATTCAATGCGATCCCTATCAAACTACCACTGACATTTTTTACAGAACTAGAACAAAAAATTTCACAGTTTATATGTAAAGACAAAAGACCCTGAATAGCCAAAGCAATCTTGAGAACGGAAAATTGAGCTGGAGTAATCAGGCTCCCTGACTTCAGACTATACTACAAAGCTACAGTAATCAGGACAGTATGGTACTGGCACAAAAACAGAAATATAGATCGATGGAACAGGATAGAAAGCCCAGACATAAACCCACACACATATGATCACCTTAACTTTGATAAAACAGGCAAGAATATACAGTGGAGAAAAGACAGCCTCTTCAATAAGTGGTGCTGGGAAAACTGGACAGGTACATGTAAAAGTATGAAATTAGAACACTCCCTAACACCATACACAAAAATAAACTCAAAATGGGTTAAAGACCTAAATGTAAGGCCAGACACTATCAAACTCTTAGAGGAAAACATAGGCAGAACACTCTATGACATAAATCACAGCAAGATCCTTTTTGACCCATCTCCTAGAGAAATGGAAATAAAAACAAAAATAAACAAATGGGACCTAATGAAACTTAAAAGCTTTTGCACAGCAAAGGAAACCATAAACAAGACCAAAAGACAACCCTCAGAATGGGAGAAAATATTTGCAAACGAAGCAACTGACAAAGGACTAATATCCAAAATTTATAAGCAACTCATGCAGCTCAATAACAAAAAAACAAACAACCCAATCCAAAAATGGGCAGAAGAACTAAATAGACATTTCTCCAAAGAAGATATACAGATCGCCAACAAACACATGAAAGAATGCTCAACATCATTAATCATTAGAGAAATGCAAATCAAAACGACAATGAGATATCATCTCACACCGGTCAGATTGGCCATCATCAAAAACTCTAGAAACAATAAATGCTGGAGAGGGTGTGGAGAAAAGGGAAC
>NC_041220.1:45873961-45882382 GCF_002837175.3 Physeter macrocephalus | reverse complement strand
GCAATCCCACTACTGGGCATATACCCTGAGAGAACCATAATTCAAAAAGAGTCATGTACCAAAATGTTCATTGCAGCTCTATTTACAATAGCCAGGACATGGAAGCAACCTAAGTGTCCATCAACAGGTGAATGCATAAAGAAGATGTGGCACATATATAAAATGGAATATTACTCGGCCATAAAAGGAAATGAAACTGAGTTACTTGTAGTGAGGTGGATGGACCTGGAGTCTGTCATACAGAGTGAAGTAAGTCAGACGGAGAAAAACAATTACCGTATGCTAACACATATATATGGAATCTAAGAAAAAAAAATGTCATGAAGAGACTAGGCGTAGGACGGGAATAAAACACAGATCTAATAGAACATGGACTTGAGGATATGGGGAGAGGGAAGGGTAAGCTGTGACGAAGTGAGAGAGTGGCATGGACATATATACACTACCAAACATAGGGTGGATAGCTAGTGGGAAGCAGCCGCATGGCACAGGGAGATCAGCTAGGTGGTTTATGACCACCTAGAGGGGTGGGATAGGGAGGGTGGGAGGAAGAGAGATGCAAGAGGGAAGAGATATGGGAACATATGTATATTTATAACTGATTCACGTTGTTGTAAAGCAGAAACTAACACACCATTGTAAAGCAACTATACTCCAATAAAGATGTTAAAAAAAAAACCAACATAATTCCAAGTCACTTTAGTTCAAATCAAAGAGATAAGGCCTTATTTTATAATTTTTCTTTCATGTATAAATATTGTCAAAATAGTAATTCACATGGTTGTCCTAAATGAAGTATAATCAGTATATTTTACCATTAATTTTCTAATTATGAAATGAAGATATATGTATAACTTTGATCATATATTCATTATAAAAAGTATTATATATTATTAGAAAGTTTAACAAAATGAAACAAAATAGAAAATTAAAATTTCTCATCATTTCTCTTTCTAGAGATAACTACTATTTACCATCTGTGTTAATTTTCTAGGACCGCCATAATAAAGTACCACAAACTGTGTAGATTAAACAACACAAGTCTATTGTCTAAGAGTTCTAGAGACTTGAAATCTGAAATTAAGGTGTAAGCAGAATTCCTCCTTGTGAGGGCTGTGAGGGAGAAATAAATTCTAAACTTCTCTCCTAGCTTCTAGTGTTTTGCTGGCAAGGATGTTTTTGCTTAGCTTCTGCTGCATCATCCAAACCTTCATTGTCATAGGGCATTCTTCCTGTGTGTGTGTGTGTGTCTGTCTCTAGATTTCTCCTTTGAATAAGGACAACAGTCATATTGGATTAGGGATCCACTCTATTCCAGTATGACCTCATCTTAACCAATTACATGTGCCATTACTCGATGTCCAAATAAAGTCACATTCTGAGGATCTGGGGGTTAAGACGTCAAATATGAATTTGGGGGGAATACAATTCAACTCATAACACCATCTCCTTATATATCCTTTGTGTTTTCTGTGTTCATTTAGTTATAAAAAATTACCATATTTTACTAAACTCAGAATCTGTCTCAATAGATATACAAACCAATTCAATAATTTATCTCATTTTATATGACAATATATCAAAGAAATTATACTAATATCACCATTTTACCTTTGAAGAAAAACTTAGGCATAGGGAAAGTAAGTAATTTTCCTAATGTCACATAGCCAAATACAAATCCAGGCTACCTGAACCTTGGTTATTTGTAGGGGATTCATGCTGTACATTCTGTTTTATAACCTGAACCCTAAAAGTCTTTCTGTGTTATATAGGCCATTAGTGATGTAAACATTCTGAACCTAATATATGATAGAAAATTGAAATGATTTCACATTTTACAAAAAACTCCATCTAGAACTATCTGACAAAGGCACTATGACCTGTATTTTTAAGTTTGGATTTTCAGATACTAGACCCACAACTTAGTAGTTGTGTCAGATGGGGAAAAAAATAAATCCCCCAATAATGAATGATATAATTGTTTTGCTTCAATGTAAAATTGCAAATAAATGTCTAGATTTTTATGATAAAATTTATAAACATTCTATCACACTTACTATTTCCTATTTTGTCAATATCCAGGACCACTGGATGGAATTTCAAATAACAGAAATTGTTTAAAAGAATAAATATAATTAAATCTAAAATAATATTTAAGATATTCTAACACTGAACTGCATAGAAGAGGATACTGAAGCAAGAACATAATTAACGATTAATTAAATGTTTTATTTAATCCTCACAACAAGACTTTGAGATTCATACTATTGTTTTCATTTTATAAATGAGGAAAATTGGGCACAGAGAGTATAAACTCTAATCATCCACACATTCAGGGCCAGGTCCAAGACTGGAACCTACATCTCCCTCACTTGAGAGTCAGGGCTCTTGTTCCTAACCCCTTTGTTATACTGTATTTAATAGAACTCTTTTTTCATACTTCAGTCATCTGAATGCTAGTTATCTGCCTCTTAAATATGTAATAGCTGTTATGCCTTGGTCTCCCTCAGGAACATAACTAATCCAAAGAAATATCCCCTATTATTTAAGTTACTAGTTGTTCTTCACAGTTATTTTCAATTCATTGATAGGACAAAATTCATATTTATTAAGTACATAGAAATAAATGTAGATGCATGTATTTATTTTTATAGATAATTTAATATTATAATAGTTATAATACTTATAAGAAACAAATCAAACCAATATGTTGTTTCAAAAATATACTAATCTTTGTAGATATTTCTTTTTTTAAACACACACACACAAAAATTAGAATTTAAGCAAGATTTGTATATAATTAAACAGAGTAGGAAAACAAATGAATTTTTGACTTAAGGCAGAGCTATGAGCTATGAAATGCAATAATTCTAGTAAAATGAAGAGACCTTTAGACTCATAAGAGTTTTCCTCATTATCAGTTTCAGAATTTAAATGAGGCTATGTTAGAATATGTCTCTGTTGGCAATATAATTTTTTGTTTCCCAATATTAAAATATAACTCAATTGAATGTATTATCTAATTATTTTCCTATATAAGATAATTAAACTTTGTATAACATCTATACAAGTCACATACTCAAACACTCACAAATTAAGAAAATAAAAATCAAGGTCAGCCACTTTCTTCCTATCATTTGTCGTTTTTGAGAGATATGTGTATAGTAGAATATTTCTATATCATAAGAAAAACAACAGGGCAAAGGTGATGATGTAATGCAACATACCATCAGCCTTGGTCATTAGAGCTACAATAAGGTCTGTTAGGGACTGTGGAAAATCAGAAAATCTATCACTTTGTGTAAATTTGGCAGGTACTAACCAGCTCCTGTTGTTGATGCTGGATCTAATGTTACCAGAGTGTCTGACATTTCAAGATAATCTGGAAAACCATATTTTATATGAATTCTTCCAATTTTTAAATGTTGGCTCAAAATAGTTATGTGCCAAACAAAATAAATCTACAGGCTAAATCTGTCATTTAGATCACCAGCACACAACTTCTGAAATATTGGCTTTGGTTTCAGTCTGTCAGCTGTTTTTCAGAAAAGAAGAGAAAATTTTGAAGTGGCATCAATCAAAATCCTATTTGTGACTTAGCTGTCAAAGCTAGTCGTTTATTTGTTTAATCTTAGATGTTGGTTAAAGGATACAAACATGCAGTTAAAGATTAATATGTTCTGGGGATCTAATAAACAACATTATGATTCTAGTTAATAATACAGTATTATATACTTAAAAATTGCTAAGAAACAAGATCTTAAAGGTTCTCACCACAGAAAAGAAATGATAATTATGGGACATGATGGAGGTGTTAGCTAATGCTATGGTGGTAATCATATTGCAATATATAAGTGTACCAAACCAATATGTTGTACAATTTAATCTTATACAAATTTACATGTCAATTATATCTCAATTTAAAAAATTTATATACTATGCTATGATAGCCAAACCATCTTCAGCTTTGCCTGTTCTTCACAGAGAAGCCACAGTGATCCCATCTAGGTATAAGCCAAGTATTGTCAATCTTCTGCCCAAAATTACTAATGACTTTCCATTTATAGTAAAAGCCAAAACCTTGTAAGTTCCCAGATGACTTGTCCCCATTAACCATCCAATCATGATCAGGCCTCCTGTGGCTCCCACTTCCTTTCTCTCAATTTTATCTCCAACTCACTGGCTTCCTCAAAGTTTCCCCAACACTCCAGAAGGCTCTTCCTTGAGGGCATTTATTATTTTCTTTGTCTGGATTTCTCTTTTCACTTACATCCACTTGGCCAGTTCTCTCACTTTTCCAGGTATTCATTTAAATGTCACTCTTAAAATAAGGCCTTTCCTGGCCCCTCTAACTTAAATTTCAAGCCCCTATCCTTGGTTCATCATAGTATTCTTATCTGTTATATCTGTCTTTTTTCCCCTTCCACAATATAACTTATACACCTACAGCATGAGATTGTGATGTTTATCCCCATCCTGGCCTGCTTAAACAGCTTTTAATTATAATTATGCAAAAACTTCACAAATTTTATTCAAATGGACAATTTTTCTATATCCTTAATAAAACTAAGAGTGTAGCACTATGTTCTGAATTGGAAAAAACATTTCAAGGGATAATATGAATCAATTCAATATTTTCTGGCGACTTATTTTATTAAAGTGATAGAGATTAGTGAGCCAAGGATAATTGCTATTTAAAATAGGATGTCTTTTGCGAATATTTTGTATCCAGGAAGTCTTGGCAATTGATTAAAATATGTGATGAGTTGCTCAAGTGTTTAATTTAATGAAAAAAGGTAAGTTAAATGCTGGGGTTAACTGACCAAAGGATTTTTATATTATGAAGTTGTAAATACATCATCTACAAGTATGTTTAAATATTACCTATTGAGCAGCCAATGTGATACTTTTGTAGCATAAAGCAGATTATGTCATCCCTCTCTTTCAAAATCCGCTAATGCCTCTTTATAACGTTTAGAATAAAACGAAAAATTACTACAATTGCTTGCTTAGTCACATCCTTCAGACTGTTATGCAAATGTCACCTTTTGGTTTGCACTCCTGGTGATGCTATTTAAAGTTGCAGTACTTCCAGCCTTCTATTCCCCTCTTCATTGTTTGATTTTACCATATATTTACTTATTTCTTTATGTCTTCCTCCACTACAAATGTAAGCTATACAAGGACAGATATTTTCTTCTGAATTTTTCACTAATTTATTCTCTGTGTCTATAATATCACCAAATATATCAATTAATTCAGGTATAAATTCCCATAATCTATACACAATATAAATGTACACACAGTCACTCAAACTAAATAATTATATGAACTAAATAGAAATATAAAAAATAATTTTTAAATTATCAATATTCTTCCTAATTTGCAAGTATAATAATTTAAAATAAACTTAAATTTAAAATTAAAATGTTCAACAATTCAATAAAAAGATCCTGCACCATGAACAAGTAGAATTAATTCCAAGAATGCAAGGATGGTTTGAAATCTGCAAATCAGTAAATGTGATATACCACATTGACAAAATGAAGAATAAAAATCATAAGATCATTTCAATAGATGCATAAAATACATTTGGCAAAATTCAATATCCATTTATGGTAAAAACTCTCAACAAAGTGGGTATAGAGGGAACATACCTCAATGTAATAAAAGCAATATATGACAAGCCCACAACTAACATCATACTCAACAGTGAAATAGGAAAGTATTTCCTCTAATATCAAGAACAAGATAAGGATTCCCACTCTCACCACTTTTATTCAACATAGTATTGGATATCCCAGCCAGAACAACTAAGCAAAAGAGAGAAATAAAGGCATCCAAATTGGAAAGGAAGAAGTAAATCTGTCATGATTTTCAGATGACATAATATTATATATAAAAAAGCCTAAAGACCCCATCAGTAAACTGTTAGAAATAATCAACAAATTCAGTAAAGCTGCAAGATACAAAATCAATATACAACAATCTGTTGCATTTCTATATAATAATAATGAACTCTCAGAAGGAAAATTGAAAAAAATAATCTCATTTGCACTTGCATAAAAAAGAAAAAAGACCCAGGAATAAATTTAACAAATGAGGTGAAAGAGATGTATATAGAAAACTGTAAGACATTAATGAAAGAAATTGAAAAAGACACAAATAAATGGAAAGATATTCCATGCTCATTGAACAGAAGAATCAATATTGTTAAAATGGTCACACTGCTTAAGGCAATTTACAGATTCAATGTAATCCCTATCAAAATTCCAATGGCATTTTTCACAGAAAAAGAACAAGTAGTACTAAACTACATGGAACCATAAAAGACTCTGACTAGCCAAATCAATCTAGAGAAATACAAGCAAAGCTGGAGGCATCATGCTCTCTAATTTAAAACTGAATTTAAAAGCAATAGTAATTAAAACAGTGTGGTACTGGCATAAATACAGATACATAGATCAGTGGAATAAAATAGAGAGTTCATAAATAAACCCACACATATATGGTCAACTAATTTACAACAAAGGAGCCAAGAATATCCAATGTGGAAAGGATAGCCTCTTCAATAAATGGTGTTGGAAAAACTGAAGAGACACATGCCAAAGAATGAAACTGGACCATTATATTAATTAACTCAGATTGGTAATGCCCACCAAGAGCATGAGACAGAGGAAGATGACTAAGGATCTGTCTGGAAAAAGAATGCAGGGGTTGATTAGCAATGTCTACTTGGAATGGGAAGGGGATATTGCTGCAGCTCAAACCTTGATCAAGGATAGTTCAGATGATAAGGCAAATTCTGATTTGATGGTGGAGTAGAAGGACATGCTCTCACTCCCTCTTGCAAGAACACCAGAATCACAGGTAACTGCTGAACAATTATTGACAGGAAGACACTGGAACTCACCAAAAAAGATACCCCACATCCAAAGACAAAAGAGAAGCCAAAATGATATGGTAGGAGGGGCACAATCACAATAAAATCAAATCCCATAATGGTTGGGTGGGTGACTCACAAACTGGAGAAGTCCACCCACTGGAGTAAAGGTTCTGAGCCCCAAGTCAGCCTTCCGAACCTGGGGATCCGGTGACGGGAGGAGGAATTCCTAGAGAATCAGACTTTGAAAGCTAGTGGGATTTGATTGCAGGACTTCGACAGGACTGGGAAAACAGAGACTCCACTCTTGGAGGGCACACACAAAGTAGTATGCACATCGGGACACAGGAGAAGGAACAGTGACTCCACAGGGGACTGAACCAGACCTACCTGCTAGTGTTGGAGGGTCACCTTCAGAGGCAGGGTGTCCTGTTTCTCACCGTGAGGACAAGGACACTGTCAGCAGACGTTCTGGTAAGTATTCTTTGTCATGAGCCCTCCCAGAGTACACCATTAGCCCCACCAAAGAGCCCAGGTGGGCTCCAATGTTGGGTTGCCTCAGGCCAAAGAACCAACATGGAGGGAACCCAGCCCCACCCATCAGCAGACAAGGGGATTAAAGTTTTACTGAGCTCTGCCCAAAAGAGCAACAGCTAGCTCTACCCACCACCAGTCCCTTGCATCAGGAAACTTGCACAATCCTCTTAGATAGCCTCATCCAACCCAGGGCAGTCAGCAGAAGCAAGAAGAACTACAATACTGCAGCCTGTGGAACAAAAACCACATTCAAAGAAAGATAGACAAGATGAAAAGGCAGTGGGCTATGTACCAGATGAAAGAACAAGATAAAACCCCAGAAAAAAAACTAAATGAAGTGGAGATAGGCAACCTTCCAGAAAAATAAATCAGAATAATGATAGTGAAGATGATCCAGGACCTCGGAAAAAGGAAGGAGGCAAAGATCAAGAAGATGTAAGAAATATTTAACAAAGACTTAGAAGAATTAAAGAACAAACAAACAGAGATGAACCAAAAGAGCAACAGCTAGCTCTACCCACCACCAGTCCCTTGCATCAGGAAACTTGCACAATCCTCTTAGATAGCCTCATCCAACCAAGGGCAGACAGCAGAAGCAAGAAGAACTACAATCCTGCAGCCTGTGGAACAAAAACCACATTCACAGAAAGATAGACAAGATGAAAAGGCAGTGGGCTATGTACCAGATGAAAGAACAAGATAAAACCCCAGAAAAAAAACTAAATGAAGTGGAGATAGGCAACCTTCCAGAAAAATAAATCAGAATAATGATAGTGAAGATGATCCAGGACCTCGGAAAAAGGAAGGAGGCAAAGATCAAGAAGAGAAAGGAAATAACCAGCCAAGTCCAGGAAGCACAGAGAGTCCCATACAGGAAAAACCCAAGGAGAAACACTCTGAGATTCACAGTATTCAAATTGGTAAAAATTAAAGAAAAAGAAAAATTATTGAAAGCAGCAAGGGAAAAATGACAAATAATATACAAGGGAACTCCCATAAGG
>NC_041220.1:45872478-45873813 GCF_002837175.3 Physeter macrocephalus | reverse complement strand
AAACCAACAACCAAGATTACTCTACCCAGCAAGGATCTCATTCAGATTCTATGGAGAAATCAAAAGCTTTACAGGCAAGCAAAAGCTAAGAGAATTCAGCACCAGCAAAGCAGCTCTACAACAAATGCTAAAGAAACTTCTCTAAATGGAAAACACAAAAGAAGATAAGGACCTACAAAAACAAACCCAAAACAATTAAGAAAATGGTAATAGGAACATACATATTGATAATTAACTTAAAAGTGAATGGATTAAATGCTCCAACCAAAAGACACAAGCTTGCTGAATGGATACAAAAACAAGACCCATATATACGTTGTCTATAAGAGACCCACCTCAGACCTAGGGACAAATACAGACTGAAAGTGAGAGGATAGAAAAAGTTATTCCATGAAAAAGGAAATCAAAAGAAAGCTGGAGTAGCAATACTCACATCAGATTGAATACACATTAAAATAAAGAAAGTGGGCTTCCCTGGTGGCACAGTGGTTGCGAGTCTGCCTGCTGATGCAGGGGACACAAGTTCGTGCCCCGGCCGGGAGGATCCCACATGCCACGGAGTGGCTGGGCCCGTGAGCCATGGCCGCTGAGCCTGTGCTTCCGGAGCCTGTGCTCTGCAATGGGAGAGGCCACAACAATGAGAGGCCTGCGTACCACACATACACAAAAAATAACAAAAAAATAAATAAAAAATAAAATAAAGAAAGTTAAAAGAGGCAAGGAAGAACACTACATAATGACCAAGGCATCGATCCAAGAAGAAGATATAACAATTATAAATATATATCCACCCAACATAGGAGCAACTCAATACATAAGGCAAATGCTAACAGCTATAAAAGAGGAAATCGACAGTAACACAATAATAGTGGGAGACTTTCACACCTCACTTACACCAATGGACAGATCATCCAGACAGAAAATTAAGAATGAAACACAAGCTTTAAATGACACAATACACCAGATAGATTTAATTGATATTTATAGGACATTCCAACCAAAAACAGCAGATGACACTTTCTTCTCAAGTGCACAAGGGACATTTTCCAGGATAGATCACATCTTGGGTCACAAATCAAGCCTCAGTTAATTTAAGGAAATTGAAATCATATCAAGCACCTTTTCTGACCACAGTGCTATGAGATTAGAAATCAATTACAGGGAAAAAAAACGTAAAAACACAAACACAAGGAGGCCAAAGTATACATTACTAAATAACCAAGAGATCACTGAAGAAATCAAAGAGGAAATCAAAAAAACCTAGAGACAAATGACAATGAAACACAACGATCCAAAACCTATGGGATGAAGCAAAAGCAGTTCTAAGAGGGAAGT
>NC_041220.1:45870284-45872376 GCF_002837175.3 Physeter macrocephalus | reverse complement strand
AATAAAATTAGAAATGAAAAAGGAGAAGTTACAACAGACACTGCAGAAATACAAAGCATCCTAAGAGACTACTACAAGCAACTCTATGCCAATAAAATGGACAACATGGAAGAAATGGACAAATTCTTAGAAAGGCATAACCTTCCAAGACTGAACCAGGAAGAAATAGAAAATATGAACAGACCAATGACAAGTAATGTAACTGAAACTGTGATTAAAAATCTTCCAACAAACAAAAGTCCATGACCAGATGGCTTCACAGGTGAATTCTGTCAAACATTTAGAGAAGAGCTAACACCCATTCTTCTCAAACTCGTCCAAAAAATTGCAGAGGAAGGAACACTTGCAAACTCATTCTAGGAAGCCACCATCACCCTGATACCAAAACCAGACAAAGATACTACAAAAAAAGAAAATTAGAGACCAATATCATTGATTAATATAGATGCAAAAATCTTCAACAAAATACCAGCAGACAGAACCCAACAACACATTAAAAGGATCATACAGCATAATCACGTGGGATTTATCCCAGGGATGCAAGGATTCTTCAATATATGCAAATCAATGTGATACACCATATTAACAAATTGAAGAATAAAAATTTATTCATCTCAATAGATGCAGAAAAAGCTTTTGATAAAATTCAACACCGTTTATGATGAAAACTTTCCAGAAAGTGGAGCTAGAGGAAACCTACCTCAACATAATAAAGGTCATATATGACAAACCCATTATTCTCAATGGTGAAAAACTGAAAGCATTTCCTCTAAGATCAGGAACAAGACAAGGATGTCCACTCTCACCACTATTATTGAACATAGTTTTGGAAGTCCTAGCCACGGAAATCAGAGAAGAAAAAGAAATAAAAGGAATACAAATTGGAAAAGAAGTAAAAGTGTCACTGCAGATTACAGGATACTATACATAGAGTATCCTAAAGATGCCACCAGAAAACTACTAGAGCTAAACCATGAATTTAGTAAAGTTGCAGTGTACAAATTAATGCACAGAAATCTCTTGCATTCCTATACACTAACAAAGAAAGATCAGAAACAGAAATTAAGGAAACAATCTCATTCACAACTGCAAGTAAAAGAATAAAATACCTAGTAATAAACTGACCTAAGGAGGTAAAAGACCTGTACTCAGAAAACTATAAAACACTGATGAAAGAAATCAAAGATGACACAAACAGATCGAGAGATATACCATGTTCTTGGATTGGAAGAATCAGTACTGTGGAAATGACTATACTACCCAAAGCAATCTACAGGTTCAATGCAATCCCTATCAAATTACCTATGGCATTTTTTATGGAACTAGAACAAAAAAAAATCTTAAAATTTGTATGGAAACACAAAAGACCCTAAATAGCCAAAGCAGTCTTGAGGGGAAAAAATGGAGCTGGAGGAGTCAGACTCCCTGACTTCAGACTATATTACAAAGCTACAGTAATCAAGACAGTATGGTACTGGCACAAAAACAGAAATATAGATCAATGGAACATGAAAGAAAACCCAGAGATAAAGCCATGCACCTATGGTCAACTAATCTATGACAAAGGAGGCAAGGATATACAATGGAGAAAAGACAGCCTCTTCAATAAGTGGTGCTGGGAATACTGGACAGCTACATGTTAAAGAATAGAATTATTACATTCCCTAACACCATACACAAAAATAAACTCAGAATGGATTAGAGACCTAAATATAAGCCTGGACACTGAAACTCCTAGAGGAAAACATAGGAAGAACACTCTTTGACATAAATCACAGCAAGATCTTTTTTTGATCCACCTCCTAGAGTAAAGGAAATAAAAACAAAAATAAACAAATGGGACCTAATGAAATTTAAAAGCTTTTGCACAGCAAAGGAAACCATAAACAAGATGAAAAGACAACCCTCAGAATGGGAGAAAATATTTGCAAACAAATCAATGGACAAAGGATTAATCTCCAAAATATATAAACAGCTCATGCAGCTCAATATTAAAGAAACAAACATCCCAATCCAAAAATGGGCAGAAGACCTAAATAGACATTTCTCCAAAGAAGACATACAGATGGCCAAGAAGCACATGAAAAGCTGC
>NC_041220.1:45845007-45870103 GCF_002837175.3 Physeter macrocephalus | reverse complement strand
ATATACAATGGAATATTACTCAGCCATAAAAAGGAATGAAATTGGGTCATTTGTAGAGATGTGGATGAATCTAGAGATTGTCATACAGAGTCAAGTAAGTCAGAAAGAGAAAAACAAATATCGTATATTAATGTATGTATGTGCAACCTAGAAAAATTGTACAGATGAACCAGTTTGCAGGGCAGAAATAGAGACACAGACGTAGAGAACAAACATTTGGACACCAAGGGGGGAAAGCAGCAGGGGGTGGGGTTGGGGGGTCTATGAACTGGGCAATTGGGATTGACAAGTATACACTGATGTGTATAAAATTGATGACTAATAAAGCCTGCTGTATAAAAAAATAAATAAGATAAAATCCAAAAATCAAAAAAAAATATAACCCAAAATGAATTAAAGATTTGAATTTGAGCCTGAAACCATTAAACTCCTAGAAGAAAACTAAGGTGGTACACTTCTTGACATAGGTCTTGGCAGTAATATTTTGAATCTGACACCAAAAGCAAAGGCAATGAAAGCAAAAATTAACAAGTGGGACTGCATCAAACTAAAAAGCTTCTGCACAGCAAAGGAAACCAGCAACAGAATAAAAAAGCAACCTAGTAAATGGGAGAAAATATTTGCAAATCATATATCTGATAAAGGGTTAATATCTTAAATACACAAAAAACTTATCCAACTCAATAGCAGAACAACAATCTGATTAAAAAATTGGCAGAGGGTCTGAAGAATAGACATTTTTCCAAATAAGGCATACAAATGGCCAAAAGGTACATGAAAAGATGCTCAACATCACCAATCATTAGGGAAATGCAAATCAAAACCACAAGGAGATGTCATCTAACAATTGTTAGTGTGGCTGTTATAAAAAAGACAAGCAATAACAAATGCTGGCAAGGATGTGGAGAAAAGAGAATCCTTGTGCACTGTTGCTTGAAATGTAAATTTGTGCAGCCACTAATTAAAACACTATGAAAATTTCTCAAAGATCTGAAAATAGAAGTACCTTATTATCCAGCAGTTCCACTTCTGGGTATTTTTCTGAAAAAGACGAAAACACTAATTTAAAAAGATATATGCACTCCTATGTTCATTGCAACATTATTTACAATAGCCAAGATATGGAAACAACCCAAGTATCTTTCAATGGATTAATAGATAAAGAAATTGTGGTGTATATATGTATACAATGGAATATCATTCAGCTATAAAAAAAGAAATCTTTTTTAGCCATAAAAGATAATGAAATCTTGCCATTTATGACAACATGGATGGACCTTGAGGGGATTATGCTAAGTCAGACAGAGAAATATAAATACTGCATAACCTCTCTTGTATGTGGAATTATTTATATATATGTATATCATATATTTATATATATCTATATCATATATATGATATAGCTATATAGCAAGCACATAAGATACAGAGAACAAATTGGTGGTTGCCAGTGGCAAGGGGTTGAGAAAAATGGTTGAATTTTTTTTTTTTTAGCTTAAGTGAATTTTTATGAAAGGAGAGAAGACGACATTGAGTCATCAGAGAGAAACTATTTGAGTTAGTGCTTGTAGGACAGGGGAGGTGAGTCAAACAGAGTATAAGGCATAAGCAAATGCACACAGGCTGTAATGTAGAGAAGGTATGAAGAAGGGCAAAGAGATTCATTTGACTGGAACACAGGGAAAAGAAGAGAGAAGAAGATCTCAAAGATTGGACTCGTATTTCATGAAAAATCTGAAATACCAGGATTGGAATGTTAGGTATTAGGTAGATATGGGTCATGGCACTAAGAGGTTGTTTTTAAACATAATCATAGCTTTGTGGGGCTAACCCAGGTCAGGGAGCACACAGTGCCTTGTTTTGGGAGGCAAGACAGGTTTTCAGGCTGGTAGGATTTGCACCGCATGCCCTGAGATTCTCTATCTGATAAGCCGGTTCTTTCCTAAAACATCCTAAACAAAGGAAACAAACAAACACCACAAAAAAAAAACAAGCAAAAAACACAACACAAATTTACTCCTGGAGATACTGGTCTGCAATCTGGGAACAAGAAGAGATTTAATTTTTTTTATATGCCTATCAATGCAGAAATAACAGAGAAGTCACTAGAAGAATGTCTGGGGAAGCAGTAAAAGTCTGGCTAGATTATAAATCTGCAAACATCACTGGTTTCAGAACCTGTACCCTGGGCTCAGAATGAACTTTGCTCTGGTTTTGTCACTGTTTTTCTCTGAGGTCGCCTCATTTGAAGGCTTAACCTGGTGCTGTTCCCCTACTCTTTTTTATTAAGTGCCTGTACTTCCAAGGAAGTGGAGTCCAGCCCTGTAAGAGCACAGGGGACAAAGGCAGCCTATGTTCTGATTTCTGCGACCCTGAGGCCTCACCATGAGCAACCTCTCTCTCACAGAGGATCCAGCTGGCTCTTTGCACCTTGTGGTTCAGTTTGTCAGCAAAAAGTGTCTTATAAATAAAGGGTTTCATTAATGTCATAGGAGGACATTTCTAAAACTAAAAAAATATTGAAAAACCCAGTTCTTTCCCCATCGGACACTGGACAAAATGCATAACGAACATGCCCACCTACATGAAGATTGTTTGGAGTCTCTATTCACTGGTAGGTTTAGCTGTATCAAATATTTAAAGGGATTTCTTTCCCCAATTTTTCTGCTCTATTAAAACTGTCTTCTAACTGAATAAATAACTCCAATTTAAAAACAAATAAATAATTTAAAAATTGTAAAAAGAAAATTAAAAATTTGAAATTTGCAAATAGACTTTAATTACTAGCAAATATGATTCTGGTATATTATAGAAGTAATTGAACAAAATGCATTTTAAAAACAGTTTGAAACTTTGACAAATACATGAGTTTCTGAATCATTAGGAAGGATTCTTAATAAATAGAGGTACCAGTCATTTTATAAAAATGAAATTCAGTTACAAACCATAATTTCAGAATTGTCTAGGAATTTTATGTTGTAACATTGTAACCAAAAATCATTCACGAATTCAACTGTGCATTGTATCAGTCAGGTTAAGTTAGGTGGTGTTGTGGTTTCAAACAAATAAAGTTCCCAGCTGCTAAACATGTTTTTAAAAATTATTTATTATTATTTTTATTTATTTCTTTTAATTTTTTTTTTTTTTTGGCTGTGCCACACAGCTTGCAGGATCTTACATGGCTTGCAGGATCTTAGTTCTCTGACCAGGGATCAAACCCATGCCCCCTGCAGTGGAAACCAGGAATCCTAACCACTGGGCTGCCAGGGAATTCCCCAGCTGCTAAACATGTTAACAGTTATTTTTATTTATGCTGCATATATAAAGTGCTGCCCCTCATCATTGTAGTTCATCTGGGTTGTGGAGTAAGAGAGGGTCCATTTCAATTATGCTTTCAATATCCACTAGACAGGAGGAAGAGAAGGTGGCAAAGTATGATTAAGTTTTGCAGTTTCTATGCAGAATTGATACTCATAGTTCATTAACCATAGCAAGTAATAGGGACATGCCTAACTTCAAATGCAATGGTATTCTATGCTTTGATGGAGGAGGACCAGGAAAAGGAAGGCAGAAATATGTGAATAGGTATGAATGACACTAATGACTATGCAAGCATATTTAATGTGATATAAAACTTCGGCGGTAGATAACTACAATGAAAATACAGCTGTGGAGAAGATCTTAAAGAAAATGGTTCAACTTTTTAACAGATCATTGTTAAATCCCACTGATCAAATGCCCCAAGGAAACACATCAGTAGACAGCAATAATAATGATAAAGTTTAGTGAGCTTGCTGCAGCAGGGAGAACACACCTTGGAGCAAGCATGGGTGTGCAAGAAAGAGAGACTCGGAAGGGCTTATTGGTTTCTAACAGGATTTGTACTTGGGCTGGAAATGATGACAAGTTTTTAAGGCAGCGGGGGCTACTTCTTGATTGCACACTGTCAGGAGGAAAGTTGTCAAGGCTGGGGGAGCAGCAGTCCTCCCTGTTAGCAGTGTGGCAGTGTTGCAGTCTGGCCTGGAGTTCAGTTCAGCTCATGGATTTGTCCAGCTGGAGCATTTCTTGTATTCTGTAAGCATTATTGATGTGTGGTTGAGAACATCCTGTCCTGGTTGCCAGCAGAGCCATTTCTGCTTTTCACAGATTTAGTAGTTGGGAATTTATTATTTTTAATAAAACCCAGTCATCATTACAGCCAAAAAAAAGATTATTTAAATATTATGCTAATAGGTAGCAGGGCACAGATGTGGTCTCAGGTTCACTGCCTTCACTGCTTAGACTAGTGATAAATAATGAAAAAATACAGACTTGGACAGGACAAGTACAGGCTGATAAAAATGCATGGACCTAAGAATCAAAGACAGTTATGGACTTGATACAAAGGAATTATATAAATTTAGCAAGTGTATTATCTCTCTTCAATTTCCCTATTGCAAAACCCTATCATTAGTGATTAATTCCATGATATGAATTTAGACTCCAATAAGTGTTACCATTTTAAAAAACACACACATTAAAAGTTATCTCAAAGTGCAAGTTATTGGTCTTTCATGCCTGCTCTACAGATTCTGTGATATCAGCAGTTCCCTGATATTTAAGCTAAAAAGTTAGCATTATCAGATTATGTATTTAACAATTCCAGGCCATGTCTCTAAAATAGTATCAACAAAACCCTCCATGTCAGAAGTGTGCTTTTTACTTTTTGACCACCGTCATGCATTTCCACCACCTCCTAACCCCACCTTTGGCAACCATCAGTCTATTCTCTGTATCTATGAATATGTGGGTGTGTTTTGTTTTTGTTTTTTTTGCGGTACGCGGGCCTCTCACCGTTGTGGCCTCTCCCATTGCGGAGCACAGGCTCCGGACGCGCAGGCTCAGCGGCCATGGCTCACGGGCCCAGCCGCTCCGCGGCATGTGGGATCTTCCCGGACTGGGGCACGAACCCGTGTCTCCTGCATCGGCAGGCGGACTCTCAACCACTGCGCCACCAGGCAAGCCCCAAATATGTGTTATTTTTCTTCTGATAAATGGTAAAAACTTCCAACTGTGAGATAAATAAGTTTGGAGAAGTAATGTGCAGCATGATGACTATAGTTAATAATACTTTATTGTATATTTGAAAGTTGCTAAGAGAGTAGACCTTAAAAGTTCTCATGACAAGAAAAAATGTTTATAACTTTATGAGGTAATTGATGTTAACTAAACTTATTGTGGTGATCATTTCACAATCTATACTAATATCAAATCATTATGCTGTACACCTTGGACTGATACAATGCTACATGTCAATTACATCTCAATACAACTGGAATGTTTTTTAAAAAGAAGTGTGTTATTTTGGGGACAGCAATTTTATAACAACAAAAAAATTTTTTTTTGAATTCTCATCAGGTACAAGCTATATTTCTCTATTTCTAAACCCGTTTGAGTAGGTTGAAAATAAACACACACACATGCACACATCTACACAGATACACTCATAATGTCATTATGGAGAAGGATAAAAATTATTTTAAAAATATAATAAGAATAAAAATATATTAATAGAATTGTTTATAAAATTTGGCATGGGCTAAGTATAGACACTATCATATACAATAAACATTATTTCTATATGAAATAAGAGATGCTTGCATTATTTAATCAAATAAAACAGGTTTAACAAAACTTTTTTGAAATTATTTTATATTAACAAGTACATTTATAAATAACAACATGAAGAGGTGTGAGTGGTGTAGTATGGAGAAGAGTACTCATAAGGAGAGATTTAAGGCAGGCTGATAGTTTCCCTTCAATGGACTAAAAACACAAAAGACAGAAAAGTAAAAGCAGCCAACATTTGGGAGAAAGAGAGGACCCAAGGAAGGAGAATTTCAGAAGAACTTGTTTCAGTTAAAAGTAGATTAGAGACAATGCAGCAGCATTGTGGTAGGCTGAAAAATGGCTCCCCACAGATACCAGATCCTAATCCCTGGAACCTAAAAACGTTACAATATAAATTAAAAGGTCATTGGAAATGTAATTAATTGAGGATCTTGAGACAGGGAATTCATCCTGAATTGTAAGGATGGACCCTAAATATATTTACATGTATTCTTATGAGAGGGAAGCAAAGGGAGATTTAAAACACACCACACACGGGCAGACACACACACACACACACACACACACACAGAAGTGAAGTGAAAATGGAGTAAACAAGGATTTCAAGATGCTGGCCTTGAAGTTGGGTGTGATGTTGTCACAAAACAAGGAATGCCAGCAGCCACCAGAAGCTGAAAGGAGCAAGGAGTGGATTCTCCCCTACGGCCTCCAGAGAGCCCTGCTGACTGCTTGATATTAGTCCAAAGATGATGATTTCAGACTCCTGGCCTCCAGAATTGTTAAAAAAAAGTAAATTTCTATTGTTTTAAGCCTTCAGTTTATGTTGATTTGTAACAGCAGCCACAGGAAACTAATATAAGCATCATACGCAAAATAGGTTTTAGCATTTCATAGATTCTCTGATTATTTACATAGGTTTTCTCAAATGAGAAATCTGCTACTGTGACCTTACCTTTTCCAATACAAGCTGACAGCATCATAGTAACATTGCTGGAGCAGGCAAAGATAAGCCAGTGTGAATCCTTTGCAGAGATGAGGTTTTGACAGACAAGGTTTATTTTTTGTAAATTGATAATAAGTTAATTGTATTAATTCTGAAAAAATTAGAATAATTATTTATAGAAAACCTCATTAATTAACTGTTTCCAGTTTTAGAAAAACATTTTTCCCCAAAGGAGTTACTTTGAGTGATAGCTGTCCTCATAACTATTAAAAACTAGTTCAACTTCTGGAAAGCAGGAAGCCTAATTATAATATTCCATCCCTTAAAACAATGTAATTTACCAAAAAGAGATTAAAAAAATCTTTATTTATGCTAAAATGCTAGGAAATGGTCACATTCTCATACTACAAACTTAGAACAGTATATGCCAGATAAACTACTGTTTAATCCAAATTAAAAGAGAATGTCTGACATCTGGGTTGACAAGGCTGCATTTAATGATATGGGTAGCTAGAGGGAGAAGCAGGATTAAAGCATAATAAAAAATCTATTTTTTCACAGTAATTTTGTTAGGATTATTAGACCTCAAAATTAACATGGAAAGTGAGCAATTTAATATACAACTGAGCAGTTCAGTCAAAATATAACTTTAGGACACTTTGGTACGTGGTTATGATTTGTCCTATGACTAAGAAGAGGCTACATATAGAGAAGAGGGTCTCAAGGGAAAACCAGTCGGTATGTCAACATTTAATATCGAGAATTGTTTGGGTAGACTGGACATCATCCAAACAAAGAATAAGGATGCATGCAAATAAAGAGTACTAAACATAGATATTACGCAAAAATAAATAAATGAAGAAAACTCAGAAAATAAATTTAGTACAGATTTACATTCATAATCTAAGCTATAAAAAATAGGAACTCTACTTAAAAAGAAAAAGATAAGAGGGCTTCCCTGGGGGCGCAGTGGTTGAGAGTCTGCCTGCCGATTCAGGGGACATGGGTTTGTGCCCCGGTCCGGGAAGATCCCACATGCCATGAAGCGGCTAGGCCCGTGAGCCATGGACGCTGAGCCTGCACGTCCGGAGCCTGTGCTCTGCAACTGGAGAGGCCACAACGGTGAGAGACCCGTGTACCACAAAAAAAAAAAAAAAGAAAAAGATAAGATAATTGAATGTGATGAAAATTGAGCCAGGCAAACTAAGGGAATAAATTGAGGAGAAATAACACAATTAGTTACCATAAAGTGGAAATGAAGCAGAAAGGGGAGAATCAATAGTGTAGTAAGACAAATCAGTTCCATGGAAGACAGGCTTAAGAAAATCAGGTATAATGTGAAAGAAAAAGGCAGAGAGCGGCAGTTTATATAAAGAACACAATAAGTGGGACAAAGGTGATCTGAAATAGTGATATTCTAATTTACCTGAAAAGAAGAACAAAGGCAATGAAAAAGGAAATATTCAAATAAAAACTAGAAGAAAATTTCAATGAAGTAAAGGAAATCTTGAATCATTAACAAAAAATATTTGCATTTATTGCAGGGAAAAATGAGAGAAATTTGACAATACAGCTTGCAATATTGATCCTAATTCCCCATTCCTCCTAGTGTTCAAAACACACTTTTTTCATATGACTTTGTAGTTCTTCCCTCTGGAGGTGGAATTTACTTCCCTGTCCCACTGATGATGGACTTAACCATGAGACTTGCTTTGACTATAGATATATGAGGAAAGGCAGCATATAACCACTAAGCTTAGCCTTAAGAGACATCACATGTTTTCTCCTGCTTCTCTTGAGCTCTTCCATGCCCATGAGGAGATCCTCTATGCCTTAGTGTCCATATCCCTCACTGCCATCTTCCAATCCCCAACTCACTCATGGTCCAGAAGAGATAACAAATGTGGGGGCAGACATTGGTCCAAACTGCATCTTGGAGACAATTCCAGCTGATCCCAGCCAATAACAATCAGCCCCCTGACTAATCTACCAGCATGTGATCACATATCAATAATTGTTTTAAATAGGTGAATTTTTTGGTGACCTCTTACAGAGTATTTTTGTGGCAATAGTTGACATATGCATTGACCAACAAGAAAATATTCCATTGATCCAATTAAATTCAACTTTAAAGAAATAATATATTTTGGAAAAAAAATACATGAAGACACATACACCCACCATATGAAAAACAAACAAAAACCAAATAATTTTGGGGCAATGAATAAACCTGGAAATAAGACATTTACCTTAAAAAAAATATTAAGCAAACTGATCTCAGGCTTCTAAGTAACACTGGGTGACTTCAAAGTCTATATATAGGACAACAGCTGGAGAAATTTGTAAAATCTTAAATCAGATCACTTATCCCCCTTTTTAATAGCACACATATTAAAATCCAAGCTACTTTCATCTAAATGACCTGGCCCAATACTACATCTCCAACCTCTTATGCAGCCTCTTCCATCATTTAATTCTCCACCCATACTGGCTTCCATGTTATTCCTAGCAAAGGCAAGGATTTTTAAAGATTCAGAGTCTGCATTTTGTTTCCTCTGCTTAGGCACTCTCCTTCCTGATTTTAGATTGCTTGCTCCTAGATTCCTGTCCTAACCATGTTTCAAAAAATTGCCTTCATATTCCCTACATAGTATACTGGATATTTGTGTATATCTTATATATTTATTTAATTGTTTATTGCATTCCCAATGCAGTAGAAACTTTGTTAGGTTTGAGGTTTTGACTTTCTGTGCAGTGCTGTATACTCAGCATCTGAAAATGTGTTTGAAAGTAAATAGTCAATAGATTATTAATAAATAAACTCTACAAGTCAAACAAGCATCCAAACAGTCTTAATGAAAATAAAGTTTCCAACTTTTCTGTGAAAGCATAAAATCTATATAATTTCCAAATAAAACCTACTTTATATCACCCTCTAGACTACTGAACAATTAACATAAATAAAAACTATAAAAATCAGAACATAACAGTATCAAAGTAGTGGTAGCATTAAATCAAGTTATAAACATGTAATTGTGTTAACTTGATAATTATGGATATGAATTTATGTTATAGCTTGTGAAAAATTCACTGTCTAATGCAAATCTTATTACAATTTATGTACAAAAAGACTGAGGCAAAAATCTCAGACATGAAGAAAGTGATTTGGAAAGGGTGGTAGGAGAAGGCATAAGTAATTTTTTGTTTATTTTTTATAAAGAAGGTCACTACTCTTTGCTTGGTTTCTAGGTTGATAAATCAAGAAATATAGATTAAGGATGGATATAAACATGGAAAGAAAATTATGCTAATAGGATAAAAAGCATTCTATAATTTCCAGATTATGAAAAGAAAACAGAAGTGAAACAATAATTCAGATCGTAAAACACATGCTAGAAAACAAAGGCAATTGCTAGGAAACATTAAAAAAACAGAAAATCAAATAAGATGACAGAGTAAAACCAAAATTATATGCCAAGTCAATATACATAAATGTAATAACTTCACATTCAGTGTTATAAAATTAAATCCAACTATATAGAGTTGTAAAATTCAACTGTATGCTGTTTACAAAGAGACATTCCTAAAACCAAGTGATTTACAAGGCTTGAATGTAAAAGAATGGGTGAGATCTAGAAAAAATGCAAATAAAAAAAAGCAGTTGCCACAATGTTAATGTTGGAAAGTAAATTAAATTCTAAGTACAAAATAAATTGTAGCAAAATACATAAAATAAAAAATGCTAGAAATACAAGAAGAAAGGGCAAAAAAATGTGGTTTTCTCCTCTGATAGGTCAAGCAGACAAAAAGAGTTATATAGAAGCTCTAAATAGACATATCAATCTAAATTAAGAACACAGCATACCAGTGGGGAAAGGTGGGGGAGGGATAAATCGAGAGATTAGGATTGACATATACACACTACTGTACATAAAATAGATAACTAATAAGGGCCTACTGTACAGGACAGGGAACTCTTCTCAATACTCTGTAATGACCTCTATGGGAAAAGAATCTAACTAAGAGTGGATATATGTATAACTGATTCACTTTGCTGTACAGCAGAAAGTAACAGAACATTGTAAATCATTATACTCCAGTGAAATTTTTTTTAAAAGTCAGCAATTTATAGGTTCTAATTTTTATTCAGGGATATATTTTCAAGGATTTTTTTCTAGGCTGAGCCTTGTCTTATAATGCTGTTAATGTCATCATCATTTCCTCATATTAAAATATTTTAATGTGGTTAAATTAAGAAAAAAACACAGCAAAGACATAGAAAACACCTAAAAATCCAAGAACATTAGAAATAGTAGAAACTTCATCACCAGTAATTAAACAAAAATAATGGGACTCAGAGTACATAGACTAAAGCAAAATCACAATTGTGGCTTATTTAGGCATAATAACTATAATGAGGCAAGCATATTTTCAAAATCTGTGAAATATGGGCAAAGTTAGAGGAAAATTTATAGGCTTCAACATTTTCATTACTGAGTAGGAAGAGTAAAGGTAAATTAAATCTAACTAAGAGTGGATATATGTATAACTGATTCACTTTGCTGTACAGCAGAAAGTAACAGAACATTGTAAATCATTATACTCCAGTGAAATTTTTTTTAAAAGTCAGCAATTTATAGGTTCTAATTTTTATTCAGGGATATATTTTCAAGGATTTTTTTCTAGGCTGAGCCTTGTCTTATAATGCTGTTAATGTCATCATCATTTCCTCATATTAAAATATTTTAATGTGGTTAAATTAAGAAAAAAACACAGCAAAGACATAGAAAACACCTAAAAATCCAAGAACATTAGAAATAGTAGAAACTTCATCACCAGTAATTAAACAAAAATAATGGGACTCAGAGTACATAGACTAAAGCAAAATCACAATTGTGGCTTATTTAGGCATAATAACTATAATGAGGCAAGCATATTTTCAAAATCTGTGAAATATGGGCAAAGTTAGAGGAAAATTTATAGGCTTCAACATTTTCATTACTGAGTAGGAAGAGTAAAGGTAAATTAAGTATTGTACACAAGAATTTTAAAAAGAGAACATAAAAATAATTTAAAGAATGTCCAAATAATATCAAAAATACAAATGTGTGGGAAAAAAATTTCAGTTCAATCAGGTGGATGAATAAATTTATCCAAAAAATTGGATCTCACCCCTATTCTGGGTATTTATAGTATGTTAGTTTACAAGTGGTTTACAGCCAAGGTCCATCCAAGTCTCAAGGAACAGCTCATTCTAATCTTATCCAACCAAACTCTTAAAGAGAGTATGAGATATAAGAAAAACTTCCCAACTATAATACTAAAAATATCCTAATTAAATATTAGTATTCTGGTCAAATTTGATTATTATACCATTTCTGAGTAACAAATTCTCTGGGAGAAATTAAGATTAAATATTAGTCTTGGATTTTAAAATAATAAAATGTTTTATTTAAGTTCAAAATACTTTTCTTTCCCTTCTTACTTAAGAGTCTAAAGACCAAAAATTTAAGTTAAATTTAAGTCAAAAAGTATTCTCCCCAATTCCATTTTCTGTTGAATTCTAAGTTCCTTCTCAAAGCTTATTTTCTTTCTGCAATTGCAGCCTATGCTGTTTTGTTTGGTAATTGGTAAAGTTTCTACAGAGTCACTGAATTGTATTGGTTCAACATTAAGTCTGTAATGTGTCCATATTTTTAAAATTCCAAGTGTACAATTTAGTGCATTTTTCAAATGTGCACAGTCATGTAACCACTACAGCAATCATGATATATAACATTTTTATCACTTCAAAAATCTTTGTAGCACTTTTCAGTTAACCCCTGGACCCTGGCAACCACCCAACTGCTATCATTAGAATTTCCAGAATTTTATATGAATGAAATGATAAGTTATGTAGACCTTGTGTCTGTTTTATTAACCTTTTAAGATGCATCCATGTTGTTTCTTGTTTTTAGCAATACGTGTAAACAATATCCACCAACTGGTCAATAGATAAACAAATTATCATACATTGACACAATGGAATCATTCATGTTTTAAAGAGAGTAAAAGAGTAAGAAACAAGATCATCAAAGCATTAGCTATATAACCACTAAATTTGGGAAACAAATTCATCCTGATCCTATACACTCCAGGACCCAGTATACAGGATCACTAAAGTCCAAGACTGAGTTTTATTCATATACAAGTGAAGGAGCAAGTACAGAAATGTATTTTTTGGTTTTAGCCAAAAACCAGGAATACCAGGCAGTCTGGAACATCAAGAAGTCTGTGCCAGTTGTCTGGAATCCATGATGGATTCATTAACATTCATTAACATCAATTAGGAAATGTCCTAACAAGAACTTAATTTTGTCACGACACATTTACCACATCTAGAAGCCAGCCATTCTAGGAAATCTGCCTTCTAGGCAAGGTCCCCACATTTGTTTCAGCTGGAGAATCATACTCAGCAGATTTCCGAACTGAAACTGCTATGTTGCTGAAGCCTAGGCCACAGGATAGTGGGCAGAAATTGGGGGTGGGGTAGACTGGTATGAACCAAACTTCAGTTATGTGCTCCTCAAAATACTTTTTTCCTCTATTTTCAATTCTATAAATTGCTCAGTAATACTCCCTCTGGGCACAGGGTATCTGCATACCCACTTACTATAATGCTCTCACCTTAAACTACACTGTAATATTTTCATAGAGTATTTTTCATTCTTGAGCTTGTGGCCAAGTCTCTGTATCCCTCCACAGAATCCTCTATGGCCCTGAATGCAGAATGGAATTTGACTCAGTGTATTTAGTCATGTCTACATAAGCCTAGCTCTAACAATTTAAAGCTGGAAATTCCCCTGTGCTCTATATAACAAGCAAACTCAGATGCCTTGCATTTTAACTGTGGTACAAATTGTTCCACACATAAATGCTTAAAAAGACTGAAAATATCCATTTTCTTACAATCAAATCTTTGTTTCAGCCAAACAGTACTAGGAGATCCTGCACCTGTATTGCAAACTAGCAACAGCCTGCAAATTGACACTGCCTGAGCCTGTATAAGTGGCCTTGGAATTGTGACTACTATCTTGGCCACCTATAGGGCTAGTGTTGGAGATGTCACCCATGACCACTGCTGCTGTTATAATTGAATTCTCCCTTCATTTGTGTCCACTTATTTTGGTTCCTGTACCCTGTGGCATATTTGAGATGTTTTTTCAGCCCCCATAGTAGCCATTCATCCCTCTTTCCTTTCGTATTTGCTTATGCTCACATAAACGCACTTACCTTTTACATATTTGCCTTTGACATTCCTGAGGAACTCAACACCTTCCCCAAGATTCAAGTACCTTTCCCTACTACTTTCCTTTTATAAACATGGCCATTAAACTGTGAACAAAACCTCCATAAACAGGACTGACCACCAAATTCAAAATACCACATAGCTCAAGGCTTAAAACTTGCTGTCCAGATGCTACTAGAAATCATTAAAGTCAAAACTCTACTCAAATCCTAAACTGTAAGGCCCAAAGCCACATAGCTAGGCTCCACAAAAAGCTACTTCTCCTGTATATTTTGTGTTTTTCTACTCTACAATGTCTTCAGTCATGCAAAACATATTGGTGTCTCTAACAGGGCATTCCACAGACAGTTATACCTTCCTTGGAGAGGTTCTAAAAAATATATTTAAAAATTTAAAAAGAATAGCTGATTAGGTGTAGAATAAAATATGATCATTATTTTTTATAGCAATTGGATTATAGACTGCAGGTAGCATGGAGTTCAAATGGGCCTTATAACTGAATTCAAGGAGTTAAGGAATTACATCTACTGAATTACTAACAATATCAGGCAAAGGAATTGGTCTCTATGTAGGTGGTCTGGCTTAGTCACATTTGTAGTATGGAGAAGTAGAAGACAGTCTATGATTTCTATTGATGCAAAGATCATAAGAGAGAGAGGACAGACTGAGCTATGAATGCCCAGTTTATTCTTCCCATGGAGAGGATTGGTTAATGAGAAAAGTAATGACAAGAATCTTAGTTCTTGGAACTCTATGCATGTAAAATAATTTATCATGACTAGAGATAATTCCTTCCAACAGGTTTAAACAAATTTATCTTACAATAACTCCTTCTCTTGGAAATATAGATTTGTTGTATCTTAGCTGTATTAGCAAAAGTTCTGGGAAACCTGAAACATCAAAATTCTATATGTTTTTGTTTTAAGATGATCAAAATTAAGCTATTAGGTATTTTACAATTATAACCATATTTAAAAGTTTAAAAATAAAAAGAACTCCCTTCCTTTTTGAATGTAAAAGTCTGGGGGAAAAAAATCACACTTGTTAAATGAGAAACAGCTAGAAAAACTATACAGTTAGAGAGACAGATGCCTCCGAGGAGAGAGGAGGGAAGCCAGGGACTGGCTCATGTGTGGCAGAACACAGGAGGAAGACATGGCCGACATTAAGTGAATAAGAATAAATAGACTTAATGTTTTAAAGAAAAGAATGCGTATGATCTAGAGTGACAGTATGGGACCCCTTGGAGCTCCAGAAAAATAGGGAAAGTCACACTCAGTTGCAGGGTTTTTTTGCACAGATCTTCATTAGATGCTTACAAGAAAAACTGGTGTAGTAGATGAGTCCAAAGAGAACCTCTGCCTCTCAGTGCCTGTAGGAAAGGACTACTGCTGCTGTTGTAAAGGTTCTAAACTCTACCCTCTTCTTAGATTCATATCTCATACTGAGAAAAAGCCTTAACCAAAGAGAATAGCAACCAACTCTGCTGTTGCCAGATGCAAGTAAAGTCTGATTGTGAGTTGAAGAAGGATGAAAGAAAACACCTTAAAAATTTAGGGGAGTAACAAGAAATATTTCAGAGCTCAGGATCCCATATCAATATGATTAGAGATCTCCTTTTTCTAGGCGGACAAACTTTCTCCCACATAAGACCTACCAGAGATTCAAAAATTGACACTCATGGGGAAGAGGGGAGGGAACACTGAGAAAACCCTACCCATGAGGAAAGGATACTCTCTCCACAACCATACTGGTAAGCACTAAGTAACAAAAAGCAATAGCTTAACACTGAGGGAGGGGCGAGATAATGGAGAAGATACCCTCTGTGGCAAAAATTTACAGGCATGGCTGAACATCACTAGTAATCCATATTGACAACATATACCTCTGATACAAATCACCAAGAAGGGCACATCACTTTTGTGGTATTCTTGCCAAAAATGCATTAACTCAAAATGAGCATGAGAAACAACAGACAAATCAAATTTAGGGATAGTCTGTAAAATAACAGACCAAGACTTTACAAATGTGCCAAGGTCATGAAAACAAAGACTGAGAAACAAAGATTGCCATAGATGGGAGGAGACCAAGGAGACATGACAACTAAATACCAAGTGAGATTATGGATTAGATCCTGGAATAGAAAAAGATGCATCTAAATATAGTTCACATTTTAGTTAATAGTATTTTTCCAATGTCAATTTCTTAATTTTGATAATCATGCTATGGTCATGTAAAATGTTAACTTTAGGGGAAGACAGCTGAACAGTATACAGGAACTCTCCTATAACTTTTCTATAAATCTAACATTACTTCAAAATTTAAAAAAATCAAGAAATAAATTACAAATATTAGGAGTAAAATTCAGGGCATCACTAAACATTTTACAGATATTAAAAGAAAACTAAGGGGAGATTAAAAACAAATGTAGGTACTTCTCTGGTGGTGCAGTGGTTAAGAATCTGCCTGCCAATGCAGGGGACACCGTTCGAGCCCTGGTCCAGGAAGATACCACATGCTGCAGAGCAACTAAGCCCATGTGTCACAATTACTGAGCCTGTGTGCCACAACTACTGAAACCTGTCCACCTAGAACCCATGCTCCACAATGAGAAGCCACCACAGTGAAGAGGAGCTCCCATCCACAACTAGAGAAAGCCCACACACAGCAACGAAGACCCAACACAACCAAAATAAATAAATAAATAAAATAGATTCTTAAAAAAAAAAGTATGCCAATATGTTTGACAATGTGTATGAATGTATAAATTGCTTGAATTATAAAAAGTATCAATACAAATTCAAGAAGAAATAAATAATCAAAATTGTATTATTGTTAAAGAATTAAATTTATATTTAAAAATCTTCCCACAAAGAAAGTCTTAAGCCTGGATAATCTTGCTCATTATTTCTACTTACTATTTAAGAAAGAAATAATTCCAATTTTACATTATCTCTTCTAGAAGATAGAGGAGGTGAGAATACATCCCTCAACTGATTTCTTTGAGGTAAGGATTATCCTGATTTCAAACCAAACAAAGGAATTACAATAAAACTGTAGAATAATCTTCATGAACATAAATGCAAAAATCTTCCACAAAATATTGGTAAAGCAAATACAGATAAATATAAATCTTGATGTTTTTCTTCAAAAAGGCTGTACTGAGGATGTTCAGGGCACTAGGGAAAAAAGCTGATACTATATGATGATAAAGTGGAGTTTATCTTAGAAATTTAAGGTTGTTCAACATCTGAAAGTCAACCAATGTACTTCAAACCACAGACTGGTGAAGAAAACAATATGATTGATTATCTCAATTGTTGCAGAAAAAGCATTTGACAAAATTCAACATCAATTTATCATTTAAAAACATCTATAAAGTGAGTAGGAATTAATGTGAACCTTTTCAAACTGATAAAGAGCACCATTGAAGAACCTATAATTAACATGACCCCTGTGGTGAAACACTGAATATGTTCCCTTTAATATTAGGAGCAGGGTAATGATATCAATCTTTATAAACATTATACTGAAAGTTCTAACCAGTGCAATAAGGTAAGAAAATTTTAATAAAATAAATATGGAATAAAAAGTGAGAGGAAAATTACTTTCATTCACAAGTGACATGATTTTGTATATAAAACATTATAAAGACTCTACAAAAAATCTATTACCAAATGTTACATTATCAAGGATAGTAGATATAAGGTTAATTTACAGAATTCAATTACTCTTCTTTATATTAAAAAAGAACTGAAAATTAAAAAATTTTAAAAGTACAGTAATATTGCAAAAAACATGAAACAGTAATCATACTTTTTACTGAAACTATAAAACATTTATATGGTAAATTAAAGAGAACCTAAATAAGTGGAGCAGTATTCTTTGTTCATAGATCAGATTGCTCAATATTGTAAAGATGTCAATTCTCCTCTAATCAAGCTATAAATTAAATGCAATGAATTTAATTCTATAATAAATGCAATTGCAGTAAAATACTAGCAGACTTTTACAATTGTAATCAATAATATTTTAACAGAAATTGTCAATATGAATCTAAAGTTTTTGTGAAATGAAGGAAGTAAAATAGCAAAAAGTTTTAAAAAAGAAGAAAAGAGTTGGAGTACATGTGCATATAATTTAAGGACCTACTAAAAACTTATAGTAATGAAGACAGTATAGTATTGATGAAAGGATAAATTCATAGATCAGTGAAATAGAATAGAGACAAGAAATAGACCTACTTGCATATGTTCAACTGATTTTCAACAAAGGTAATTCAAAGGAAAATTGGTAGATTTTTTTCAACCAACAGTGTTGGAACAATTAGATTGGCACAGGTAAAAACATTAATCTTAAACTATATCTTGTACAAAGTGTATATCTGCAGTGTATATCTGCACTGAGGAAAAGAAAACACAATTTTTTTTTTTTTTAAATTTTGGTCAGGACCTCTGTCTGCATAAACAACTTGAAACAGCCCAAATAAGGATGTCAGCAACACTCTGGCAGATCATTCATAGCCAAAACTGTGAAAGGAATACTTTGCAAGTCATAGAGCGTAATCCACTCATTAAGCTGACCTCTGGAACCAAGGCTAATCTATTGAGGGCCTGGGATCACCACATATTCATAAATCCCAGAGCTCCTCAGGACATCTGGTTGACCTAATCAATGTGTTAAAGTGTTGGACAGTACCTACAAGGGACAAATACTGACTCAGACTCATGTGGATTGTTTCAGGCACCTAAGGGGTAATTTGAACATTTTGAAGAAAGCCCTAAAAAGTGGAAAGAGAAGGTACTGTGGGGGACAGCCCCCAGGTGGAACAAGTACCCCACTTGCCCAGGTCTAAGAAAAGTATTGTCTTGAACCATACACTGAACACAATTCAGAACGGATCACAAATCTAATTTAATATCTAAAACTATAAAATTTATGAATAATAATGTCAGAAAATGTTTTCAATGTTGGGTTAGTCAAAGATTTTTTTTTGTTTAGATTATACAAATAAAGCAGAAAACAAAAATGGAGAAAAATATAAATTTGACTCTGTCAAAATCTAAAATGTAGGATGAAAAGAACAGGCACGGAGTAGGAGAAAATATTTATACAGCACCTACACACAGAGCACACATAAATGACAAATATTCTGCACATAAAGAATTATCAACACTCAATTATATGAAACAATCTGATTTAAAAATGGGTGATGAAAATGGTAATAGGAACATGCATATTGATAATTATCTTAAATGCAAATGGATTAAATGCTGCAACCAAAAGACACAGGCTCATTGAATGGATACAAAAATGACCCATATATATGCTGTCTACAAGAGACCCACTTCAGACCTAGGGACACAAACAGACTGAAAGTGAGGGGATAGAAAAAGGTATTCCATGTAAATGAAAATCAAATAAAGCTGGAGTAGCAATACTCATATCAAATAAAATAGACTTTAAAATAAAGTATGTTACAAGAGACAAGGAAGGGCACTACACAATGATCAAGGGATCAATTCAAGAATAAGATATAACAAATATAAATATGTATGCACCCAACACAGGAGCACCTCAATATATAAGGCAAATGCTAACAGCTATAAAAGAGGAAATTGACAGTAACACAATAATAGTAGGGGACTTTCACACCTCATTTACACCAATGGACAGATCATCCAGGAAGAAAATTAATATGAAAACACAAGCTTTAAATGATACAATAGACCAGATAGATTTAATTGATATTTATAGGACATTCCAACCAAAAACAGCAGATTACAATTTCTTCTCAAGTGCACGTGGGACATTCACCAGGGTAGATCACATCTTGGGTCATAAATCAAGCCCAGGTAAATTTAAAAAAATTGAAATCATATCAAGCATCTTTTCTGACTACAACTCTATGAGATTAGAAATAAATTACAGGGAATAAAACCTAAAAAACACAAACATATGGAGGCTAAACAATATGTTACTAAATAACAGAGGATCACTGAAGAAATCAAAGAGGAAATCAAAACATACATGGAGACAAATGACAACAACAACACGATGCTCCAAAACCTATGTGACGCAGCAAAACTAGAGGGAAGTTCTAAGAGGGAAGTTTATAGCAATAAAATCCTACCTCAAGAAACAAGAAAAAACTCAAATAAACAATCTAAGCTTACACCTAAAGGCACTAGAGAAAGAAGAACAAACAAAACCAAAGTTAGTAGAATGAAAGAAATCATAAAGATCAGACCAGAAATAAATAAAATAGACACAAAGAAAACAATAGCAAAGATCAACAAAACTAAAAGCTGATTCTTTGAGAAGATAAACAAAATTGCTAAAACTTTAGCCAGACACATCAAGAAAAAGAGGGACAGGACTCAAATCAATAAAATTAGAAATGAAAAAGGAAAAGTTACAACAGACACCAAAGAAATACAAAGCATGCTAAGAGACTACTACAAGCAACTCTATGCCAATAAAATGGACAACCTGGAAGAAATGGACAAATTATTAGAAAGGTAGAACCTTCCAAGACTGAACCAGGTAGAAGTAGAAAATATGAACAGACAAATCACAAGTAATAAAATTGAAATTTTGATTTAAAATCTTCCAACAAACAAAAATCCAGGATCAGATGGCTTCAGGGTTGAATTCTATCAAACATTTAGAGAAGAGCTAACACCCATCCTTCTCAAACGAAGATAAACAAAATTGCTAAAACTTTAGCCAGACACATCAAGAAAAAGAGGGACAGGACTCAAATCAATAAAATTAGAAATGAAAAAGATCACAAGTAATAAAATCGAAATTTTGATTTAAAATCTTCCAACAAACAAAAATCCAGGATCAGATGGCTTCAGGGTTGAATTCTATCAAACATTTAGAGAAGAGCTAACACCCATCCTTCTCAAACTATTCCAAAAAATTGCAGAGGAAGGAACACTCCCAAGCTCATTCTTGAGACCACCATCATCCTAATACAAAAACCAGACAAAGATACTACAAAAAAAAAATTTACAGGCTAATATCACTGATGAATATAGATGCAAAAATCTTCAACAAAATACTAGCAAACAGAATCCAACAACACATAAAAAGGATCATACACCATGATCAAGTGGGATTTACCCAGGGATACAAGGATACCCCAATATATGTAAATCAATCAATGTAATACACCATATAAACAAACTGAAGAATAAAAACCATATGATCATCTCAATAGATGCAGAAAATATTTTGACAAAATTCAATACCCATTCATGATAAAAACACTCTAGAAAGTGGGCATAGAGGGAACCTATCTCAACATAATAAAGGCCATATATGACAAACCTACAGCAAACATCATTCTCAATGGTGAAAAACTGAAAGCAACTCTTCTAAGATCAGGAACAAGACAAGGATGTCTACTCTCACCACTATTATTCAACATAGTTTTGGAAATCCTAACCATGACAATCAGAGAAGAAAAAGATATAAAAGGAATCTGAATTGGAAAAGAAGTAAAACTGTCACTGTTTGCAGATGACATGATACTATACATAGAGAATCCTAAAGATGCCACCAGAAAACCACTAAAGCTAATCAATGAGTTTGGTAAAGTTGCAGGATACAAAATTAACACACAGAAATCTCTTGCATTCCTACACACTGACAACAAAAAATCAGAAAGAGAAATTAAGGAAACAATCTCATTCACCATTGCAACAAAAATAACAAAATACATAGGAATAAACCTACCTAAGGAGGAAAAGACTTGTACTCAGAAAACTATAAGACACTGATGAAAGAAATCAAAGATGATACAAACAGATGGAAAGATATCCTATGTTCTTGGATTGGAAGGATCAATATTGTGAAAAAGACTATACTACCCAAAGCAATCTACAGATTCAGTGCAATCCCTATCAAATTACCAATGGGATTTTTTTTTTTTTTTTTTTTTTTTACAGAACTAGAGCAAAAAATCTTACAATTTATAAGGAGACACCAAGGCACCGAATAGCCAAAGCAAACTTGAGGGAAAAAAAGAGCTGGAGGAATCAGACTCCCTGATTTCAGACGATACTACAAAGCTACAGTAATCAAGACAATATGGTACTGACAGAAAAACAGAAATATAGATCAGTGGAACAGGACAGAAAGGCCAGAGATAAACTCATGTACCTATGGTCAACTAATCTATGACAAAAGAAGCAAGGATATACAATGGGGAAAAGACAGTCTCTTCAATAAGTGGTGATGGGAAAACTGGACAGCTACATGTAAAAAGAATGAAATTAGGGCTTCCCTGGTGGCGCAGTGGTTGCGCGTCCACCTGCTGATGCGGGGGAACTGGGTTTGCGCCCCGGTCCGGGAGGATCCCACATGCCGCAGAGCGGCTGGGCCCGTGAGCCATGGCTAACAGATTAAAGACCTAAATGTGAGACTGAAAAATATTAAACTCTTAGAGGAAAACATAGGCAGAACATTCCATGACATAAATCACAGTAAGATCTTTTATGACCCACCTCTTAGAGTAATGGAAAAGGAAACAAAAATAAACAAATGGGACCTAATGAGAACTAAAAGCTTTTGCACAGAAAAAAACAAACAAACAAACAAAAACTATGAACAGGACAGAAAGACAACCCTCAGAATGGGAGAAAATATTTGCAAACTAATCAACAGACAAAGGACTAATCTCCAAAATATATGAACAGCTCATGCAGCTCAATATTTAGAAAACAAACAACCCAATCAAAATATGGTCAGAAGACCTAAATAGACATTTCTCCAAAGAAGACATACAGATAGCCACGAGGCACAGGAAAAGCTGTTAAACATCACTAATTATTAGATAAATGCAAATCAAAACTACAACAAGCAATCACCTCACACCGGTTAGAATGGGCATCATCAGAAAAACTAAAAACAATAAATGCTGGAGAGTGTGGAGAAAAGGGAACCCTCTTGCACTGTTGGTGGAATGTAAATTGATACATCCACTATGGAGAACAGTATGGAGGTTCCTTAAAAAACTAAAAGTAGAATTACCATATGACCCAGCAATCCCACTACTGAGCATATACCCAGAAAAACCATAATTCAAAAAGACATGCACCTCAATGTTCATTGCAGTACTATTTACAATAGTCAGGTCATGGAAGCCACCTAAATGCCAATTGACAGACGAATGGATAAAGAAGATGTGGTACATATATACAATGGAATATTACTCAGCCATAAAAAAGAACGAGGAAAGTTCAGGAAGATGGTGGAAGAGTAAGACGCAGAGATCACGTTCCTCCCCACAGATACATCAGAAATACATCTACATGTGGAACAACCCCTACAGAACACCCACTGAAGGCTGGCAGAAGACCTCAGACCTCCCAAAAGTCAAGAAACTTCCCACGTACCTGGATAGGGAAAAAGATAAAAGAAAAAACAGAGACAAAAGAATGGGACAGGACCTGCACCACTGGGAGGGAGCTGTGAAGGAGGAAAGGTTTCCACACACTAAGAAGCCCCTTCGCAGGCGGAGACTGCAGGTGGCACAGAGGGGAAGATTCGGGGTCGTGGAGGAGAGCACGGCGACAGGGGTGCGGAGGGCAAAGCGGAGATATTCCCGCACAGAGGATTGGTGCTGACCAGCACTCACCAGCCCGAGAGGCTTGTCTGGTCACCCGCTGGGGCGGGCAGGGGCTGGGAGCTGAGGCTCGGGCTTCGGTCGGATCACAGAGAGAGGACTGGGGTTGGCAGTGTGAACACAGCCTGAAGGGGTTAGTGCACCACAGCTAGCCGGGAGGGAGGACGGGAAAAGGTCTGCAGCTGCCAAAGAGGCAGGAGACTTTTTCTTCCCTCTTTGTTTCCTGGTGCACTAGGAGAGGGGATTAAGAGCACTGCTTAAAGGAGCTGCAGAGACAGGTGTGAGCAGCGGAAAACAGCGAGGACCACAAGACGGGCGTGAGACGCTAAGGCTTCTGCTGCAGCCACCAGGAAGCCTGTGTGTGAGCACAGGTCACTATCCACACCTCCCCTCATGGGAGCCTGTGCAGCCTGCCACTGCCAGGGTCCCGTGATTCAGGGAAAACTTCCCTGAGAGAACGCACGGTGCACCTCAGTCTGTTGCAAAGTCACACCGGCCTCTGCTGCTGCAGGCTCGCCCTGTATGCACACCCACCCTCCCCCCGGCCTGAGTGAGCCAGAGCCCCCAAATCAGCTGCTCCTTTAACCCCGTCCTGTCTGAGGGAAGAGCAGACGCCCTCAGGCGACCTACATGCAGAGGCGGGGCCAAATCCAAAGCTGAACACTGGGAGCTATGGGAACAAAAAAGAGAAAGGGAAATCTCTCCCAGCAGCCTCTGGAGCAGTGTATTAAATCTCCACAATCCACCTGATGTACCCTGCATCTGTGGAATACATGAATAGACAACAAATCATCCCAAATTGAGGAGGTAGACTTTGAGAGCAAGATATATTATTTTTTCCCCTTTTCCTCTTTTTGTGAGCATGTATGTGTATGCTTCTGTGTGAGATTTTGTCTTAGAAGCCTTGTCCTAGGGCTATGTCCGTCCATTTTTTGTTATTGTTGTTGTTTTTTTACTTAAAAAATTTTTTTCTTAATACTTATTTTTTACTTTAATAACTTTATTTTATTTTATATTTATTTTATCTTCTCTCTCTCTCTCTCTCTCTCTCTTTCTTTCTTTCTTATTTTTCTCCCTTTTATTCTGAGCCGTATGGATGAAAGGATCTTAGTGCTCCAGCCAGGAGTCAGTGCTGTGCCTCTGAGGTGGGAGAGCCAACTTCAGGACACTGGTCCACAAGAGACCTCCCAGCTCCACGTAATATCAAATGGCGAAAATCTCCCAGAGATCTCCCTCTCAACACCAAGAACCAGCTTGACTCAACGAACAGCAAGCTACAGTGCTGGACACCCTATGCCAAACAACTAGCAAGACAGGAATACAACCCCACCCATTAGCAGAGAGGCTGCCTAAAATCATAATAAGGCCACAAATACCCCAAAACACACCCCAAGATGTGGACCTGCCCACCGGAAAGACAAAATCCAGCTTCATCCACCAGAACACATGCACTAGTTCCCTCCACCAGGAAACCTACACAACCCACTGGAACAACTTTAGCCACTGGGGAAAGACACCAAAAACAACGGGAACAATGAACGTACAGCCTGCAGAAAGGAGGCCCCAAACACAGTAAGATAAGCAAAATGAGAAGAAAGAAAAACACACAGCAGATGAA
>NC_041220.1:45842479-45844715 GCF_002837175.3 Physeter macrocephalus | reverse complement strand
GGTGACCTGGAAGATAAAATAGTAGAAATAACTACTGCAGAGCAGAATAAAGAAAAAAGACTGAAAAGAACTGAGGACACTCTCAGAGACCTCTGGGACAACATTAAATGTACCAACATTCAAATTATAGGGGTCCCAGAAGAAGAAGAGAAAAAGAAAGGGACTGAGAAAATATTTGAAGAGATTATAGTTGAAAACTTCCCTAATATGGGAAAGGAAATAGTTAATCAAATCCAGGAAGCACAGAGAGTCCCATACAGCATAAATCCAAGGAGAAACACACAAAGACACATATTAATCAAACAATCAAAACTTAAATACAAGGAAAACATATTAAAAGCAGCAGAGGGAAAACAACAAATAACACACAAGGGAATCCCCATAAGGTTAACAGTTGATCTTTCAGCAGAAACTCTGCAAGCCAGAAGGGAGTGGCAGGACATATTAAAAGTGATGAAGGAGAAAAACCTACCACCAAGATTACTCGAACCAGAAAGGATGTCATTCAGATTTGATGGACAAATTAAAAGCTTTAAAGACAAGTAAAAGCTGAGAGAGTTCAGCACCACCAAACCAGCTTTCCAACAAATGCTAAAGGAACTTCTCTAGGCAAGAAACACAAGAGAAGGAAAAGACCTACAGTAACAAACCCAAAACAATTAAGAAAATGGGAATAGGAACATACATATCGTTAATTACCTTGAATGTAAATGGATTAAAGGCTCCCACCAAAAGACACAGACTGGCTTAATGGATACAAAAACAAGACCCATATATATGCTGTCTAAAAGAGACCCACTTCAGACCTAGGGACACATACAGACTGAAAGTGAGGGGATGGAAAAAGATATTCTATGCAAACGGAAATCAAAAGAAAGCTGGAGTAGCAATTCTCATATCAGACAAGATAAACTTTAAAACAAAGACTATTGGGCTTCCCTGGTGGCGCAGTGGTTGAGGGTCTGCCTGCCGATGCAGGGAACGCAGGTTCGTGCCCCGGTACGGGAGGATCCCACGTGCCACGGAGTGACTGGGACCGTGAGCCATGGCCGCTGGGCCTGCGCGTCCGGAGCCTGTGCTCCACAACGGGAGAGGCCGCGGCAGTGAGAGGCCCGCGTACCACAAAAATAAATAAATAAATAAATAAAAATAAAAAAATAAAACAAAGACTATTACAAGAGGCAAAGAATGACACTACATAATGATCAAGGGATCAATCCAAGAAGAAGATATAACAATTGTAAATATTTATGCACCCAACATAGGAGAACCTCAATAGATAAGGCAAATACTAACAGCCATAAAAGGGGATATCGACAGTAACACAATCATAGTAGGGGACTTTAACACCCCACTTCCACCATGGACAGATCATCCAAAGGGAAAATAAATGAGGAAACGCAAGCTTTAAATGATACATAAACAAGGTGGAATTAACTGATATGTATAGGACATTACACCCCAAAACAACAGAATACACATTCTTCTCAAGTGCTCATGGAACATTCTCCAGGAAGGATCATATCTTTGGTGACAAATCAAGCCTTGGTAAATTTAAGAAAACTGAAATCATATCAAGTATCTTTTCTGACCACAACACTATGAGACTAGATATCATTTACAGGAAAAGATCTGTAAAAAATACAAACACATGGAGGCTAAACAATACACTACTTAATAACGAAGTGATCACTGAAGAAATCAAAGAGGAAAGCAAAAAATACGTAGAAACAAATGACAATGGAGACACGATGACCCAAAACCTATGCGATGCAGCAAAAGGAGTTCTAAGAGGGAAGTTTATAGCAATACAATCCTACCTTAAGAAACAGGAAACATCTCAAATAAACAACCAAACCTTGCAACTAAAGCAATTAGAGAAAGAAGAACAAAAATACCCCAAAGTTAGCAGAAGGAAAGAAATCATAAAGATCAGATCAGAAATAAATGAAAAAGAAATGAAGGAAACGAGATCAAAAATCAATAAAACTAAAAGCTGCTTCTTGCAGAAGATATACAAAATTGATAAACCATTAGCCAGACTCATCAAGAAAAAAAGGGAGAAGACTCAAACCAATAGAATTAGTAATGAAAAAAGGAGACGTAACAACTGACACTGCAGAAATACAAAGGATGACGAGAGATTACTACAAGCAACTCTATGCCAATAAAATGGACAACCTGGAAGAAATGGACAAATTCTTAGAAATGCACAACCTGCCGAGACTGAACCAGG
>NC_041220.1:45840487-45841678 GCF_002837175.3 Physeter macrocephalus | reverse complement strand
AAACATCATTCTCAGTGGTGAAAAACTGAAACCATTTCCTCTAAGATCAGGAACAAGACAAGGCTGTCTACTCTTACCCATATTATTCAACATAGTTTTGGAAGTTTTAGCCACAGCAATCAGAGAAGAACAAGGAATAAAAGGAATCCAAATCAGAAAAGAAGAAGTAAAGCTGTCATTCTTTGCAGATGATGTAGTAGTATACATAGAGAATCCTCAACATGCTACCAGAAAACTACTAGAGCTAATTAATGAATTTGGTAAAGTTGCAGGATACAAAATTAATGCACAGAAATCTCTTGCATCCCTGTACACTAATGATGAAAAATCTGACAGTGAAATTAAGAAAACACTCCCATTTACCACTGTAACAAAAACAATAAAATATCTAGGGATAAACCTACCTAAGGAGACAAAAGACCTGTATGCAGAAAATTATAAGACACTGATGAAATAAATTAAAAATGATACAAACAGATGGAGATATATACCATGTTCTTGGATTGGAAGAAGCAACATTGTTAAAATGACTCTACTACCCAAAGCAATCTACAGATTCAATGCAATCCCTATCAAACTAGCACTGGCATTTTTCACAGAACTAGAGCAAAACATTTCACAATTTGTATGGAAACACAAAAGACCACGAAAAGCGAAAGCAATCTTGAGAAAGAAAAATGGAGCTGGGGGAATCAGGCTCCCTGACTTCAGACTATACTACAAAGCTACCATAATTAAGACAGCATGGTGCTGGCACAAAAACAGAAATATAGATCAATGGAAGAGGATAGAAAGCCCAGAGAGAAACCCACGCACATATCATCACCTTATCTTTGATAAAGGAGGGAAGAATATACAGTGGAGAAAAGCCAGCCTCTTCAATAAGTGGTGCTGGGAAAACTGGACAGGTACATGTAAACGTATGAAATTACAACACTGTAACACCATACACAAAAATAAACTCAAAATGGATTACAGACCTAAATATAAGGCCAGACACTATCAAACTCTTAGAGGAAAACATAGGCAGAACGCTCTATGACATAAATCACAGCAAGATCCTTTTTGACCCACCTCCTAGAGAAATGGAAATAAAAACAAAATAAACAAATGGGACCCAATGAAACTTAAAAGCTTTTGCACAGCAAAGGAAACAATAAACAAGACCAAAAGACAACCCTCAGAATGGGA
>NC_041220.1:45816062-45840203 GCF_002837175.3 Physeter macrocephalus | reverse complement strand
TAAAGAAGATTTGGCACATATATACAATGGAATATTACTCAGCCATAAAAAGAAATGAAATTGAGTTATTTGTAATGAGGTGGATGGACCTAGAGTCTGTCATACAGAGTGAAGTAAATCAGAAAGTGAAAAACAAATACCGTATGCTAACACATATATATGAAATCTAAGGAAAAAAAAATAAGGTCATGAAGTACCTAGGGGTAAGATGGGAATAAAGACACAGACCTACTAGAGCATGGACTTGAGGATATGGGGAGCGGAAGGGAAGCTGTGACAAAATGAGAGAGTGGCATGGACATATATACATTACCAAACGTAAAATAGATAGCTAGTGGGAAGCAGCTGCATAGCACAGGGAGATCAGCTAGGTGGTTTGTGACCACCTAGAGGGGTGGGATGGGGAGGCTGAGAGGGAGGGAGATGCAAGAGGGAAGAGATTTGGGAACATATGTATATGTATATCTGATTCACTTTGTTATAAAGCAGAAACTAATACACCATTGTAAAGCAATTATCTTCCAATAAAAGATATTAAAATAAATTAAAATAAAAAGGAATGAAATTGGGTCATTTGCAGAGACGTGGATGGACCTAGAGACTGTCATACAGAAAGAGAAAAACAAATATCGTGTATTAACACATATATATGGAATCTAGAAAAATGGTACAGATGAACCGTTTTGCAAGGCAGACTAGAGACACAGATGTGAACAAACATATGGACCCCAAGGGGGGAAAGCGGGGCAGTGGGGCATTTGGTGGGAAGAATTGGGAGATTGGGATTGACCTATATACACTAATATGCATAAAACAGATAACTAAGAATAACCTGCTGTATAAAAAACATAAATAAAATTAAATTTAAAAAAAATAGGTGGAAAGGTGAATAGACATATCACCAAAGAAGATATGTTGATGGCAAATAAGCACATGAAAAGATGCTTAGTATCATTAGTCATTAGGGAAATGGAAATTAAAACCACAATGAGTTATAATATGCTTATTAAAGTGGCTTAATAAAGTATACAAATAGCTGAACATTTTAAGAGTAGGGGTTTGAAAGGATCAGCTGGAATACTCATGTGTTGTTGATGAGAATTCAAATTGATAAAGCTACTTTGCAGAAGAGGTTGACAATTTCTTGTACAGTAAAACACATTTTTACCTTATGAGTCAGCAACCTCGCTACTAGGTATTCACCCAATAGTAATGAAATCAGCTGTCTAAACAAAAACTTGTATGTGAATATTTATATCAGATTCATTTACAGTCACCAAAAACATGAAACAACTAAGTTGTTCAGCAAACTGTAAATGGGAGGGGGGGTGAAGCTCTACATCCATACAATGGAATACTACTGAGCAACAAAAAGGAATGAACTACCTATGCAAAAAGCAATGAGGATAAATCTTAAATGCATTATGCTATATTAACAAAGCCAGGCTCAGAAGATTACATAATCTCTTATTGCATTTCAATGATGTTCTAGAAAGCACACACATATTGGGACAGTAAACAGTGCTTTCCAGTTTGGGAACAGAGGCAAAGAGGTAACTTTTATGAGTGATGAAATGTTCTGTATTTTGATTGTGATGTTTATTACATGATGATACTTCTGTCAAAATTCACAGAAGAGTACACCAAAAACAGGAACATTTTTCTCAACTATATCTCAACCTAACTTTAATAAAAGAGGCAATAAAAAGATTACATTAACTGTATACTTGAAAAATCTTCCTTTATCTGACACCATCTTCCACAATCATCCACATTATCATTTAGTACAAATTTTGTTTTTATAATATTAAATATTGTGTTCATATAAGTATGCGGCTAAACTTTTATTATTGGTTACGTATATATAACATTATATTATGATGATCTCTATATATCATTAATAGTATGTGTACACACAGATATATCTTTTCTATATTCTTACTTATTTTTTAAAAATTTAGTTTTCAGGATCACAAGAAGTTACAAAAATAGTACAAAGTGTTCACTTATACCCTTCACCCAGATTTCCTCAATGATAACATCTTACAGTACTTTATAAAAAACAGGTAACTGACATTAGTACAATAGTATTAAAATATAGATGTTACCCAGATTTTATCAGTTTTTACATGCACTCATTGTTATTGTTGTTTTTTGGTTGTGTGCAGAGACTGGGTTACAAGCCCTGTGAAAATTTCTTCCAAGTACTAAAAACTAGGGGTCAGTAAAGGAGTTGGTAAAGGATTATGAAGAGGAGTGAAATGTTCTGAACACACCACCGAGTGACCCATGTATGGAACTAACCAGAGCAAATATAACAAATATTTGAATGTTGGAATAGAATACTGCCCAGGTTTCAAATTGGTTCTGGTTAGCACACAGTGGGACAAGATTTTGAAAACTAAATTTACATGTACACATCACCCACAAACCTAAAGATGTGTCATTTTGTACCTGAAGAGGTTGACAGCCTGCCTTGCTAGAAGAGTTAAATATGAACCGGAGTCTTATAACAATAGTTAAACTGCCAGGATACAATCCAAAATTAATCATCATAACCAAGAAAATCTCAATTTAAATGAAAACAGATAATCAACAGATGTCAATGCCAAGATGGCATAGCTGTTGGAATTATTAAACTAGTATTTTAAAGCCACATTATTTTAAATGCTCCAACAAGCAATTATTAACACTCAGATTAAAAAAAAAACTCAGCCAAGAGATAGAAAAAAATATATATATATGCATATATATGTATATATATATATATATATATACACTAATTAGATCTTTAAAAGAACTGCAAGGACATTTTAGAACATGAAAATACAAAAAAAAACCCTCATTGGAGGAGCTCATTAGCATAATGGTGATGACAAAAGAAAAAAATCAATGAACTTGAAGATCAATAAAAATTGTCCAATCTGAACTGTAAAGTTAGATGAAAAAAGAGATTACTTAAACATGTTCCACATGTCTTGTAGAACGACAAAAAAAAACAAAAGATCTAACATTTGTGTCATTAGTGATCCAGGAAAAGAAAAATGAAAAGTGATCAGGTGAAAAAAATTGAAGAAAGAATGGTTGAAAACTTCCTAGATTTGTTAAAGTCCTAAGTCTACAGTTACAAGAAGCTAAATCCAAGAAAGATAAATCCAAAGAAATCAATAACCAGACACATGAGAATCAAATTTCCTAAAACCAAAGATAAAGAAAAATCTTGAAAGCAGCCAGAGAGAAAAGATACATAATCTATAGGGTAGCAACAACTTCAATAACAGAGGATTTCTCATCAGAAATCAGGAGGTTGGAAGGAAATAACATTTTTCAAATGCTGAAAGAAAAGGATGGGCAACCCGCAATTCTTTATTTAGTGAAAATATCCTTTAGAAATGAAGGAAAAAGACATTGCCACATGAAGAAAAACTAAGAAAATTTCTTGTCACCAGAATAGCTTTAAAATAATTTCTAATGGAAGTTCTTCAGTAATAAAGGAAATAGTATAAAATGTGGGATATTTACATGTTTTCTAACGACATAAAACTTCATTTACTTATTTATATTAATTAGATGCTATCAACTGTTTCTTGTTTAGCTGTGAAACTATTAGTGGTTAATTGATTCTCCAGATGTTCTGGACCTTATCCAATCCATGAAATGAACAAACCTGTATTAAGTGTCTGGACATCTATAAATGCTATTAGCTTTGTAAGTCACAGTATTAATTTCTACTTATCCTTCAGGTCTCAAATGAAAAAGCTTTCTCTGGGTTAATTTCCTGAAGTCTCCAAGATAGTTTATATGTTTCTACATATGTCACTGCTACATGGCATTTCTCCTATCTTAACACTTATCACTCTTTAAGTTACTGATTTATTGTAAGCTCTCTTAGGAAGGACTCTGACTATCTTTCACCATTTTACTCCCACCATCTAACCGACCACCTGACCCATAATGAGCAATGAAAATAATTGAAGAATAAGTATAATATAAGGGATACTTTCTCACTATATCTTTATTCAAAATACACAAATAGGTAATTTTAAGAAAGTATAAGTTTTTCTTATCACATTAAATACAAGCTTTTTAATTTTATTTTTCTGAAATTCTCAGATCACCAATTTTAAATGAAAAGAAAATATAGAGTATCTATTTAGCATTTAATGTTATATAGATTATCTCATTGAATTCTCACATTTATGAAGTTGGCACTATTACTTTCTCTAATTTTACAAAGGAGAAAATTGAGCCATAGAGAGGTTAATCCACTCTCCTTAGTCATAATTGGTAAGTGACTAGGCAGGATTTGAATAAATGAAATTTTAAGAGGTAGTTCAACAATTCGTTATTTTACAATTCCTATTTTTTTTAATTACATTTAAAAGAAGAGATTACTTCCAAAGAAAATTATTCCTCATGACATTTTCACAATTGGTTATTTTCCAAATTGCCCATTTTTCCTAGGCAATATGATACATTGCTATAGATAAGTCTAGAATAGCGGCCATGTGTATGTGATTCTTCACCACATTTTTAAACTTTAACAAAAATATGCAATCAGATGATGACATTCAAATGTACTTTTGGACGTGTCAAGATTAGACTGCAAGTGTGACCTTAAATAATCTTTATTCTCAGCACATATTCAAATCTTTGTAAAACGGTTCACTTTGAAATAACCAAAGTGTATAAAAATAACATTTATTCCTCACTATGTATCACATACTTTCCTGAGCAATATATGTAATAAAATTAAGCCTTTATAATTCCTGTATGTAAGATACTGTTAGTTTCTATGTTTAGTAGAGAAGGAACTGAGGGCCAGGGAAGCAACTTAACTTGTTCAAGAACACAGGTAATTATTATTTGCAAACATTTCATAAATTTGTACATTTGAAAGGACTTACCAAACTCAACAGAGCATATGCACAGTAAGGTTTTTATTTAAATGTACAGAATGAGAACATGCAGGCAAGCACTAAGGATGTGAGAGACATCCAGGCAAAATCTCACCAAGGTCCTTATGCACAAATGGGCATGCTTTGTCTCTGCATTAAACCACCAAGATCTGTGTCCTGAATCCTGTCTTCAGAATAGCTCAGGGCAGAAGTTACCATGGGGTCTCTTCATGCCCCTCTGATCAGCTAGTCAAGCCAGGAAGTCTAATTGCTTAGGTCAGGTGAAAACCATCAATAAACAAACCAGCTCTGGGTGTCACCAAGGGAGTTTTCCACTTTAAATAGCACATCATAAATTTCACTGCTCTTATATTAGCCAACAGTCAGAGTCAGATATGCTGGCATCCCCAGAGGGCTGGAGCTGTCCAGGTCCAGCTGTAAATGAAGGAGCACTAGCCTACACTGTGTTGGAACGTGCATTTTAATCCTGGCATTCTGTCCCCAGAGACCATGCTCTTAAGACTACTTTATTGGTGCAACAGGGGAAATTTACTATTCATTTGGCCTAATATTCCTTTTTAAAGATGAAAAACCAGGTCTCAAAGTGGTAAATCGATGTACTAATATTAATATATCCTTTGATCACAATTTTAATAGCTGACATTTATAACAACAGTATGAAGTAGGTAATTTTATAAGCATTCCCATTTTACAGGCAAGGGAACTGAGGCTTAGAGAGGGTATATATGTTAGATAGCTGTTTTTGGATGAGCCATTTATCTATCCATTCATTCCTCATCCTACTGCATTTGTGACAAGTTTAAAATCTGAAGTTAGGCTGCTTAGATTATAGCCCTGGCTCAGCCCCTAACTAGCTGTGTTTTTGAAGGCATTTCTTTACTGTTTTGTGCAACAGTGTCCCTATTTTTAAACGGGAATAATGATGATACATACATGCAATGTAATCTGCATTTGAGGATTGAATGAATTGACATATATATGGCTCTGAGAACAGTGTCAGGCACACGATTAATGCTACATCAGCATTAGCTATCATTACTCATTCAATATATGTTTACTGAGTGTTTATAGGATCTGTTCTAGACAGTGTGGATAGAGTCATGAATAAAACGGACAATGTCAATGCTTTCAAGGAGTTTACTTTCTAGTGGAAGAAGACAGACAATGCCTAAACAAGTAAAAATGTACTGACTCAAGTAAACATAAGTACCATCAAAAAAATTAAGCAGATAAATGTTTTAGAAAATGATGAATGGATGAGCCTGCTGTTTATTATAGATAAGACTTGAGGCAAAACCTAATAGAAATGAGGAGAGATGGAGCCATCTGGGAAAGAACATTAAAAAAAAATTGTAAAAGCGCTGCAGCAGGCATATGTTTGGATGGTATAAGGAACAGCAGAGGAGGACAGTGTGGCAGATACAGTGAGAGAAATTAAAAATATAAAAAATAGTATTAGGAGACGAGATTGTTGAGGTGTGGAGGCAGGGTAGAGGAGGTGGGCAGATCATGTAGAGTTGGTACACCATGAGGACTTTGGGATTTATTATGAGTGTTTAAGAAAGATTAATAACAAAATCTAAGTTACATTTTAAAATATTCTGTTAGTTCTTATGTGGAAAGCAGATAGCGTATGTGAAAAGTGGCAAGCATGGGAGGGTACTCTTTGAGAAGAACTGAAAATTGCTCAGACAAGAGCAGTAGGTTGACATACAGATAAGTGGTATAAAAATGAGTATACTGAAATAGTAAAACTAGGATTTAATCTGGGCCTGCTTAATTTCAAATCCCATAAGTCTATAACCAGACATGGGACAAATAGCTTTATCTCCTAACTCCCAGGATTCCATGGTATAACTAAACCACACCTCTGCTTCTCCAGCTTAGGAAGGGCCCTGGTGATGTTAATCCCTTTTCCCATGGTGCCTTATGTTCACTCCCGGGGTTTCGAATCATTCTGCATTCTTTTTCTGGGAAAGCTCACTTCTGTTCCCTTAATTATCATCTATACACAGACTCATTGCAAATATATAATTCTATCTAAAATCTAACATTCCCTAAGACTGTTTATAATTTTCTATGGAAAATAAAACAAAACCTCAGACAAACCAAAGAAAACCACCTACTCCTTTATCCTTCAGGCATAGCAAACTCAAAACTAAACTCAATATCTAACACTCTCACTCTAACATAAGTCTGCTTATTATCCAACAGACAAACCTAAATTTATGCTTCCTCTATGCTGGTTGCTATCTCAGTGAATGGCAACAACATTTTAAAAACAGATACCAAGGCACATTGACAACCAGAGATGAAAAGAACTTTTCAAGTTATACATCTACTTTAAACAATCAGTAATAGCTGGCTGGATTAGAAAATGAGAAAGCACAATTAGCTTACCTCTCACATATCTTTCACACACACATAATTGGAGTTTAATGTAATTATTCCTTTATTATGCAAAGGTTCCTTTAAGCAAAGTGAAAATACATTGAAGGTTGGGAGGGTATCTGAGTAGATGATTTTTATTCTAAAATTTGAGTAAAATCCCACATAGCATGTTATATTACAATATAGGGTAATATTTTTAAAATTTTGTAATCAGTCATATATTTAATTAGAGGAATATCTATTTGTTTGAGAGACAGTAAGTACCTTGGATCAGAGTGGATCTTAGGATCTCTGACTTAGAGGTTAAACTTAAGAATATCTCAGCCAGTGTAGGACTCTCCTCTAAAGCTAGCATTGACAGACTTCCAGACTCTGCATGAACATGTTCAACAGTGTAGTAATCATGAATTCTTGTGGTGGCTAAGGCATTTTAAAAACTCTAATTATTAGACCATTCTTTATTGCTTTTTAAAGAAGGAGTTATGGAGATACTTCAGCAGAGAAATGTAATGAAATGCAAAATACTTAGTAGGCTGTTCAAACATTTTTACAAACTAAATCCAAATAGCTGGTCTGCCTGCTTCATTGTGTACCCTGTAAATGAACCTAGCGTCCCTTCACAAGAGTAACCATGGTTAATACCTCTAAGCCAACTTCACATTAGTTATTTCTCTCTCTACCTGAATATGAACAAATTCTATCCTCACTCTACCTCAGTATCTGTATCTGTAAACAAAAAAATTGGTAATAACAAGGTCCATCTCTTAAATATGTAGAGAGAATTAAATGAATTAATATACATAAAGTGCATAGGACAGTGCCTAGAACAAGTAATCAATTTATGCTCAGTACTATTATTGTTATCATTGTTATTTTCTTATTAATATAATAATTTCTTACTGTCTCTAATTCCCTATTTCTAATTCTAGTCCATTCCTTTGACTCTTGTTGGCCATATATTCCCTTGGACTGGACTCATCTTTGGCATTTGCCCTCTGATTTGATTTTTGGCGTATTCCTGACTGTGACTCCTGGTTTTGCCCTTGAGCTTCACATGCAAAGAAAGCACTTGTGAACTTTGTGACAAGTTTACTTTGTGACAAGTGAACTTTGTGCACAGGCTGGACCATGTCTCATTCTGCCACAAGCTGGCAGGCAAAGTGAGAAAAGAACATTCCTGGAGTCAAAAATGCTCTAGGGCTTCCAACTAGTGCAGGTTTACATGCAAAATCTGAGGTCACATTTCTAACCAGAGAATTTTTTCACTTCTAAAATTCACATCAGCTATTGATCCTTGGTACAGATGCAGGCTGTGTAATTCTAACCTCCCATCTACTATCTTCATGGGATATTATCATCACGACTCCTGCTTGGTAAGCTTTGCAGTGTCCTTTGAGACTGTCTGTTGCTTTCGTTAAAAACTCTTTAACAAACAATGAAGATGTAAATTTTCAAGACATTCTAAGAAATGTGCATCTTTATTGTCTGGCAACAAAATCAGTGCTTCCTTTCCTGCTATCTCATGTCCATTCTGCAGGGGCTCCTTGGGCTTAAGGGTAGTATGGATCACTAAGAATTTTACAATAGTATCTTTTACCCCTTAGGGGCCAGTGTTTTGGTGATCCTCAAATCTACAGATGTTTTCTGTTTTTTCCAAACCCAAGTAAAGTTAATTGAATATTCTGAATTTATTGCTTTATGCTTCTTTTGGTATTTAGGCAAAAGTATGAATCTCTTCTTGCAGATGCTATACATGGCCCTTGAGGAGGGAGATCAACAGAGAACTTCCTGCGCAACTCAGCAGTTTCTTTAGATACTCACCCTTTTGACCTTTATTCAAAATAGCTTTTGAATATATTTTAAGATATTTATTTCTCCAGCTTTTCATTACTCTTATCTTCCTTTGCAGTTATTTGTAATAAATATCAAATACAACTCATACCTCCATTCTTACTTGCTTTTTACAACTAAATCTATGCATGAACCACTATTAACACCTCAATCTTATCCTAGTCCTTGAGGCAGCACTATATTCAAGGGTCCTATCCAGGTGTAACTTTAAAAATATATAAATATATTCTGCATATAACTTTTAAAAAATTTGTGCCAGAGTCTAGGATATTGCTTCTCAAACGATCCATTAAAAAAAGCCAGATTTTTTCAACCAGTCTTTCATGGATTGTTCTTCTATAAAGCACACAAGCAAACTAACAACTAGAAAATAAAATTTCAAAAAATATACTCAAAGTATAAACTCCAATTTTTACTATTAAAATTACATTTCAATAAATACAATACAATCGTATCATAAAAATGTATATTAAAAATAAACGCATAGGCAATAAATATAGAAAATGGTTTTATATTCACAACTATACGATCTTCTGCAATGTAAATAAATAAAATACTATAAATGAAATGAAATTATACATATTTAAGGTGTATCGGCACACTTTGAACATTATGCATTTCGATATATAAAGTTTTAAGCTATGAGTTTGCTTCTTATTTGTTAATTTATCTGTGTTGTATTGATGGCAATGATACAGCCACTGACACTCCATAGTGAAACAGTTTCTATGTTTTATTTTATCATCACTCATAGGAGAAACCAATCTAACAAAGTATATGAATGAGAACAAAAGAAAAAAATCTAAAGCAATTTCAGCAACCTCAGGGTATTCCTTTTAAACTTTTACTGAAAATGGAGCAACAGTTGGGTTGATGTATTTTTTAAAATTTTCTTCATTTCTTTATCAATAGCCAGTCCCAACAATTTATCTTATACATTATAGCTAAATTAAATAATAATTTTATGAAAAGAATAACTTATGGATTTTATATTACTTTATTTTTCTTCTGGATTAAGAAAATTGCTTAATGATTTTTTTTGATTACTTAATTTTCCTCTGTTCTCTCAAAATGTCAGGTTACTTTTTTGTGTGCCATATAACATAACTGAATCATGGAAGTGATATCCCATCATATTCAGAGGTCCTGATTACAAAAAACGCAAGGGTTATTCAATGGTTTTGGCCATTGGGGGTCATCCTAGAATTCTGTATTATTTTTCCTTTGCAAAGCCAATGCCCTACATACATAGCTGGCAAGTAACATATACTTATAAAAAACATTTTAAAAATAGACTATAAATGTTACATTATTTTATGTAAGAATTAGCAAATTAATTTTGGTGATAATTAAGAAACAGACAGAAAATAACAAAATTCATGCCTAAGCCTCAGTATGGCCACGAAAATACTGATGATCTGAACACTGACTAGATGTTTCTAAACAACTAGCTTGATTTAATGGAGGGAGATAATATTTGGCTTTAACAACAGCAGATTAGCTAAAATACCAGATATAATATAACCTTTTATTTTAATGTAAGTAACTTCATTTTTCCTGATCCATGTTGGTATAAATATTTTGTCTATTACTTTCCCAATGGCATAAACAAAGCTTAAAAATTTTATATCTTAAAAATAAATGTAGGGGCTTCCCTGGTGGCGCAGTGGTTGAGAGTCCGCCTGCCAATGCAGGGCACATGGTTTCGTGCCCCGGTCCGAGAAGATCCCACATGCCGCATAGCGGCTAGGCCCGTGAGCCATGACCCCTGAGCCTGCGCGTCCGGAGCCTGTGCTCCGCAACGGGAGAGGCCACAACAGTGAGAGGCCCGTGTACCGCAAAAAAAAAAAAAAAAAAAAAAAAAAAAAAAATGTAATCTTTAAAGAGATCTATGAAAACACGTGGAGAATCACCTGGTAATACTGTAATAGCTTCACATGTTTCTTAGAAAGATTTCACACTCTACAGTAAACTTCTCCTTTTTAAATCATTTATCAGCATCTCTGTATTCATATATTGAATCCTGTCCCTGGGAATGAACCTAAATTCTCGCCATCTGTGCCTTGGCCAGGAATGTCCATATTCCTTTAATGCATAAATGCATCCCGAATATTTCTCATTCTGTTAGTAAGAGCTGTGAAGCACAGAAAATAATGTTTCAAAGAGGAACCACAAGGGATCATTTATTGCTCCAGCACTTTGAAAAATCTATGAAATTCCTTTATGGCTTCTTCATTATATTTTCAATGGAACAATTAGTTTGAGTGGCTACAAACACAGAATTTTCATGATCGCATTAGCCTTTGAAGCCAATTTATTGAATGCATTATTCTCTATGCAAAATATAGTGGGATGTGGCGAATTTGCGATTAAAACACTTAAGTTGCCTCCAACTGGAAAACTAGTTGAGAGTTAATTTCCTAACAGCCTATCTGGTCACACTTTGAAACCCACTCAGTTTGCATAATTCAGTAGTTTGTTCCAAGGATATATGTAACTCTGGCTTTTTTAATAGTTAGTAAAGCTCTTGCAATGAGCAGTAACATCTCAAATACACAAGTAGTCCCTTGAAAACCTTCGTTGCAGTTTCTAAAGGTAATAAGACAGTCTCATGCCTATTTCATTCAAGCACACACTATGATTACATCAGAATTACAGACAGCAAGAATTTAACACCAACTGAAGTAATTTCCTATTGCTTGCCAGAGTGAAAGCATGATGAAAATGTCTTCAAATATTATAACTTTACTTCTCTTGGACCTTATCTGTTTCATATTTTTAAATTCTAGGAATTCAGGTAATACATGGAGGTTTTGATTCTAAACCAAGTACTGGCAAACATTTTCTGTAAATAAAAATATAGTAAATATGTTAGGCTTTGGGTCATTCAGTCTGTGTGACAACTACTGGACTCTGCCTTTGTAGCATGAAAGCAGCTGTGGACAATGCTTAAGCAAATGGCTGTTCCAATAAAACTTTATTTACAAAAGAGCTGGCTAAGGGGATTTGATCCTCAAGACCTAGTTTGCCAATGCTTGCTCAAAACAATAGAATAAGACACAAGCCTCCCATTTTCTCAAGTTACAACTACTTTCCTGGTTGAAGAGGCAGTCATAAAAAGAAATAAATATCAACATATTGTGTTTTTGGAAATACATTCTGTTTTTGTTATAGTAATTCTACTTCATTCAGTGGCCTTGTGGTGGTTAATTTTATGTATCAACTTGACAAGGCCACTGTGCCTGGATATTTTGTCAATCACTGGTCTGGATGTTGCTATGAAGGTTATTTTTGAATGAGATTAACATTTAAATCAGAGTTGGAGTAAAGCAGATTATCCTCCATAAAGTATGTGGGCTTCATCTAATTAGGTATTTAAGTCATCATCTTTGAACATACTGTTATCAAGTGCAATTATAGAAGTTAGGTTCATATGTATCTCTATGAAACATGACTTTTCACTTAAATAACTATTCTCCTGCAATAATCTTGTTTATTTGTACATGCTTTAAGTGATTAAATAGATGTTAATTGGTAGGTTTCATTACAGCAGCAGAAGTCTACAAAGAACTTATATATTGTTGACACTATATTCTTCAAACAGAAATCAGCTGAATTCATTCCAACAATGATTAAGTTTTTTCATCTAATTCATGGAATCAATTAGTAAGCCTTTTGGAAGTTCACTCTGGTTAAACATGAAACATCTGCTATCACTGGGCTTATTAATATAAATTCAGTTGGAAAGCTCAACATTCAAGACAAATTGTTTTTGTAATAACACAAGTATAAATTTTGGAATAGCACATGATCTTGACAAACACGTCACTTAGTAAATGAGAAAAATATGGAGTAAATATATTTGCAATTGTTTATTAGGAACATAAAATTAAAAGTTGCATCTGAATAAGTTATAACATTAAAGTAAAAAGTGAAAAGTGTCAAATTTTTAAAATATTTTATACACACAGTATACTTGTTATATAAAAATGTTGAAATAAAATATAAATTTCTGCATGTTAGAATACGTTTTCTCTCTGGTGACTGCTATCAATTAGATTTTGGACATGTTTGAAGAACTACTCTGTAAATTAACCCAACTCTGCTACAATGACATTACATTTTTTGTGAGTACCGTACATTTTGGTTGCAATTTGTTTAAAATTAGTTGAAAATTTGCAATCAAGTAAATAAAGCTAAAAGGATGGAGCCAAAATAACTTCAAGATTTTTGTTAACTAAAATTGATGTAAAGAAAGCTCCCAAACTGATACAGATACTTCTACAAAATAATGAAATAATCAAACAAATTAAATAATAAGAGTTCAAATAGTAGGATTTTGAAATTCTATCTTTGGGCTTTGTTCTATCTCAGCCTTCCAAGGAAAATATAGAGCTCTTTTCTACCATTTAAAGAAATGTGTGTACACTTTAGTGGCATTAAGTACACTCACATTATTGAGCAAACATCACCACCATCTCCTAAACATCTTTCATTTTCCAAAACTGAAACTTTGTACCCATTAAACAATAGCTCCTCAGTCCTCCCCTCCACTTCCTGACCACCACTGAGACAAAGATGTCTGCAAGACATCCTTAAACACACTCCTGTACTACTGATGGTGGTCTATCTTTGCACAGCTTTTTGATGATGATTTGCAATGATTTAAAGTAGGGGACCCCTTGACCTAATATTCCAATCTTTCTGACCTGCCTTAAAGAATCACTTACATATGTGCACAAGGCAGCTTATGAAAAATTCTCATTTCAACACTGTGTATATTGCCTATGAATTGGAAACATATTAGATATTAATCACGAGGTACTTGATAAAATACAATGAAACACCAAATATCCACCTAAAAGAATAGGATAGTTGTGTATGCATTGATATGGAAACATCTCCAACCTATATTAACGGAAAATGCATGATGTTGATGTATACTATATTCCAGAGTCTTTCACAACAGTTTTCTAATGTATCCCCATGACATCCCTATGAGTTAGGTAGTGAAACGGAGCAGGAACCTTTGGTCCTTGCCCTCCCCATGTCCTCAGCCTGCCTTTTGTCTGTGGAAAAACTTTAGCAAAAGAATAAGTTTAATCAGAGAAGTGAGAAAATGCAGAAACAAAGGAAAACAGTCAAAGGAGACCAAATAATAATAGTTTAGTCATTAAGCATAGTCAGGGCTTTTAGTTCCTCCTCAAGGGCTATAGATAATATTCTGAGCCATATCCTGTGAGCTGTCTTATAGATACTGAAACCCCTGCCAGGTGGAAGAAATTAACTACATGATGACCAGCCTGTAGCCATGACACAAGCTGCCACAATTCCAAGAATTGGCCTCAGAGAAATGGAAACAAACTGACCCTGAAACAATCAAGATGATACTGGTCAGACCACCAATGACCAGTTTCAAGATGACTGTCAGAGATGACTGTGCTGCTCTGCATGTAGCTCCCTCTCTCTGTCTATAAAAGTGCTTGCCTACCGATTGTCAGTGGAGAGAGTTGAGCTTTGGACAGGAGTCCCCCCACCCCCACCCTTCCATTGCAGGCCTCCAAAATAAAGCAAACTTACTTTCCTTTCCACCAACCTTGTCTCTTTACTATCTTTAGAGGGGAGAGCAGCCGGACACCACTTTCCGTAATACTGTTTTTTAATATTGGAATAAAATTGAGAAAGACTATGAAACTATGATATTATAGCATCTAAATTTGCCAAAATTCAAAAGAATTATAGAGACAACTTAAGTGCCACACTTTTCCTAGCAAAATTTTTCATGTATAATCTCTTTTCTTTGGTCCTCTTTATATACCTCAATCACCAGAGCTCCCCACTTCAGTGTAGCATGGGGTGGAAAGGGGGTTGAAGGATGTGCATGCCCTTTTGAGGTTCATGTAAAAGGAAATAATGTATTACCTATGCTTCATCTGAGATTCTCAAAAATTTGGATTAATATATTTTGAAGTACAGAGGAAAGAAACACCTATCTTCAAGGCCTGGGGTAAAATTTCATACAAATCCAATTTTCTATCAAAATAGTTTTACATATTCATTTACTTATTATCATTAAAATATCATGCACAATATGTCTAATAGTAGATACTACTCATAATACATATATCATTTCCAATTTTAGGGTGAATGAGAGATTCCAGAGAGATGTGTCAGTTTATCAGTTTATCCCACGTTCATGGTACCCCTATCCTTCTGCCTTGTGTTCACAGGGATAATCCCTACAGAGCAGCCAAACAACTTTTTAACAGATTCTTTAAAAATGAAGGGACAGAGTGTAATGGGAAACAATATAAAACCAGCTATTCTCATGGTCCCATACACCAAACTTGCTTTGCTTCTTAGTGATCTTTCAGGCACTTAGGAAATTGATCACATTTCTGTGAGATGAATAATTGTGTTCAGACATAACAGATTATAGACAGAAGATTTTTTGTATCCTCTGTAGTCAAACAGCTAGGCTTTATGTAAATGAATACAAATAGAAAAAAAATGCTGACAGTAATAATGAGGACAATAAACTTTATCACCAAAATGTTAACAATGAGTCAGGAATTTGCAAATCTCTGAGAACATTTAGCAGATTGTCAGTAACACTGACACATTAGAAAATGCGTGGCCTTATTAGGCCCCAGTGATGTTAAATTAACTGTAAATTATTTATTGAAAATTATTAATGGGAATAAATATTATGTTTTAATCCTTTCATTTTTCCTATTTTTTAAATTATTTCTTTGAAATATATCTATTCATAAGTTCATATATAATAGAAGCGTTAAAGATGAAGTCAAAAATTCTTGATTACCCAACTTAATATCTTTAAAAGAAAAGTCCTTTGATGTTAGATTACAATTTCATTCCTTGTATTTGTACCATCTAGGTCTCTTATCTGACTTAATGCAAATCAAGTTACTATTGCTTTAGTAAATAAGATTAGTTGGTCTGACTTACAATGCATTATAGAAGCAATTTCTATCTTATAATAAAAGGTGAGCTGTATATTATCCTTTATTTTCTCTTACTGTTTGTATGGTAATTGAATCCTTTGATTCTTCAAATTTACTAGCAGCATTTTTCTTTCGTGATCAAAAAGACAATGAGAAAATATACCTATCTAACTATATGACTGAACTCTGATTAGGAAAAGTATAGTTCTACAGCTATTCAGAATGATCACCTGCGATAGAAAATACTGTTATTATTACTCTATATCTTATTATGGAACATCCGAAATGAATAAAAGGTAACACCAATGCTCCCTTTCTTTCTTCTCTGTTTTACTGGTGGTGTTTATAATCTGGGAACTTGGTATAGCTTCTCTACCTTCTCCTATCCCAAACTACAACATTTTATTCCCAGGAAATACTGAACAAATTGAAATACTGAGCAAAATTCTCTAAGAAGAAAAAATAAAACCCCCCACCTCCCCCCATTAAATAGAAGTAAAAGAGACAATGAATGAAGTCATTTGAGAATTTAAGATTGCAATTGTTTCTTTAAAAGGAGCATTTTAAGGTGTTCCTTCAAAGAAGACACAATTACATTTGATAATTGTCTTCCTACTTCGTCAATAATAATAATTTAAGAATTGGAAAAATAAAACTCAAGTAGAAAGTACAAGCAACTAGAGAATGTAATTTGCTGAGAACTTTCATTCTTTTTTAAAGACAGATATTATTTATCATTCTTATATAACCTGTAATTACCTGAAGTGGCTAGAATAATTCCTGTTGCTAAGAGATAGGGAGCTTGCCTAAATTTCATTTTCTGGTTTGTTACTTTTCAAACTCATATATTAGAGCAGCCTGTGGAGAGTAGTGGAAAACAGTCTATAGAGACAGAAGAAGACTTTATTATCTGACACGGGTCAAAAGCTTAACCTATAAGATGCATGGTTTGAGCCAATGGTTTAAAATCTCTAGACATTTATGTGGGTGAGTACATACATACTATTCATAGAACATTTACTCTGAGCCAGGCACTGTGGTAGGCATTTTATATATCTTTTCTCAAATAAGTCTCATGACAACATTATGCATTAAGCATATATATCCTTACTTTATATATAAAGTGGGATTATTTTAGAGGAAACAGTAATTTTCTCAAGATCAAATAACATGCAAGTAGCAAAGCCAGGGTTTGAAATGAATAGTTCTAGCACCTATGAATATGTAAAAATTATGTTACATTGCATTAATTTATTAAAAATGATCTGTTTATAAGTAAAAGTACCCTTGGATTGTGCTCAGTAAGCTTTAACAATTACTATGCATTATTCTATGAAGAATTCCAAGGATCAAAGTTTCAGCAACAGAAGTTCTCTAGCATTTATTTTAAAAAGATTTTTTCCTCAGTGTGTTTCCCACCAGCTATCACCTAATGTAACCCTTTAATGTCAGATTACAACCATGAGAATATTTTACATAATAGGTGCAGGAAAGGTAATTATCCTTTATTACAAGAATTATATAGTTCACTAAATAGAGCTTAGTCTTAGGAATCTGTTTTAGGCTATCTTAGGGATCAGCTTATTTCTACTTTGGACACTTTATACAGAAGCAAGAACAAGTTCATTTTTCAGGTTATCTGACAAGAAATAGATAAGAGAATGCAGGCTGCCTTGTGATGCTGTTACATAAAATAAAGAGGTTACTTTAAAAAAAAAACAAGTCCATAGTGGATATGGCAGAAAGCTGATTTCCAGGTTTATTGAATGTACAAGCTAGATAGGTTTTTATGGTTAAAATTCAAACCCTAATTGATAAGATTTTATTACTAGTATCCTTATAGTCTCTCTCCCTCTCCTCCCTCCTTCTTTGACCAATTAGATCAGTTTAATTTCCACCCAAAAATCCTAAAAAAAATCCAATAATTATTAATTTCTTTCATCCCATACAACTAAATATTTAAAAAAACCACACATTTTACTACTTATATATCATTTTAAAATTTATCATTATAAATATATTCTTTTAAATGTGAATAATCATGCACCCCAAATTAGATTTCAGTGTCTTCCTGATGTTATTTATTCACGTGTTCATATCTTTAGTCAGTCATTCACTATCCAGGCACTGGGACGTCTACGAAGAACAAGACACAGCTCGTGACCTAGAGGACCAGTCTACTGGGAAGGATGCCTGGCAAACAGGACAACTGTAATACTGGGAGAAAAGCTAGCACAGCTGCATAGAATTTCAGAGAAAGGAGAAACTAACTCTACAGAAAAGGCAGACTATATAACTGATTACTTAGGGTTTAGCCCTCAAATAGTTTGTGTTAAATTAATGACATTCATTTATATATTTCTTAATCATCTATGTTTTCTGACATAACCAGCCTTCAGATTGCCAGTTAAATGAATTGTTATTTCAGTTGTAACAAAATAATTCTGGATTATATCTTGAAAAGTACTTTTTTTATTCACTTTGTGGGAAGTGAACTAGAGGTAGATGCATATAATAGCTTATTAACCAAATCCTGTTTAAAAAGTCAAAAAGCAGGAAGTGTTAAAACAATAAAAATTTCATATTTTCTTTGCTCAGTGTTCAGATACTCTCTGTAGGAAGGCCTTCCTCACATCTATGTAATAAAGACAATGAAAGTCTGAAGAGAGAAAGCGGACACCATATATTCATCTAGGAAATCACAATAGCAAAAACAAATGAACAAACAAATAAACAAATAGTGTCATGGTAAGTAAAGAGCTCGATGTTGATATGTTTTCTCCAACAGAATGCCACCTCTTTTACTGCAAACGTAACTATAAACATATTAAAAAAGAAAACACAGTTCAAGTACTTCCATTTTGTGGCTGCAAAAGTCAGCTTACACAGAAAATTCTCTCTTGGCATCTGTTTACTCCTTCATTTTTAGGGGTCATTAAGGAGATGTAAGATGATTTTAAAGGTTGGGTATTGGGCTTCCCTGGTGGCACAGTGGTTGGGAGTCTGCCTGCCTATGGAGGAGACGAGGGTTCGTGCCCCGGTCCAGGAGGATCCCGCATGCCGCGGAGCGGCTGGGCTCGTGACCCGTGGCCGCTGGGCCTGCGCGTCCGGAGCCTGTTCTCCGCAACGGGAGAGGCCACAGCAGTGAGAGGCCCGCGTAAGGCAAAAAAAAAAAAAAAAAAAAATCTTGAATATTGAAAGAAACCTGAAAATTTACATAAAGTTTCAAGATTTCGATTTTCTTAAACATAGTTTAGTTTTCTTGACACGTCCGTTGGTAGTCTTAAAATATGATACAAAATTATATTGTTTCCATTTCTTTAAAGAAAAACAAATTCTCCCCTTGTTTGGGAAAAGATGTTTTCCATGTTACTAATTTTTAATGTATTGTTAGACCCAGAAACTTCTTTTGACATAATATAAATTGACAGAAAAATATGGTTTACACTAGCCATCAGATTTTTATTCAACATTTCAAAAATATTTCTAATTTTTTAAAGTCACTCCCATGTAACTTTCACCAGCTCTAATATTATTACCAGATATATATCTAACATATTATTTTATAGATATAGAAAACTGACTTTTTAAGGTTGACAGCTATTAAATCAAGGCTTAAAGCAATGAAGGAAGTCAGAAGCCTTTGTCCTAAAGACCTAACTTTAATTAATCAGGTCACCTATCACCTTGACAAGTGAAAAGGGCTTTCACAGTAAAGACCCAGACTTTATAATTTTATAGAGTGATTATGAGCATGATTTTGACCTGGTGACATTTACATGGCCTAAGTTACAAGATAAAGACTATCTTTCTAAAACTGACTAGAGTTAATTTATGGGATTTAAAAGATGATTAATAATGCTGTGACAGGAAACAAGAAAGAGAGAAAATGTTTCCTGGAACTCCTTTCTCCTGTTCTCCAAGATAGGGTCAAAGGAGTGATTTGCCCAGGTGCAATCCTGCACGAATCAGTTCTATTCTGTTTATGTCTCTCCCACCATCTGTTCCCTCTTCTGAGTTAACTATTCCTTTAGGGGAAGAAATGTTTTCAATGATGGTGAGATAAACAACAAAGTCTTCTGAATTTGTTTCTACCCACTGTGGAAAGGCATGATAATCTTTTAATTTGTTTTATTTGGGGAGAGCAAAAACACAGTAAAGTGGAATTACACTAATGAGACAAAATGCATAAACACATCTTATTTTGTAAATCAAAATATTAAGAGGTTTTAGGGCAGTGAAACTACTCTTTGTGATATTATAATGGTGGATACATGCCATAATACATTTATCCAAACCCAGAGAATATACAACACAAAGAGTGATCCCTAATATAAGCTGCGGACTTTGGGTGATAATGATGTGTCAATATAGGGTCATCAATTGTAACAAAAGAACCACTCTGGTGGGGGATGTTGACCATGGAGGAGGCTACGCATGAGCTGGAACAAGGAATGGACACGAAATTTCTGTACCTTCTGCTCAATTTAGCTGTGAACCTAAAACTGCTCTAAAATAGTCTATTAAAAATATTAAGAGGTGCTTTATAAAAGGATTGTTTACACTAAGAAAATAATATATTCTACACTACTTAATGCATTTAATGACATTATTTTTAAAATACCAATTTATGCCAAGTTGAATAAAGCAATATATTTATAAAGAATAGGTAAATTAAAACAAAACAATAAAATCAAAGTAAATACCAAGTGATTCTGTGTAAGTAAAATAAATGAATGTATAACTGTATCGATAAAAATAAACCATTTGTTTTAACATATTTCCACATCTGAATAAAACTGATTTGGTTTTGATACTAACCTGTGATTTATAGATAAAATATGTGGAACACATTGTAGGGAGACTACTTCTCTGAAACTACCCATCACCTGACTGCTCTATCTATAACTCATCTGTCCCCAGAGGCCAATGACTCCCCAGCAGATCTCTTAGCAGTGACTTTTTTCCTCACAAATTACACACCACAACACCCACCAGGAGATGTTAAGTCACCCTCTTAGTCCTTATTGCTACAATCTCCAGGAAACCGGCACTGCCTCTGTCACTGTCTCTGGAATACTATTTCTCAAGTGTAGTTATCTCAGAGTTCTTTGCCACGATATGATGCTTAGATAAACATATTTTGCTTTCCTGTTCATAACAGGCTTTAGATCCCCTTCATTCTTCTGTCCTTAAGACATTTGTTGATGCTAAATGACTTCTGTGCTGTGCTTATTGTCTATGACTCTGCTCTCAGTTGAATCATTAGTTTCTTCAAGTTTATCTGCATTATATAAGTATTCCAATGATTTTGTATATTCATGTCTTAGCTCTGGCTGTTATCCCAAAATACCATAGATTGGGTGGCTTAAACAATAGAAATTTATTTCTCACAGTTCTGGAGGCTAGGGAGTCTAAAACCAAGATGTTGGCAAATTGGTTCCTGGTAAGGGCTCTTTTGCAGGCTTGCAGATGGCTGGCTTCTTGATGTACTTTTGAGAGAGAGAACAAGCTTTCTAATCTCGCTTTATAAGGGCACTAATTCTATCATCAGGACCCCACCTTCATGATTTCATCTAAATCTAATTACCTCCTCAAAGTTCCATCTCCAAATGCCATCACATTTGGGGTTAGGGCTTCAAATTATGGATTTTGGAAAGGACAGAAACATTCAGTCCATAATCATTTATTACTCTATAACTCTACAATGTTAATTTTAGAAAGGCAATCTACTACCTCATGTCTAGCAAACCCTAGCTTTAACCTACACTCTCCAGAAAAACGAACCTGCTTATAGTTCCTCTAGGCAATATTGGCTATTTGTCACTTGTGACCTTCATAATTTTGCTCCTGCCATTCCTCTTCACCTGTCCTTCAATGGATGATATTTACTCTGCTTTAAAACTGCACCTGCCATTCCTGCCATTCCTCTTCACCTGTCCTTTCCTCTTCACCTGTCCTTCACATGGATGGTATTTACTCTGCTTTATAACTCAGACCCCTCATACTGAAAGCCGTTTTTTGTTGTTTATTATATCTTGCCTTCCAGACTAGGTAAGGTGAATCTGCTACTAAGCTCTGTTTCATAACAAGGTTTATATTTGCAGTGTCCAGCACACAGACTCCACTGGTGTTTAATGAAACAATGCATGAAAGGCCATGAGATAATTTTTGTTAATCCCAAGGTACAAAGAGAGCCAGGGAGAAAAAAGGTAAAAAAAATAATGGGTCAGATAATGTGGATTAGTTACCCTTTAACAAAGGCCCACTTTGTCCTTGTCTCTTTTTCATTTGGGAGTGGCAATGTTCCATGTGCCAGGGGATGAGTCATATTTGCTCTATGTCAGTTGTGGTATTTCATTCCCACTTGCCAGTAATTAACTTAAGAGTGAGCATATGACACATTCCTGGCATTTAATTATGAGAAGTAGGGTGAGGGTCTTCCAGGCATAGTTTTCCTCTCTGAGCAAAACAGATAAACAGTCCTTGCCCCTTCCTATTCAAGTCACTGAAATGAAGAAATGATGCTCAGAGGCTACTGCAGTTTTCTTATAACCAAAAGGAGTAAACCAAGAATATACCAGAGAAGTGAACCTGGAGTCCTGACTTGTTCAACTGCTATGTCAGGTCTGGAATTTCCCAGTGTGGACTACTTGTTACATGGAAAAGTAAATTTCTATTATTTAACATACTTCAAGTAAGGTATCTGTTTCTTGCAATGAAATGGATCCTACATGACTCGAAAGCTGATGACCACGAGTTATAGATCTTCCCCTGTTAAGAAACACAATCTGGGTAGAGACATTCCCTCATGTTAGGTCCCCTCTTATCTGCCTTTCAGAAGCAACATATTGGAATTGGAGGCCTTAGGTACAGATTTTTCCAGGATGTTGCCCAATTTATTTAGGCTATATAGGGGCTCTAGTCTTTTCTCCCAGCAAATACTATCTTTTAATAATAATTAATAGTAAGTTTTATTGCTCACTAAGGAATTTCTTCCCTTTGCCCTTTTAACAACAGAAGCTCATTTCTCTGAGAAAGTGGTACAGGGCAAGTCCCTGCATTCACAGATAAACTGTTAGAAGAGGCACGGCCAGTGGACTAGATAACACAGCAATTGAACCACTATATTAAGGCCTATAGCATGATAAAAGCTTATTATTTCTCTTCAGAAGAGGTTAACTATCCTAATATCTATGGCGAAGGAAAACTTCCTTCCTTTGAAGGAACTCTATTTTTCTTACTGAGCGTCAAGCATAAATAGGAAGCACTTCTTCACTCTCCTTCCACTCAAATCATGAAGCCCTCATGTTCCCTAACAAATTTCCCTGCTAAAGAACTTAGTTCCCTGCAAAAGGGGCAGCTTTCTCAGCATAAGACAAGCAAAACACCTCCATCACCATGTACAAAGTACTTGAAAATGAGTGCATTGGCAGGTGATTGTGTGTGAATTTATTATGAATATGACATCTTTAGCTGTCATAGGATGACTATTATGAACTCACAAACCCAGAAAATTGCATGCAGTAATTATTTTAATTTTTTTTAACATCATTATTGGAGTATAATTGCTTTACAATGGTGTGTTAGTTTCTGCTGTATAACAAAGTGAATCAGTTATACATATACATATGTTCCCATATCTCTTCCCTCTTGAGTCTCCCTCCCTCCCACCCTCCCCATCTCACCCCTCTAGGTGGTCACAAACCACCTAGCTGATATCCCTGTGCTATGCGGCTGCTTCCCACTAGCTATTTTTTTTACAGTTGGTAGTGTATATATGTCCATGTCACGCTCTCACTTTGTCACAGTTTACCCTTCCCCCTCCCCATATCCTCAAGTACATTCTCTAGTAGGTCTGTGTCTTTATTCCCCTCTTACCCCTATGTTCTTCATGACCTATTTTTTTCCTTAGATTCCATATATACGTGTTAGCATATGGTATTTGTTTTTCGCTTTCTGACTTACTTCACTCTGTATGACAGACTCTAGGTCCATCCACCTCACTACAAATA
>NC_041220.1:45814994-45815540 GCF_002837175.3 Physeter macrocephalus | reverse complement strand
TTTGATATTGAGCTGCATGAGCTGCTTGTAAATTTTGGAGATTAATCTTTTGTCAGTTGCTTCATTTGCAAATATTTTCTCCCATTCTGAGGGTTGTCTTTTGGTCTTGTTTATGGTTTCCTTTGCTGTGCAAAAGCTTTTAAGTTTCATTAGGTTCCATTTGTTTATTTTTGTTTTTATTTCCATTTCTCTGGGAGATGGGTCAAAAAGGATCTTGCTGTGATTTATGTCATAGTGTTCAGCGTATGTTTTCCTCTAAGAGTTTCATATTGTCTGGCCTTACATTTAGGTCTTTAATCCATTTTGAGTTTATTTTTGTGTATGGTGTTAGGGAATGTTCTTATTTCATTCTTTTACATGTAGATGTCCAGTTTTCCCAGCACCACTTATTGAAGAGGTTGTCTTTTCTCCACTATATATTCTTGCCTCCTTTATCAAAGATAAGGTGACCATATGCACGTGGGTTTATCTCTGGGCTTTCTATCCTGTTCCACTGATCTATATTTCTGTCTTTGTGCCAGTACCATACTGTCTTGATTACTGTAG
>NC_041220.1:45813945-45814647 GCF_002837175.3 Physeter macrocephalus | reverse complement strand
GGCTGTGGGTTTGTCATACATGGCCTTTATTATGTTGAGGAAAGTTCCCTCTATGCCTACTTTCTGCAGGGTTTTTATCATAAATGGGTGTTGAACTTTTTCGAAAGCTTTCTCTGCTTATATTGAGATGATCATATGGTTTTGCTCCTTCAATTTGTTAATATGGTGTATCACGTTGATTGATTTGCATATATTGAAGAATCCTTGCATTCCTGGAATAAACTCCACTTGATCTTGGTGTATGATCCTTTTAATGTGCTGTTGGATTCTGTTTGCTAGTATTTTGTTGAGGATTTTTGCATCTATGTTCATCAGTGATATTGGCCTGTAGTTTTCTTACTTTGTGGCAACTGTCTGGTTTTGGTATCAGGGTGATGGTGACATCATATAATGAGTTTGGGATGTTCCTCCCTCTGCTATATTTTGGAAGAGTTTGAAAAGGATAAGTGTTAGCTGTTCTTTAAATATTTGATAGAATTTGCCTGTGAAGCCATCTAGTCCTGGACTTCTGTTTGTTGGAAGATTTTTAATCAGTTTCAATTTCAGTGCTTGTGATTGGTCTGTTCATATTTTCTATTTCTTCCTGGTTCAGTCTTGGCACATTGTCCATTTCTAAGAATTTGTCCATTTCTTCCAGGTTGTCCATTTTATTGGCATAGAGTTGTTTGTAGTAATCTCTCATGATCCTTTGTATTTCTGCAG
>NC_041220.1:45810878-45812606 GCF_002837175.3 Physeter macrocephalus | reverse complement strand
TCTGCTTTGCAGTAGTTATTTCCACTATTTTATCTTCCAGGTCACTTATCTGTTCTTCTGCCTCAGTTATTCTGCTATTGATCCCTTCTAGAGTATTTCTAATTTCATTTATTGTGTTGTTCATCATTGCTTGTTTCCTCTTTAGTTCTTCTAGGTCCTTGTTAAATGTTTCTTACATTTTCTCTATTATAATTCCAAGATTTTTATCATCTTTACTATCATCATTCTGAATTCTATTTCAGGCAGACTGCCTATTTACTCTTCATTTGTTAGGTCTAGTGGGTTTTTACCTTGCTCCTTCATCTGCTGTGTGTTTTTCTGTCTTCTCATTTTGCTTATCTTACTGTTTTTGGGGTCTCCTTTTCGCAAGCTGCAGGTTCGTAGTTCCCATTGTTTTTGGTGTCTGTCTCCAGTGGTAAGGTTGGTTCAGTGGGTTGTGTAGGTTTCCTGGTGGAGGGGACTAGTGCGTGTGTTCTGGTGGATGAGGCTGGATCTTGTCTTTCTGGTGGGCAGGACCACATACTGTGTTGTGTTTTGGGGTGTCTGTGACCTTATTATGATTTTAGGCAGCCTCTCTGCTAATGGGTGAGGCTGTGTTCCTGTCTTGCTAGTTGTTTGGAATAGGGTGTCCAGCACTGTAGTTTGCTGTTCGTTGAGTGAAGCTGTGTCTTGGGGTTGAGATGGAGATCTCTGGGAGATTTTCACCATTTGATATTATGTGGAGCTGGGAGGTTTGTAAAAAGGAAAAAAAAGAACAGATGGACAGAATCCTAGGACAAATTTTGAAAGCAAAGCAATACAGACAAAATCTCACACAGAAGCATACACGTACAGACTCACAAAGAGGAAAAGGGGAAAAAATAATATATCTTGCTCTCAACATCCACCTCCTCAATTTGGGATGATTTTTTGTCTATTCAGGTATTCCACAGATGCAGGGTACATCAAGTTGATTGTGGAGTTTTAATCTGCAGCTCCTGAGGCTGCTGGGAGAGATTTTCCTTTCTCTTCTTTGTTTGCACAGCTCCCGGAGTTCAGCTTTGGATTTGGCCCTGCCTCTGGGTGCAGGTCGCCTGAGGGTGTCTGTTCTTCCCTCAGACAGGACGGGGTTAAAGGAGCAGCTGATTCGGGGGCTCTGGCTCACTCAGGCTTGGGGGAGGGAGGGGTATGGAATGCATGGCGAGCCTGCGGCTGCATAGGCCAACATAACGTTGCAGCAGCCTGAGGTGCACCATGCATTCTCCCGGGGAAGTTGTCCCTGGATCACGGGCCCCTGGCAGTGGCGGGCTGCACAGGCTCCTGGGAGGAGAGGTGTGGACAGTGACCTCTGCTTGCAGACAGGCTTCTTGGTGGCTGCAGCAGCAGCCTTAGTGTCTCGCGCCCGTCCCTGGAGCTCCTTTAAGCTGCTCTCTGAATCCCCTCTCCTCGCACACCAGGAAACAAAGAAGGAAGAAAAAGTCTCTTGCCTCTTTGGCAGGTCCAGACTGTTTCCCGGACTCCCTCCAGGCTAGCCGTGGCGCACTAGCACCCTTCATGCTGTGTTCACGCCGGCAACACCAGTCTTCTCCCTGCGATCGGACCAAAGCCCGAGCCTCAGCTCCCAGCCCGCGCCTGCCCCGGCGGTGAACAGACAAGCCTCTCAGGCTGGTGAGTGCTTGTTGGCACCAATCTCTGCGGGAATCTCTCCGTTTTGCCCTCTGCTCCCCTATTGCTGCGCTCTCCTCCGCG
>NC_041220.1:45803241-45805959 GCF_002837175.3 Physeter macrocephalus | reverse complement strand
AGTGTTCCATGAGCACTTGAGAAGAATGTGTATTCTGTTGTTTTTGGATGGAATGTCCTATAAATATCAATTAAGTCCATCTTGTGTAATGTATCATTTAAAGCTTGTGTTTCCTTATTTATTTTCATTTTGGATGATCTGTCCATTGGTGAAAGTGGGGTGTTAAAGTCCCCTACTATGATTGTGTTACTGTCGATTTCCCCTTTTATGGCTGTTAGTATTTGCCTTATGTATTGAGGTGCTCCTATGTTGGGTGCATAAATATTTACAATTGTTATATCTTCTTCATGGATCGATCCCTTGATCATTATATAGTGTCCTTCTTTGTCTCTTGTTATAGTTTTTACTTTAAAGTCTATTTTGTCTGATATGAGAATTGCTACTCCAGCTTTCTTCTGATTTCCATTTGCATGGAATATCTTTTTCCATCCCCTCACTTTCAGTCTGTATGTGTCCCTAGGTCTGAAGTGGGTCTCTTGTAGACAGCATATATATGGGTCTTGTTTTTGTTTCCATTCAGCCAGTCTGTGTCTTTTGGTGGGAGCATTTAATCCATTTACATTTAAGGTAATTATCGATATGTATGGTTCTATTACCATTTACTGAATTGTTTCGGGTTGTTCTTGTAGGTCTTTTCCTTCTCTTGTGTTTCTTGCCTAGAGAAGTTCCTTTAGCATTTGTTGTAAAGCTGGTTTGGTGGTGCTGAACTCTCTCAGCTTTTGCTTGTCTGTAAAGGTTTTAATTTCTCCATCAAATCTGAATGAGATCCTTGCTGGGTAGAGTAATCTTGGTTGTAGGTTTTTTTCCTTCATCACTTTAAATATGTCCTGCCACTCCCTTCTGGCTTGGAGAGTTTCTGCTGAAAGATCCGATGTTAACCTTATGGGGATTCCTTTGTGTGTTATTTGTTGTTTTTCCCTTGCTGCTTTTAATATGTTTTCTTTGTATTTAATTTTTGACAGTTTGATTATTATGTGTCTTGGCGTGTTTCTCCTTGGGTTTATCCTGTATGGGACTCTCTGTGCTTCCTGGACTTGATTGACTATTTTCTTTCCTATATTAGGGAAGTTTTCAACTATAATCTCTTCAGATATTTTCTCAGTCCCTTTCTTTTTCTCTTCTTCTTCTGGGACCCCTATAATTCGAATGTTGGTGCGTTTAATGTTGTCCCAGAGGTCTCTGAGACTGTCCTCAGTTCTTTTCATTCTTTTTTCTTTATTCTGCTCTGCAGTAGTTATTTCCACTATTTTATCTTCCAGGTTACTTATCCATTCTTCTGCCTCAGTTATTCTGCTATTGATCCCGTCTAGAGTATTTCTAATTTCATTTATTGTGTTGTTCATCATTGCTTGTTTCCTCTTTAGTTCTTCTAGGTCCTTGTTAAATGTTTCTTACATTTTCTCTATTATAATTCCAAGATTTTTATCATCTTTACTATCATCATTCTGAATTCTATTTCAGGCAGACTGCCTATTTACTCTTCATTTGTTAGGTCTAGTGGGTTTTTACCTTGCTCCTTCATCTGCTGTGTGTTTTTCTGTCTTCTCATTTTGCTTATCTTACTGTTTTTGGGGTCTCCTTTTCGCAAGCTGCAGGTTCGTAGTTCCCATTGTTTTTGGTGTCTGTCTCCAGTGGTAAGGTTGGTTCAGTGGGTTGTGTAGGTTTCCTGGTGGAGGGGACTAGTGCGTGTGTTCTGGTGGATGAGGCTGGATCTTGTCTTTCTGGTGGGCAGGACCACATACTGTGTTGTGTTTTGGGGTGTCTGTGACCTTATTATGATTTTAGGCAGCCTCTCTGCTAATGGGTGAGGCTGTGTTCCTGTCTTGCTAGTTGTTTGGAATAGGGTGTCCAGCACTGTAGTTTGCTGTTCGTTGAGTGAAGCTGTGTCTTGGGGTTGAGATGGAGATCTCTGGGAGATTTTCACCATTTGATATTATGTGGAGCTGGGAGGTCTCTTGTGGACCAGTGTCCTGAAGTCGTCTCTCTGACCTCAGAGGCACAGCACTGACTCCTGGCTGTAGCATCAAGAGCCTTTCATCCACACGGCTCAGAATAAAAGGGAGAAAAAAACAGAAAGAAAGAAAGAAACAGGATAAAATAAAATAAAGTAAGATAAAATAAAGTTATTAAAATAAAAAATAATTATCAAAAAAATTGTCAAAAGGAAAAAAAAAGAACAGATGGACAGAATCCTAGCACAAATTTTGAAAGCAAAGCAATACAGACAAAATCTCACACAGAAGCATACACGTACAGACTCACAAAGAGAGGAAAAGGGGAAAAAATAATATATCTTGCTCTCAACGTCCACCTCCTCAATTTGGGACGATTTTTTGTCTATTCAGGTATTCCACAGATGCAGGGTACATCAAGTTGATTGTGGAGTTTTAATCTGCAGCTCCTGAGGCTGCTGGGAGAGATTTTCCTTTCTCTTCTTTGTTTGCACAGCTCCCGGAGTTCAGCTTTGGATTTGGCCCTGCCTCTGGGTGCAGGTCGCCTGAGGGTGTCTGTTCTTCCCTCAGACAGGACGGGGTTGAAGGAGCAGCTGATTCGGGGGCCCTGGCTCACTCAGGCTTGGGGGAGGGAGGGGTATGGAATGCATGGCGAGCCTGCGGCTGCATAGGCCAACATAACGTTGCAGCAGCCTGAGGTGCACCATGCATTCTCCCGGGGAAGTTGTCCCTGGATCACGGGCCCCTGGCAGTGGCGGGCTGCACA
>NC_041220.1:45799115-45801009 GCF_002837175.3 Physeter macrocephalus | reverse complement strand
TTGCTGCATCCCATAGGTTTTGGGTCGTTGTGTTTTCATTGTCATTTGTTTCTAGGTATTTTTTGCTTTCCTCTTTGATTTCTTCAGTGATCTCTTGGCCTCCTTTCAGTCTGTATGTGTCCCTAGGTCTGAAGTGGGTCTCTTTTAGACAGCATATATATGGGTCTTGTTTTTGTATCCATTAAGTCAGTCTGTGTCTTTTGGTGGGAGCATTTAATCCATTTACTTTTAAGGTAATTTTCGATATGTATGTTCCTATTCCCATATTCTTAATTGTTTTGGGTTTGTTATTGTAGGTCTTTGCCTTCTCTTGTGTTTCTTGCATAGAGAAGTTCCTTTAGCTTTTGTTATAAAGCTGGTTTGGTGGTGCTGATCTCTCTCAGCTTTTGCTTGTCTGTAAAGGCTTTAATTTCTCCATCAAATCTGAATGAGATCCTTGCTGGGTAGAGTAATCTTGTTTTTTGTGGGTTTTTTTGTGGTACATGGGTCTCTCACTGTTGTGGCCTCTCCCGCTGCAGAGCACAGGCTCAGAACGCGCAGACTCAGAGGCCATGTCTCATGGGCCTAGCTGTTCGGCGGCATGTGGGATCTTCCCGGACCTGGGCATAAACACGTGTCCCCTGCATCAGCAGGTGGACTCTCAACAACTGCGCCACTTCTTAATTGTTTTGGGTTTGTTATTGTAGGTCTTTGCCTTCTCTTGTGTTTCTTGCATAGAGAAGTTCCTTTAGCTTTTGTTATAAAGCTGGTTTGGTGGTGCTGATCTCTCTCAGCTTTTGCTTGTCTGTAAAGGCTTTAATTTCTCCATCAAATCTGAATGAGATCCTTGCTGGGTAGAGTAATCTTGTTTTTTGTGGGTTTTTTTGTGGTACATGGGTCTCTCACTGTTGTGGCCTCTCCCGCTGCAGAGCACAGGCTCAGAACGCGCAGACTCAGAGGCCATGTCTCATGGGCCTAGCTGTTCGGCGGCATGTGGGATCTTCCCGGACCTGGGCATAAACACGTGTCCCCTGCATCAGCAGGTGGACTCTCAACAACTGCGCCACTAGGAAAGCACCGGTAGAGTAATGTTGGTTGTAGAGGTTTTTCTCCTTCATCACTTTAAATATGTCCTGCCACTCCCTTCTGGCTTGCAGAGTTTCTGCTGAAAGATCAGATGTTAACCTTATGGGGATTCCCTTGTGTGTTATTTGTTGTTTTTCCCTTGCTGCTTTTAATATGTTTTCTTTGTATTTAATTTTTGATAGTTTGATTAATATGTGTCTTGGCGTGTTTCTCCTTGGATTTATCCTGTATGGGACTCTCTGTGCTTCCTGGACTTGATTAACTATTTCCTTTCCCATATTAGGGAAGTTTTCAACTATAATCTCTTCAAATATTTTCTCAGTCCCTTTCTTTTTCTCTTCTTCTTCTGGGACCCCTATAATTCGAATGTTGGTGCGTTTAATGTTGTCCCAGAGGTCTCTGAGACTGTCCTCAGTTCTTTTCATTCTTTTTTCTTTATTCTGCTCTGCAGTAGTTATTTCCACTATTTTACCTTCCAGGTCACTTATCCGTCCTTCTGCCTCAGTTATTCTGCTACTGAGCCCATCTAGAGTATTTTTCATTTCATTTATTGTGTTGCTCATCGTTGCTTGCTTCCTCTTTATTTCTTCTAGGTCCTTGTTAACTGTTTCTTGCAATTTGTCTATTCTATTTCCAAGATTTTGAATCATCTTTACTATCATTATTCTGAATTCTTTTTCAGGTAGACTGCCTATTTCCTCTTCATTTGTTAGGTCTGGTGTGATTTTATCTTGCTCCTTCATCTGCTGTGTGTTTTTCTGTCTTCTCATTTTGCTTATCTTACTGTGTTTGGGGTCTCCTTTTTACAGGCTGCAGGTTCGTAGTTCCC
>NC_041220.1:45796086-45797847 GCF_002837175.3 Physeter macrocephalus | reverse complement strand
TTTTTTCTTTTGCCCTACCCAGGTACGTGGGGAGTTTCTTGCCTTTTGGGAGGTCCGAGGTCTTCTGCCAGCGTTCAGTAGGTGTTCTATAGGAGCAGTTCCACGTGTAGATGGATTTCTGATGTATCTGTGGGGAGGAAGGTGATCTCCGCGTCTTACTCTTCCGCCATCTTCTCCAAAGTTGTTATTTGAATTTATATTTAATTTCCGGTGGAAAAGGTGGCCCAATTTAGAGTCTCAGGAGTGTATCAATGAGACTTTAAAATTCCTGTGCCTTAATTACTTCCTTTATAAAATTGAAATAAAAACTACTTTAACATGGTGAAAATTGAAAGTATATTACCTTCAAAGTAGCAGAATTCCTTACTCTTAGATGGCATGCAATATGTAACCTAAGAAGATACAGGTAAATTCAAGAAATATAACTCATATGTGGGAAAAGGAGGGAAACTGGTATTGAATGTCCAATTCATCACTGGAAAACCTCACACTCAGGAAAAAAAAAATCAAGTGCATTTTTATCAGGAAATCAAGTGTCAACACCAGAAACCTCATTTCTAAATTACTAATTATACAATGCATTAGATAATTCAACAGATTTTAATTTACTCTGTGCCCTTCAAGTATTCCAAAAAAGACTGTTTATTATCATGCCAAATTTCTTTCCACACCCTGAAGATTAACAATGGTTAACAAAAAATGGTTAAATCAGTAAATACATCTTTACCATATTACATCTTTTATCTTTCAAATCATAGTTTATTTGCCTCTTATAAGCCATAGCTTTTCAATGGTTGAAATTACCATAGAAAAGCATCTTTGTGTAAATTTGCATTACCGACATATTTAAGCTATAAAATCTTAGAGAATGACATCAGTCGTATTTACCTTTTGGATTAAAGGAACACTGTCAGATATAGCAGAATTTTGGTTAAGATGTGTGCCATTTGAGAAAATACATGATGTTCTCCAGATAAAAATCTCATCTATCAGCTATCAGTGAACCCTTTGGAGTGTCTGTGACAGAGTTAGCCAATTATTCTCAATGGGGAGAAGAAGAATGTGCTTTTTAAATTGTCATACCTTCTATATTCTGAATGAAAGTTTATTATTAAGAATCAAAAGATTTGATTTTATCACTTTGCATTACTTACATAAAAAGGAAGGAAGTAAGGGGGGAGAGAGAGAGAAAGGAAGGAAAAGAAAGTTGTGTCTTAACAGACATAAAACCTGAGTTTAAATAATAGGTATTAAGAATATCTCTTTTTGTCTGAGATCCAATTATTCCTGATTTAAGAGATAGAAGCAATCATTCACTCGATGTTGAGCATAACACACAATCAGAGGGTGGGTAGGTAAAAGGTTTTTATCATTAAAGAGATAAATATTAACAATAAAATGTAATATTAATGTCTTATCTTTAAAGTATAAAATATATTTATCAGTGAATATTGGTAAATATACTGCAATTACGGAAGTCAGCCTCTTGTGTAGGACACATTTTCTCTTTTGAAAACAGATTACCTGGCTGCCACTATGGATGACTTTTTATATTTTTAGGTATTGCTTCATTACAACACAAAGAATATGGTTTCTTTAAAAATCAACTGTTTTTGCAAATCTTTTTATACCTTGCTGATGCTTTATGTCTGCCTTCAGAGAATTTTAAAGGCAGACTATATGTTGTTAATTATCGGTTTTTACTTAGGCAGAAGACCTGAAATACTTTTTCAGAGTGACTGGACCACATAGCTTATAGAA
>NC_041220.1:45727151-45794251 GCF_002837175.3 Physeter macrocephalus | reverse complement strand
TTTAGAGTCTCAGGAGTGTATCAATGAGACTTTAAAATTCCTGTGCCTTAATTACTTCCTTTATAAAATTGAAATAAAAACTACTTTAACATGGTGAAAATTGAAAGTATATTACCTTCAAAGTAGCAGAATTCCTTACTCTTAGATGGCATGCAATATGTAACCTAAGAAGATACAGGTAAATTCAAGAAATATAACTCATATGTGGGAAAAGGAGGGAAACTGGTATTGAATGTCCAATTCATCACTGGAAAACCTCACACTCAGGAAAAAAAAAATCAAGTGCATTTTTATCAGGAAATCAAGTGTCAACACCAGAAACCTCATTTCTAAATTACTAATTATACAATGCATTAGATAATTCAACAGATTTTAATTTACTCTGTGCCCTTCAAGTATTCCAAAAAAGACTGTTTATTATCATGCCAAATTTCTTTCCACACCCTGAAGATTAACAATGGTTAACAAAAAATGGTTAAATCAGTAAATACATCTTTACCATATTACATCTTTTATCTTTCAAATCATAGTTTATTTGCCTCTTATAAGCCATAGCTTTTCAATGGTTGAAATTACCATAGAAAAGCATCTTTGTGTAAATTTGCATTACCGACATATTTAAGCTATAAAATCTTAGAGAATGACATCAGTCGTATTTACCTTTTGGATTAAAGGAATACTGTCAGATATAGCAGAATTTTGGTTAAAATGTGTGCCATTTGAGAAAATACATGATGTTCTCCAGATAAAAATCTCATCTATCAGCTATCAGTGAACCCTTTGGAGTGTCTGTGACAGAGTTAGCCAATTATTCTCAATGGGGAGAAGAAGAATGTGCTTTTTAAATTGTCATACCTTCTATATTCTGAATGAAAGTTTATTATTAAGAATCAAAAGATTTGATTTTATCACTTTGCATTACTTACATAAAAAGGAAGGAAGTAAGGGGGGAGAGAGAGAGAAAGGAAGGAAAAGAAAGTTGTGTCTTAACAGACATAAAACCTGAGTTTAAATAATAGGTATTAAGAATATCTCTTTTTGTCTGAGATCCAATTATTCCTGATTTAAGAGATAGAAGCAATCATTCACTCGATGTTGAGCATAACACACAATCAGAGGGTGGGTAGGTAAAAGGTTTTTATCATTAAAGAGATAAATATTAACAATAAAATGTAATATTAATGTCTTATCTTTAAAGTATAAAATATATTTATCAGTGAATATTGGTAAATATACTGCAATTACGGAAGTCAGCCTCTTGTGTAGGACACATTTTCTCTTTTGAAAACAGATTACCTGGCTGCCACTATGGATGACTTTTTATATTTTTAGGTATTGCTTCATTACAACACAAAGAATATGGTTTCTTTAAAAATCAACTGTTTTTGCAAATCTTTTTATACCTTGCTGATGCTTTATGTCTGCCTTCAGAGAATTTTAAAGGCAGACTATATGTTGTTAATTATCGGTTTTTACTTAGGCAGAAGACCTGAAATACTTTTTCAGAGTGACTGGACCACATAGCTTATAGAACATACACTGTTTCAAAATACTTCAAAAGACATATTTAATATATAGATGTATATTTTTTGTTTCTTTCTACTATAAATGACTGATAGTTAAAAATAATTATATATCAATGATCTAAAGAGCATTTATCAAAGATGAGAAGTATGCATTTAAAACAAATTTTGAATTAAAAAAATTATGCTTTTCTAATATTTAATATTTAGACTGGCTCTGGCATCTTCTCTAAGGCCATATCTATCAGAAGGTCATGGGTGATGTACAGAATAGGATATATCCTTAAGGACGAGTAAAGTTCCATGAGGCAGTAGGTGAAAATGGCACTCTCAATAGCTTCTTTTCTTTCAATGCATTTTGACAAAGTACAGTGTACATATGCCAGACTAATATGATTTATGGTTTATAATGGCTAGTTTAAATAAATCTCAAAAATGGATAATGACCTTAAAATATTCCTGTAAGGAAACAGCTTATTAAAAATAGCACCAATGACTCAAACACAATGAGAAAAAGTGGATATTATATTTAACATATCCCAGTTAAAGCTTTTCATCTGTTATATCAGAAGACAAAACAATGATGATTTTAATCATATCTGATAAAAAGTTGGCAACAGATGGGAAATATCAGATTATTGGAAAAAGGGATTTACACCCACTATATTTAAAAATAAACAGTACTCTATCTTGTGGTTTAATTTGTGAGTTAAGAATGTGCTGAAGTCCTTATGATTAGAAATATAGTTACAAAAATTTATTTAATCTTTATTTCCTTTTAAAGACATATTGTGAGTATTCTGATTATTTTTATAAAACTTGTAGCATATGAGGATAGTCACTCCTATATTCAATTTATTTTAAAATATTTATATTTTGGAATAGTGGTTAATAATTATTTAGTAAGCAAGGTTTATAATTATTTTTGAAAGTTTGAATACCACTACTCTAGGAGATAAGACATTTAATGAGGGTTTTAATGAGAATGTGGATTCAGTTTAATCTATTTTTAATTGTCTAATAAGGACTTCAACCTAAATCTAGTGTACAGTCTATAAATTTCACAATTTTTAAAGTAAAACATTTTAATTATATAATCTGCAAATTGGGGTTATTTACATTTATTATGTAATTCCCATGAAATTAATATCTGACAAAACTGATTATCATCTGTTATATTGTGAAAAAAATCTGTTCCTGAGGCCCTGATTGCAATGTTATTTACATAAATAAATATGTTTTGATTTCCAGATAATGTACCTTATTTTGAGATTCTTTAACTACAAACTGTTGTAATGCCACTCTGTGTTAATCTGGGTTCCCTGTCTATCTTTCCTGTGGATATAATGCAAAAATCAAAGTAAAATATTTCCATTTTATAATTGAAATTTGGTTAAGATTATCTTCATAGGCATACAATTCATCTTTGAATTACTTAAAAGAATCCATTTTATCTAATAATCTGTAACATAAGTTTCCCAAGATCTATCATAAGAGAGAAAATAAAGTTACATCAAAGACCCCAAACTCTCTCTGGTTGTGCTACCTCCTCTGTGCTAACCACATTCCTGCCGACTTCTAAAGTTTACAACTCATTCTGGGATTCCCTGGAAATCTCTAATGTGTTCCTTTAATTATACACTCTGTCAGCATAGCTTAGCGTTTAAAAGCACAGATTTTGAGTTTGAATTTTGGCTAGGCATATATTATGTGCAGCTTTGAACAAGAGGGCCAAGGTCACAGGATTTAGTCAATCAAAACGTGTAAGCCCTCGGAAACAGAGTGGCACAGAAAGACCCCAATCATCTTTTGTATGATCATCATCAACGAAAACTTCTGGTGTTACAGAGAGTTAATGCCAGTTGTTTGGCCACAGGTTCCACCAAATTTACTGCCATCGCACTGTGTCCCAACAATACCCAGAGGAATCTTTGTCAGGAAAGATGCCAAGTCCTGATGCTGTGAGCACCGCTGTGTGCTCTGAGGACCTGCTTGCTCTTGGCACTGCCTCCATCCCTGCAGTGGCTGCTGGCTCTGAGGCTGCTGATGCTGCGGCACCCTCCCTGTCCCACAGAGACCTTAGTCAAACAGCTCATCTTTCTACTTGCTGTTCTACTGTATAGTGCTCTAGCATTCTCCTGGAACAAACACAGTGGCCAACTGATGGTCCTTTAACCAAATCTTTATGTCCAGAATGGAGATTATAAATTCGTATTGGTGGTGGGCAGTATTTCTTGTTTATTAATATAATTTTTATGCCTTTAAGTGGGACCTCTAATTTCAACTGACTACAGACTTATTGTTAATTATTACCTTCCATCCTAATATGTTTCCCTGTTCGGTTCCTGAAGACATTTTTCTTGGGGTTTAGTCTTTTTCTTATCTTGTAGGGTAAATTAATTTCCTGCACGCTCTTTGGTACTCCATCTATATAAACCCTGGCAATCCACCTCATTAGTTCGCCAAATGTTTAAGAATTTAAGATTGGTGTGGTCTGGGTTTGATATGGAGGTTTTACCACAAATATAATGTGATAAGAAAAACTTGATAATTTTATAAAATGTTTTTGTCTTGATTGGATAGAAAATATCATAAAATCCCCTAATAGTTTAATAAATGGCCAAATTAATGATTGTATAAACATGCTTAAGACATGTTCTTGCACAGATTTATATCAACACTTTCGAGTTTCTTCATGCATTTTTTTCTTTCATATAATCAAATTTGTAAATGGAGCCTAATATCTAACTGAGCTACTTTGAGGTATATTAAAAGATATGCTAAGGATAAAGAATGAAATTGAAGAAACTCATTTTGAAACCTAAGTGGTATTCAAAGTAAACATTTTATTATACAGAAGGAATTAAATTTTCTGAAAATCTATACCAACAAAACCAAAGCCATTCTGGGCACAAGGAGACATTTCTACAGTCAAAACTACCTTTCACTTTTCAGAAATCTGACTGAAAACAAATGGTTAAATATGCTGGAAAACAGGCACTGCAAAGTTGTTCTGTCTGTTGTGGCAGCTGAACAAAGTGAGTTACAGAACTACTGCCCTAATAGTGACTGAAGCAGATGAGGGAAGATGGCAGCTCACAACCAGAACACAGACTCAGGCCAGGAGTCCATCTATGATCCAGCTTTGTTCATTCTGACAAATCACTCTGATCCACCATGATTAGCCTTCTTCAGAAGTCCCTAAAAAGGGATCTGATTTCTTTCTCTTTACCTTCTGGGTTAGAAGATGCTGATTGCCTCAATATCCAGACTCCCCTTCTTCCACTGTAAGTAAATCCTCTATTTCTAGTGAGATAATCTGACTATGCAGAGTTCAGACTACATTTTTCCAGCCTCTCTTTCAAATAGCTGTGACCCATATGTTCAAGTTATGGCCAATGGTATCAAGATAATATGAAGTATCAGGCTAACAATCAGAATCAGTGGTCTTACTCTGTATCAAATTGTGCTAATACTTTAAAGGATGGAGGTCATGGTGAGACCCGAGTGAAAGGTGGAGACATCTGGGCTACTGAAACCACTCTCCAGGTCCTGACTTTTCATGTTAGGATGATTCTTGGCCCAGATTTAACATAGGAGGTCCCTGAGTGATGTGTGTTACTCAAAAGGAAGCTATTTTGGTCATGAAGTAGCTTTATCTTATACTCCAATAGTTATATAGTTTAAGTGACATTTTCCATGGAGCCAATCCAACTAGTAAATGTCATTAGTGAGTTTGCTAAGGAATTACCATGATTATAATAAGATTTGACATGCTACTTAATTTTTACTAATCAAATATGTAAGCCAAAAATTCATGTCTTACTTCCAGGATTCCTTCTTATAATGTTACACTGAACAATTTCCAGCAACTCAACTGCATTTTGCATTGACCAACATTGAGCCTAGATGTTGGTCAACCAACCAAGAGTTAGCACCTTTGATACAGAATTATTAATACACCCATATTGATAAGGCAATCTTGATTTAAAGCCAACTTCTCTCATATAGCACTCTCTGAATCCATTTCTACACATCATCTCAAGATTTACACTGACATAAAATCTTGAAATTCTTTTGGTGTATAAGGCTTTTCCTTTCGAGTTAAAAATTGTATACAATCCCCTGTGAAAGCTAGGATCTGATCTAGTTATAAATTGAGAGGTAATTGTAGAATGATGAGAGGAATGGGACATGAGGAAAATGGCAATGTAAATCGTTCAGGTGATGTTATTACATGTTTTTCAGAGCATAAACTACTTCATTGAACTTGTAAGGAGGTGGCTTGTGCTGTCAGAAGAAGCTCATGAAGTTAGGGAGTTTGGGTTATAAAGATCTATTTAAATCCACCAAAATGTCTCAATTACAATATTGGGATCTCTCTGTTTACCAATCAATACATTACTTTTCATAAAAGAGACCTGATAAGGCTGTGGCTTAAACCATTCCTGTGCTAGTTAGTGGTTTTCAGCAGTGGTACGTTGACTCAACAATGGTGTGCTTTCATCAAATAGGTAAGTGCTCTATATCTGCATTCATTCTATCAGTTATTCATTCTTTAATGGTAATAGTCTTTTTGCTGCCTTCTACCTCAAACATGTTAGATAACCATCCCCAATTCCCATTTCCTTTAGAGTCTGTTTTGTCACCTGCATTCTCTTTTGGTAAGAATTACTAAACGAAACCTAATAAGTTACAAATAACAAAATTATTTCTATCTACTTTAAGTAGAATTAGGTTTATCAATTGATTGAACTCAAAGTATCTTTTAGAATACTAAACTGACACCCTCAAACCTGAATTTCCAGGAATTATTTTTGAAACTAAACCATGGACCTGCAGACCAAGCTATGTGCTGCCTCTCTCTCTATTAGTTGATTGGGATTGAAGAGAGAAAAACAAAATTAAAAAAAATAATAATATATTAAGGCTTTCTAGTGTCATGAATTCTCAGAGTATGCTATTTGAAAGTGCTGAACTTTATCAAAAATCTACGAAAGTTGATGCATGCACTATAACATTTTAGAAACTTAATACTTAAGAAATACCTTACATTTCTTCATATTAAAAAAGAAAAACACAGTTGTTTTTAAAAAGAAAGCAAAATTATTCATATGTCTCTGAAATACTAAAAGAACTTATGGAATCTATATATTTTTGAAGAAAAAATTCCCCAGGAATTTACAATAGGGATAATTTATTTTTTAATGCAACTTAAAGTTATTCACAGAGAAGCAACTGCTCAGAAAATTTACCATTCCTATATCTTCAAAAAAATATTTGCTACTATACTCAAGTCAATTATAAAATTAGTATAGGTTATAAAGCATCATCAGGTAGGAAGGAAATCATAGTGCAAATACATTAACATATTTTTTTTCTTAAATTGTCATTTGAGATGAGATGTGAATGACAGGGAGCCAGCCATTCAAGTATCTTGAGAGAAGTAGAACAGGACGGCTTAATTCATGAGCATTATGAGATGAGATCAAAGATTCAGGCAGGTGCCCTACAAGCTAGAGTAAGAGATAGAAATTTTAATCTCTTTGCAATGGTTAGCCACTGAAAGATTTTGAGCAGAGGAGTTACTTGACATGGTTTACATTTGGAAAGATACCACCACCCCCCGGGCTGCAGTGAAAATAAGAGATTTCCGGGGTAGAGGTAGAAACAAGAAGGCCAGACAGGTGCTATTAGAAGAGTATACATGAGATGTGCTTGGGGCTTAGACTAGAAACACAGAGAAGCTGGAGAGAGTGGAAATATGTAGAATATGTTTTGGAGAAAAACTGATAAGATATGATGTGGAGTGAAGGTCAACAGTGAGAAAACTAGAGAAACCAAGGATGACCTCTTGGATTTTACTTTAGCACCTGGGTGAAGGGTGGAGCCCCACCCTGAGATGGCAGATGCTATCTAAGAAATATGTTTATAGGGTAAAAGAAATAGAGATCTGTTTTTAAAATACTTAATTTTAAATACTTAATAGATGTGAAGCAGCAGTGATGGTTGAATATCTGTTAGGCATTGGGATTATAGCTAATACTTTGGTGGGATAAGAGCAGTGCCAACTGACATCAGTGAATGCACCAGACCAAGGGAGGAAGATACATGCTCTCTGACTTCGCCTAGGAATTCAACTCAAAGGAATGCTAGACAGTACCCTGGAATTCTCAGGAATATCTCCGTGAATTATCTGAGATGTTTGAGTTAGGGAATGGAAAAGGAAAACATTCTAGAGAGGGAGTGATTGTAAAGCCAGATAATTTGGATTTTGCAACTGTTATTTTGGACTCCTTTTTTTTTTTTTTTTTTTAAATCTAGTGCAACTTCAGGCACAGTTGTGTGTTATTAGGTAAGATGAATGCTTTGAAGGATTCGATGTGAAATGTGTATGTCCCAATAATCAATCTTGAATAAATATTGATTAGGAAATTGAAGTTAATCCATTTAAAGCACTGCATTATATCTATAGGAAAGATTAGTAGGGAGCTCAGGTTTATATTAAGACTAAAAATATACAAAAGTTTTATAAGTTCGTATATATTTTCTGAAAGTCCAATATTATTTCCATTTTGCTATAACAAACATTTATTACTTTCATTTTTTAACAAAAATCAGGCAAACATTTAAGTTTTCACTTCTGAAAGCATTTAAATTCCTGTTACTTTCTTGGAAATTGAGTTTGCTGTGTAAATTTGCATTCAGCAATTTCCTCGTATGAGGTCTATATGCAAGGAAATGCAAACAATGATTTAGGCACAAAGATATTCATGACAACACTATGCACAATGGTGAAAAACTGGAAACAAATTAAATCCCCAGTACAAAGGAGATTTAAAATAAGAAGATGCGTCTCAATAATAGACAATAATGGGATAACTAAAATTAAGCTTCTTGGGCATCTTATGAGCAAAGAAAATGTTTATAACATGTTTGTTTATTGATTCACCAATATACAAATTATATTTTTGGCATAATCACAAATGTTTAAAATAGTCATTAAGAACACAATATACTATGACAGCATATGAGCTATAGTTACTTCTGTGTGTTGGATTAATCTATTATATTTCCTCTATTTTATTCTTTTATATTTTACTATGTTTATTACATTTCTTTTCTTTTATTCTTATTAAATTTCCAGTAATGTATTTTAGCTTTGTAATTAGATAAAAACAAAAACAAAACAAGGTAACAACAAGATTTTTGGGGAGAAATTTGAGTTATGTTTTCAATTTCCAGAATCCCCTCAGACAATTGTGGCCTTAGAGAAATAATAAATAACATTTGTCTCTCCCACCTACAGTTTGAACTAAATGAGAACTATGACAAAAATAATACAGAAAATGTGAGTTCAAAATACATCTTGTTACAAATAAAGCTAGTATCTGCAGGTTAGTTGATTTTTTAATACTGAACTTCAAAATCTGATATCCCCCCTCCCAGTCATAGGTAATGTTTGACCACTTCTAATATGCTTGTTCTTGTAAAACTCATCACGTGGAGTTAGAAAAGTATGGCTATTTCTGTGGATAGCTTAGCTCCTATGAGAAAAGAGAAGAGATAACAAGCCGTATATGCATATCAGGTGCTGCTCTTAAACTCAGTAGCTAAATAAGTCACTAATCTTTGAAAAAGGAATGAGTTGCGGGAGGTGGGGAGCAGAGGCTAGTAATGTGCCTTTGAAACTCCCTCCACATGGAAGGAAAGACCAAAAGTTAGAAAATATGGCACATTAATCACATCACACGTAGGGACAAATTCATTTTTTTTGAATTAAATTTATTTTTTTCTGTTTATGAATTTATACTTCAGTTACTAATTCTTAAGTAATCAAACCAAATTTAGAAAAAAAATACAGGGCATTTATCAAAAGTCATTTTGACACAGTTGATATAACAAATGTTCTAAATATAGCTATAATTTTGATATTGCTGTTAGGATATATATTCTAAAAGAGAAATATAAAACTATTCTTGTTTCTTAAATGAAAAATTACAATTGATGGTTAATTACTTTAACAGAAATTAAATTATGCCATATGATTCTAATATATATGTCATTTAACAATATACCTTGGACATCCTTCTATGGCAGCTTATAGAGAACAATTTATTTCTTTTTTACAAATGCAAAGGAGTCCATTGAATGGCATATTTTATTTCATTACCTAATTTTCCCTTAGTAAACAATTAAATTGAGAGGCATTAAAAATCCAGCAAATAAATACCTTTTTTCACTTATCAGATTATTTTCTAAACTCTTAGAATCAAAATGTCTAGGTAAAGAAATGCACAGCTAAACTTTTCTTATAAATTCCAGAATAGACACCCATAAAAATCTTAATTGAAAAACATTTCCACCAAAAGTAATTATTACTTTGGATAGAATTACAGCTCATTAAAATTATTGTGTACTTCATTTTCACTGTATTTGAATAAAAAAAGATTAAAAAATATTTAATTAGTTATGTTATTCTAGATTTCTGTAGTCTATCAAAATGTATGAATGCTATATTTAAGGATTCATAATTGTACAATATTTCAGGAGAAAATTAGTAAAATATAATGAATTTGTGCTTGTCCCAAGGTATAATTTTAATGTGTTTCCAATTAAGACATTTAATGAGTAAAAGAATAACTGACATATTTTATTTAGCAATACCTTTAAAAGTTTGTCCAGCCAGACCCTGAACAAAGAGAAACATTTTCCTCCTAGACTATGTATTCTAAAAGCAACACTCATTCTTTAGTCATATTTAGAGTTTCATTATTTCACAAGTTCTAACCTACAATGTTTATGGAAATAGCTCATTCATTCATCCGTCTATGAACAACATATTCTATAACCTCCAAGGCTTCGGTTACAGGGGTAAGTACTAAGAATACATAGCTGTGTCAGACATGGCCACTGCCCCCTAGGATTTAGTAGAAGCTGTATCATTCTGTCAAAAAAAAAAAAAATTGACTGTAGCATAGTCTACATCACCTAAGACAGGCATTGTAGAATCAGGCAATTTAAATAATACAATCTACATACTTATATCATCATAGGATTTATACCTTGAATGAATGTGTGAATTACACTATTCTCTGATTACTAATGTGAGGTATGCACAATGCTTATTCACCCGTTTAGGCAAAATGATGAAGTATTCAAATGTGTCCTCAACCCCCCATTTTAATATTTAGAGTTTAATGTTTATGACATATATTCTACCCATCCATCTCTCTGCTCCCATAGAAAAGCAATATTTTCATGACCATCAGATTAACTGTTCATCTATCTATATATAGAAATGTCAATCTGTCATCCCTAGAAGCACATTATATTTTTTATCATATTCTGGGCCTTTTTCCTATCCAGGTTTCTATCACCAAAACACTGTCTGTTACATACAGTTACATACAGTGTTACAAAACACTGTCTCTGTTACATCAGAGTCTTACTCTTAGGTAAGGAATTAGTGACCTACTGATAGAGATTTAAAAAAACATTCATTCACTTGTATACATGACGCTCATTTTATCTCAATGTATTTTGCCTGCAGTTTGCTATGAACTATTTTTACTATAGTAAACACACATCACTTTCATATCATTCCCATTGTACATTTAAAACATTCTCTACCAGAAGCCTGAAAAATATGCATAGAAATCTTCACAATTCCAACCAAATAAAGTGTTCTATTTATGTATGATGTGCAAAATGAGTATAAACTTGATGCATATTTGCCACTTGAACTGTGGCAGCATGTGAATCATTATTATCTGGGAATTCGCTTAAAATGGATAATCTCCAGACTCACTCTGAATATGCACTTCAAAAGATCTTTAGGTGTCGATATTAATGGTATAATAACATTAAGAAGTACTGCTCTATCTAATTTTTTGGGGATTGAAACAGAATGAGAAGGTTGAAATGAGAGGTAAAGTGCTAAAAGGAATGGCAGGTTAAAAAGGAGATAGGCTTGAATGGTCAGCACAGCAGTGGTGGAGGATGGATTGAAATGGCAGGACAGATGTTCTGCTTTGATTGCTCTTTGGCTTGTTGTCTTTAGAATAGATACATGATGATCCTGGATCATTCTCAGATGTTCATGATAGGCTACTCAACTCAGGCAAAATAAAATTACACATTCTGGAGCTACAGTCACTCGACCTAGATGGAATCTTTAGCAAGGAAGTTGAATGTGTTAAGGTATTTTTGAACAATTATCAACTGGATTTAAAATTTTTTTTCTGTTATACATTCTCAGCAATGAGTGAATGACAAAGCCACTAGGCATCTAAAAACTACTCTTTCATGAATCTTGGAGGGATGTCCTCAGTGAACACTTTAAGTAGACTTGTTAACTTCTTAATTTGTGCTATTGTAGAACTTAATTCCTTCCTTATGGATCATGTGTCTGTCTCCTCATAAGACATGATCCATGAAAACAGAGACCAGCTCTGTTTCTGTAGCTTTAATCCATGGCACTGTGCCTATACACAGCAGGTTCTCTGTACCTGCTTAATTAGGGAAGAACTGACTGGCTAAATGACAGAATGAATGATGGACTGAATAGTTTAAGTAAAAAAGATTTTACTTGTCATCACAGTCTAACAAGGAGAGAAGGGAAACCTATGTCCTCAGCAGTTGCATGGAGAGAGTCATTAAGCTACAGGGGCCCATGCCTTGATTTTTCAAGTGGCAGCTGTTCCATTCACTCAGCAGGTAATGCCAGCTACTCCATCATTGATAGCCCCAGGGAAGGCCACTTGCAGGGTAACTGCCACTTAAGGGGGGGGTTTCATATTTGCAGAGATAGGGGGCTATCAAGTCTATTTCCTGTATATGTTCCACACAACTTCTGAACACAAACGAGAACATATAAGAAAAAATATATTGAATCCCATTGTCCTCTCTGCCACAGCCAGGGTTGTTGGTTAGTGTAGATGAACATTAGAGAGTTACAGGAGTTCATTTGAAAATAGAAAAAAGAGAGATACAAGGCAATGTAAGTAAAATCATAAAATGAATTTTATGTATCATTAATTCTGATAGCTAATTTTATTGCTTTGGAAAATTATTATGGCAGTCTGCTACAAAATACTTAACCTAATTTAAATTTCAGAAACCGTTTTTGGCAAATCACTAGAAGCAATATTTTTAATCAATGAAGTGGATCTAATCTGGATTTCAGATGCACAGAAAGAGAAAGAAAAAAGAAGTTTCCTAAGGTAAGCACTTTGTATTTCACAGCTGTGTTTTAAATGTTGTTACAAAGAGTAAAATTAAATAATGGCTTTTAATTTCTATACAGAAAACCCACAAAAGATCAAAGTCTAAACTATTTCCTTGCTGGCATATTTTAATTGATATTTTTATACTGTTATTATGGTTCCAGGAAATATTTTATGACCACTGTGCACAATAGTTTTGCCAAGGACCGGATGATGTTTAGGGGTTCTACTAAAATACTTAGCAAATGTTGTTTTAGGAATTAGGATGTTAAAATTGTTATCACTTTGCTCTAACCAAAAAATTACCCTTAACAAGTTATTCTGATTCTCAAAAGTTTAAACCAGGAAAGACAGGACTGCACTGTTTCCTAAGGTTTAATTTTTCCAGTCAGTTCAGATTTGTTTGATGGCATCACCTTTTTTCAAAAGGTTTGGCTGCACCAAACGTTAATGCTATAAATATAGGTTTCATACAGTGGAAAAAGAATCTCTGCATTCCCATTTGCTCACTGCTAAATGTTGTTACATGTGAGAAAAGGCAATGTTCATATCAGTTGGTTGACTACCTGCTGTGAATTGTAGGCAGCATTCACAGAATCCTGGCTTTGTTTTATTATTCTTAGAGCAATCACCCCTGATACCAGCAGATAAAGCTATCCACTGCACTTAACCTAAAACCTAGATGAGGTCACTGGCTGTTAGCGTGGAATGAGAGCCAGCAGTGTATAAACTGGTCCCTCCTCTGGACATTGTTGAGGAATACAAACATTTTTTAAAAATGATTCATGTGTGATGATAGGAAGAAAAGTGAATTAACTCTGCTTCTTGAAGGGAGATCAGAGGGTTTAAAGTGATTTTAAAATCACTGGACCAAATTCTGTTTTTATTTATGTGTCTATTATTCCTGATGAAGTCAAGATATACATAAATGAAAGCAGAAGGAGGCCCAACTCATTCTAGATACCAGCATGTTTTAGTTTTGTTTTAAAATCTTCTTATATTTTCTATGAAAAAGAAAGGCACACACATAGCACCTATTTTTACCACTTGTGATTGACAACCCATTTTTCTGTTGACATACCTTTCTTTAGGATGTACAGACGTAGGTGAGAAGACTTAGCTCCACTCGAATGAATTAACATGATTTGGTGAGAAAAGTAAGGTATTTACAAAATGATGTCAGGAACCAATTTGTTAGGTGGTCCTCAAAGAGTAGGCCACCTGAATCTCCTGGGGGGAAGTTATTCTCTAAAGAAATGAAAATTCTGATCCTCTTAGCAGAACACACTCTTGAACAGATAACTGAATCAAAGAACTTTTGAATAGAACATGACAGCTGCATTTATCACAAAACAAGTTCAAAGTGTTCAATCTTTGTCATGTAGAGCAATGGATTTTTTTCCAGGAAATCCAGTATGCCATCATCATGGGGGAAGTAAGATTATCAGGAAATTATATTAGGCTATTGATGATTTAATCTTATTCCTAACAGACCACTTTTGGAAAGATACAATGCCAGGCAACAACTGCAGCTAGAGAGGATGATACTCTGACAAATACCCTATATTTAGGTGATATTATTTGAAATACCATAATCTCATCTTCAAAATTTCAGAGGACATAGAGGAAATGCATGAGTGTCTTCAGAATGTGGTGGCACAATATGGTTCATACAAAAAGGATTCTTTTTTTTAAAGATAATGGATTGAAATACACAGAATAATTCCAAAATAATGTATGAATACTGTACATACTCATACACATTAAAGGAAAATAACCAGAAGGAAATAGAGCAAAATACATAATGCCTGTCACAGGAAAATTCAGAAAGATTCTCTTCATTATTCTTATACTTTAGATATTTTATAATAAAATAATATGCTTAAATATTAGATTGAAGTATAATTATGTAAATAACTGCTGTCTTTTAAATATTTGTGCAATGAAACCACAGTACACATAACCATCTGATTTATAGGCTAAATCAAAGAATGCCTTATGTGTAACATAAAGTGAAATTTCTGGTTATTTTAATCAGGTCGATCATTTTTCTACATGAGTGCATTTGAATGGAACATTTAGATCATTTCAATACATACTTACTGAATGCCGGTCCTATCCTGAATAATAGGATAACAAGAGCTTTTTGAACTCTATTAATAATTTACAAATTAGGTTAAAATAAACCATTTCACCTTTACAACTCTGTAAACTTTTATTTTTGGTAAATGTGCAATTGAAGAAACAAAGGATTCAGTCACACACAGTTAGGAAGAGGGAGAGGCAGAGATTAAAACCACAGTTTCCCCTGCCAGGCTTAGTTTCCTTTCTACTTTATAATTGCCTCCCAGTAATTGAAATAAAAGATTCAGTCTTTTTGATTCACTATAGCCTAAATGTATTATTTGTGGAAAGGTTGAGATAAATAAAGAAAACTAACCTAATTCCTTGTAGGACAATAATGACCAGTGACAAATTGATTCCACAAAGCAAGCATGCTTCCTTCTCTGTACGGATGTACCAGAGAGGGTGGACCATGCTGGATTGCAGAACACTGAGTGACACATTTTGTAGGAACAAAAAGAAGACCAGTGCAATTGATGCATAGGGAAGGAGAGACAAAGTGGAGTGAGATGAACCTAGAGAAACAGGCAGAAGCATACAGCATCAGACCATGAAGGCAATGTCAAGAACTTTAGTCTTCATCACACAAGATTAGGAATCTCAAATATTTTAAGAATAGATGGAGCATAATCAGATTCTAATTTAAAAATATGCCTGCAATATGGAGCATTGTAACAGATATGTCAGAGAGGAAAGGAAGTGATTAGAAGCTTTTGTAGTATCTAAACCATATATAATGGTGCTGAATATGTGACTTATGATGATGGTTTTGATTATGCCTTAATTAAACCAGGAAGGGTCAGCCTCTGAGTGATCAGCAGGATGATTATGATTTACAACTATTCATTAGCCAACCAAAATGGCCACACAAGTCATTGAGGAAGAAATCCATTGGTCTCTATTATATAATTATCCTCAAAGCTGGGCCACAGTAGTTAACGGCTATCCACTACTGCTATGGATTATAGACCAAAAGAAACATATGATCCATTAATGCCAGAAGTTTATATATATATTTTTTAATGGAAATGTGTGTTTTAACTACAGAGTATGAGATATTTCTAAGAAAAAAATGGGTTGCCACATTAATTCCTGAGTCGTTGAATAGTGTTTATTCATGTAAATAAGTATCACTAATTGATATTTGACCTCAGTCAGGTATGTGCACAGCGGCAGATTCAATTGTTTTGCTAAAGGACCTATGTGATTTTCTACTCAGCAGTACCAACATTTTATAACAATAAATGTTTTCTTACTATTGTATACAGTCATGAATAGGCTTTTGATCAAAATATTTGAAGCAGTTGTACTGATTAAACATGTCAAAAGCTGAACTCCACTTCACCATTGAGGCTTACTTAAATTACTATATACCCGTGGGTCAATATGCTAATTTTGCTTCCGAAGGACCTCATAAATTGCTGCACCTGAGAATGCTTAATTTTAAGAACTTAATATCTATTGTGCATTGAGAGACTCTGTGGCAGACTGGAAAATGCCCCACTTAGATGCCCTGCATAATTGGCTGAGGAATCCATCTGCTGTCCCTCTAGATTCCCACCACGATCACTCCCAGGGAATGCCTGTCGTGGACTGCTTCCAGCCAATATATGAACACTCTGGGGGTGCAAATGAAGACCATTGCTTTGACATGCAGGACTTCTCTGATGAGCGACTTTGGCTCTAGGACTCCCAGTTGACCTTGCCAAATCTTTCTTGAATGTGCGCTGCAAAGTCTGAGACTATTCCTTTTCAAACCCCCTACTTTTCCCTGCTCTTTTTCAGCATCTTTACAGCTAAAGGTTCTCTGCACCTTCTTCATGTCCCTCCTTTTTATTTTTAACCTGCATTTCCTGCAATAATTCACTCATATATCTAATTCTGTCTTGGCATATGTTTCTCAGAGGAACCCTACAAACAGAAGCATTGCCAGTAGTGATCTGAGAAAACAGGCAGGATAACAAAAAGTTGGCAAGGCCCCAGCTGGTGATGTTCTAATTACTAAAGATTTTGCTGTTGGTGACCTGCAAAGATATTCCAGGGATATCCAAGGATACCCAAGGGAAATTGCCTCGTAGGTACAACGATGCCAGATTTTAAAGATATGGGAGTAAATGGGTTCCGACCCCAGTTTCCAATGTGTGTGGATGTGGGGGATTTCTCCATGCTACCAAGCAATTCTCTGCCATCAACTCGGTGCCCCACAATTCAATTCTGACACTATCTACCTGGAAATAGTGTCACATTCCACAGGTTAAGGGCTCAGTCCCACAAGACTGCCTGCACTTCAGATGCCAGTCGTAAGCATGTGTTTCTGACTGATTAGCTATAAATTGGGGGGTTCCCCAAACCCCCTGCTTGGTTTGATTAAATTGCTAGAGCAGGTCTTCCCTGGTGGCGCAGTGGTTGCGCGTCCGCCTGCCGATTCAGGGGAACCGGGTTCGCGCCCCGGTCTCGGAGGATCCCACATGCCGCGGAGCGGCTGGGCCCGTGAGCCATGGCCGCTGAGCCTGCGCGTCCGGAGCCTGTACTCCGCAACGGGAGAGGCCACAGCAGAGGGAGGCCCGCATACCACAAAAAAAAAAAAAAAAAAATTGCTAGAGCAGCTCACATAACACAGAGAAACATTTTACTTACTGGATAACAGCCAGATGGAAGAGGTGCATAGGGCAGGGTATGGGAAAGGGCCTCGGAGCTTCCATGTCCTCTCTCTCCGAGTGCACGACTCTCCCCCCAGTCTTCACATGTTCACCAACCCGGAAGCTCTACAAAACCCATCCTTTTGGGTTTTTATGGAGGCTTAATTACATAGGTGTGGCTGATTAAATCATTGGCCACTGCTGATCAAACTCAATTGCCAGCCCTTCTCCCCTTTCTGGAGGTCAAGAGGTTGGTACTGAAAGTTCCAGTCCTCTAATCATGTGGTTGGCTCCTCTGGCAAACTGTCCACATCCTTAGGTGGAGCCCAAAAGTCACCTCATTAACATAACAAAAGATACCTCCATAGTTCTCAGCACTTAGGGAATTCCAGTGGTTTTAGGAACTCTGCTAGAAACTGGGATGAAGACCAAATATATATTTCTTATTATTAATCACAATATCACAAGGGGAGCAATGCCTGTAGGGATAGTAGTTATCTCAGGGTTACAGATGAGTTGTGATAACACGTTGCAGAGGAATAATGAGAAACTGAGAGTCATTAACAAGCTGTTAAAGGCTACCCATGAAAGTCATAGGGGTCTCATTAGTAACTTACAAAGAGGCACTTTTCTCCCCGAATGGATAAGTAGACACAGCTGAGCAGCAGACTGAGGACCAGATAGAATCACAGAGCTCATGTGACGATTTCCAACCGAAGTAGGTCATTATGCTAAAGTCAGACCCTTAGTGTTAAAACCTGGGCCCTAGTAATACTGGATGAGACACTCTAGGAGAAAGAGACTTTTAAATCCACAGGCTCACAGACATGGCCTTCCCACTTCTTCCAGCATTACCCCCATCCTGCAAGAAACTACGGAAGACTTTCTTCAAGAGTCACCAAGCGCTCAGCTCAGGAGTTGTCTCCATCTCCTCTCTTAGTTTCCAGGCTGACTAAGGCTAAATCCCAGGAAAAATCAGCTGTGAACTTGCAGGGCCTGATAAGGGAAGGGAGAAATTATACACCAAAAGAGCTCCTTATGACTAAATAAGGAGCCAAGAGTATCCCTGAGACTGATTTAGTGTATACTGGATTTCCTAGACTAGAATATAAGACTGGATACACAAGAAGTCATTGATTAGAAGGCATTTTCTTGGGATACCAGACTTCGACAGATAAGAACCCCAATAAGTAGGGCAAAGTCGCTGTTGGAGTGGCCCACAGAAGTGTGGAGAAAGTGATGGGCAATACTGAATGAAGTATAATCCCCTGAGTTGTCATGGCAGGTGGTAGAGTAATAAATAAAGAACTGAGAGTAGTAGAAATGCTGAGATAGACGTAGAATATGAGGACAGAAGACTCACTGAAGATAATCTTTCACAGGAGATCCCAGAGGACAATCTATTCATCAAGACTACAAGAATCCACAGATTAGTGGAGTACTAGCATCACTTAGAAGTTCAATGGTGACTATGCAAGCTAATCCTGAGGTTAAGAGAGCAGCCAGAGAACCCTGATGATATTGATAGGGATTAATATAGCCCTAAAGGAATAGAAGCCAGGGGGCAGAATTGACAGTTCTAAATTGTCAAAACCAGGAGTCTGTATTTACCTTAAATATCAGCATGGTAGAGGGATAATCAGGGAAGCTTGATACACAGTGAATTGTGGAAATGGAAAATAGAGCATGGTGTCAGTGGGGACAAAATAGATGGCCAGCCAGCAAGTGTGGAGTTTAACATCTACAACCAGAAAAATGCACAAATAGAATTTCAGAAGGATGAAGGCAGTTCTGTCAATGAAAAGTCATAATCCCTTGCTAAGTACCTAGACCAGGCCCATTTTTATGTCAAAAATTCTGACTGAAGAAGTATCTGGGCCCCTAGGAGGAAAGGCCCTGCAACACAGCTGCAAGCAAATAGTAAAATAATCCCTCTAGTCTCCCCCAAAGGGATCTATGGTCATTTACCCATACCCAAGTGACTTTACAGTGGGCAAAAGACAATACCCAGACATTACAAACAATAAAGGACAGAGGGTATGACACCTGAAGACCTAAATCATCAAATTATCCTCCTATTGAAATGGCATATTAACTAAATTTCTACTCACAGGAAAAAAAGCCAATAATTTTTGAGAGCCTACAATTTGTCAGGCGCCAATGACCTCATTTAATAAAATTTCTTAAATTTATTACATTCCCAATTAGATGTACAATTGGCAGGCACCTTGACATGATATATAAAGCATGGTGTTTAGGCCTGCTGCATCCAGGGACCCACCTAATGGATATTTCTCCAGTCTTTAGTGAATAATTGGAATTGATACACTTGTCAGTTGGAGTAAGTAACCTCCTTGGTTCTTGGCCTACGGGTAAAAGCTATCATAGCAGGTAAGCCCGCATAGAAACCTCTGAAACTGTACCCCCTCACACATTGGCTGAGATAGCAAATCCAAAATAGTGAAGTATCCTGGAAGGAGACAGATGGTGGAGTTTAGTGTTATGACTAAAGATGTCAATGATGCACAGATACTAAAACTTATCATACCTACATTTATTTTTCAACTTGGTCTCTGTAGAGGTGGAGGGATCTGAAGAATAAGCGAGGACTACTGCAGTTAGTAGTATCCCAGTATAAACAGCCAAAGGAGAGAGAAATGAATAAAATTGGTTACAGATGGTGTAGCTTGCTATGTGGGTGCAAATTTAAAAAAGAATAGTACTCTTAAAAGATAATGGAGGGACTTCCCTGGTGGTGTAGTGGTTGGGAATCCACCTGCCAATGCAGGGGACATGGGTTCGATCCCTGGTCCGGGAAGATCCCACATGCCACAGAGCAACTAAGCTCATACACCACAACTACTGAGCCTGCGCTATAGAGCCCGTGAGCCATGACTACTGAAGCCTGCATGCCTAAAGCCCATGCTCTGCAACAAGAGAAGCCACCACAATGAGAAGCCTGAGCACCGCAGTGAAGAGTAGCCCCCGTTCGCCACAACTGGAGAAAGCCCTCACGCAGCAACGAACACCCAGTGCCGCAAAAAATTAATTAAATTAATTAATTTTTTTAAAAAAGATAATGGAGAATGGTAATCTTCCCAGTAGGTGGAGCTGCAAGCATTGCATTGTTCATTTACTTTATTTAGAATGAGAAGTAGTCCAATGAGAAGACATGATAGATAAAGATGATATAGATATAGATATAGATTCTTGGGCAATGGTCAATGGCTTGGTTGTCAGATCAGGGCCTGAAAGCAAAAAGCATGGAATACTGACAACAAGGATATCTGGGACTGAAGTATGTAGATGGACATTAGCATTGGGAACAAAGAGTAAACATTTTTGTCATAGGTTGATGGCCACCAGGAATCACTCAGAAAACAAGAGGCATTGAATAATGAAGTTAGCAAAACGACTTGACTCATAAATACTAGCAAGCCATCACCATTTTTTACTCTGGACTGGCACAATGAGCACATGAGCGAAGTGGTCATGGTGGCAGAAAATAGGGCTATTGTAGGACACATTCTGTACTAGGAGGGCCAACAGTTAATATACAGAGAATGGATGACTATTCTGTGTATTGAATGCCTTTCCCTTTCCTGCCCACAGATCCTTAACCAGCAGCACTGTTTGTGGTCTTATGAGATGTCTGCTCCACAGGATGTAATGAACAAAACATAGCATCTGGTCAGATAATACTTCATGCTGAAGAAGGTGAGTGCATCCATGACCATGGGATCATGGTATCTGTCAGAAGAATAAAATATTGTACCATCCAGAAATGGTTGGCTTTACAGAGAACCAGAATGGCACAGCTAAAGTGCCAACTCAGAGACAACTTTCTGAAAGAATGGGATGACATACTTCTGGATACAGTGTGATGCATTAACTTAGAGACTTTCCTATGATGATATCCACAAAGAACAAATACGTGCGTCCAGCAAGCAATGAGTGGAAGCAGAAGTGGCTCCACTTACCGTCACTCATAATGACCTACAGAGGGGTGTGTACTTCTTGCTCTCAAGTTTACATGGTTGAAAGTCCTGGTCCCCAGAAGAATGTACTTTTGCCAGGGAACACAGCAAATTCTCCAGTAGACTGCAATCTATATCTGTTGCTAAAACACTTTAGAGTCCTTGTGTCCAGGGACAAGTAGGAAGAGTTTCCATCATGACAAGAGTAATGGACCTTGATCACAAGGAGAAGGTGTGAATAATTTTACACAATAGGGACAAGAAAGAATAAATATGGAACCCATGTGATTCCCATGGGTACCTCTTCATACTGCCTTACCCAGCTGGAACTGTGAAAAGACATGTGCAGCAACATTGGCTTGAAAAAGACATATTTCCAACAGCTCAGACACTTCAGTAATGAAGGTTTGAGTCACAGGACCATGTAAGCCACCAAGTTCTGCCAAGGAGATAGCTAAGGGTTAAGGTGTGAAAGATTTAGAAACAGATAATGAAGGAGAGATAAATGAGTACCAGTTGGGGCCTTGTGACCTACTTTAGCAAAGAGAGGAGTATTTTGTCCTACAGACCTTAGTCTTCTAGACTTCTCCTTCAAAAGAGAAGCTCATGGGAACCATAGAGAAGCAACTCCCTAAACTTGTGGGGTAAATTAAATCTATGTGGGGCAAGGAATGGATAGTGACAGCCATGAAAATAGTAATTCAAATCTCCTGTTGTAGATAGCATGCTTGACTGACGTCCAAGCTCCTGCTTCTGTGGATTCACCATCATGTTTGAGATAAGACCACAGCTACTGTGAAGGTGCTAATGCAAGTCTATTCCTGCAAGTCATGGACTCCTCTATGGGGAAACATTGGCTCCAGGACTACCATCAATCTGGCTGAATGTTTCTTGGAACTGCATTGTAGTCTGAGATTCTTTCTACTCAGTTCTCCTTTGTTCCCTTTCTCCTGCATATGTGTTAGACATCATAGTCTGCAGTCTCTCTCTGTCTTTATTATCTCACTCCCCTTTGTCATTCACCAAGGTCTTCCTCCATACATTTCTTGTAAGTCATATCTCACTTTGGTGTCTGTATTTTGGAGATCTCAAATTAACCCAGTCTGGAATGGGCTGCACACATCAGACATTCTCTGTCATGTTAACAATAGTCATATAAGGTAAATGTCATCACTGTCATGTCCATGAGAAAATTGGTGCTCCAGAAGTTGGTACATTTGTCTAGGGTAAAAGAGCTAGAAAATCGTGGAGCAAAGTCTGTCTGAATCTAAGACCAATTCACTTTCCACTACACCTAGGAATGATTCTTGGCTTTTAGGCCCCAGTTCCATTATTACCAAGTCTTTGGAATCCAATCACTTTTCCATTGTAACCATTTTCAACTTAGCTTAAGCTCCAAAATCCTTTTGCTCTCTACCCTCCACCCACAATGGTTTTTTCCATTTTTATTAAATTCATAGTATTTATTTCTGCAACAGGGTCAAAGAAAATCTTTCTCCCACCTTCCTTCTCTGGTTAATTTCTCATCATACACTAGATACTGACAAATATTTCTTCAGGAGGTCTCTTCTGGCCTCCATTCCACTGCATTCAATACTGTGTGGTTATTTGATTAATTCTAACATTTCCCTCACGCATGTAGTCCATTAGTGACAAAGATAACATCTGATTTCTTCACATCTTTGTTTTGTCAGCATCTTACAATATAGTTACTAGAATAGATACTTGCTAATATATTGTTGAAGACTGAAGAAAGGACTTAATGAATACATCATGCTTTTTAACACGTGGTTTTTAGAACATATGTTGTATTTGTTTCAAAATCCATTTTAATTGCAAAGGATGATTAGAAATAGTTGGCATAAATTTCGTGCTTGTCATACTTGCTAATAAATTTCAGTCACCATGTAGTAAATACTAAAGCATAAGTTGAGAGAATGAGAAGTTAGTAAATGAGGTGGCTACAAATGGCAGCACAATTAAATTTTGTTTACCACTTGGAGTGACTTGACAAGCATGAAGTCATCAATTTCTTATTTTTTTCTCTTAATAATATCACACAAATCCAATTGTAGAAAATAAAGGTATAGTTTGTCAATTAAGAGGAATAAAATTAATGATTTTCATCATTATTCAGTTTCCCTCTGTTTCTGTGTACATAAAGGATTCAACTTCCCCACATTTTGAATTTGTTTGTGGCCACCTAGAAAGTTATGGCCGTGAAGTGTGACTGTGAGGACATTTCCAATTCTCACTCCCCCTTCTGTATGGACACCTCAGGCACAAATTAAGATGTCAGAGCATTTTTGCCAGGATCCATGAGTGTGTAGTGCAGACTTCTAAGCCATCTAGCAAGAGCAGGAAGAAAATATGTACTTGAAGTCACTGATATTTGGAGGTTATGCTTCCACACATTAGAACATATTCCATCTGGACTCTTAAACTATGTTTAAGTGTAGAAGTTGTGTGTAGGAACGAGTATCTACCCAAAGATGTACTTTTAATTTCTTAGCTAGTTGAAATTGAGGGCAAACAACTATATATATGGGGTAATAACAGCATACAAACCTCCACAGTTATTCGGGTCTTAGATACCATGAGTGATATTTACTTCACATTTAATGATCACAAAGTCAAGAACTGTATTAGCGAAGAAATATTTCTTAAAAGTTCACAATGTAATTGGGCTTTTTCGAGTCCTTTTTAAGAGTAGTTATGAAAATTACCTGGAAAGTAATTATTATAAAAGCTCATAAATTCCCAGAACAAAGATGGTCTCTGAAATTGAAAACAAAAATAAGAGCTATTAATATTTTACGTTTTCTGCAATACTCCACTAGGATATTTCAGTAGCATGAAGATATTTTGTTTGTGTGTGTGTGTTGGTTTTTATTTTGCAACAACATAAACATATGTAATAATATTTTTTGTATGGAAAAAATACTATGTATGCTATTTCATTCCTTTAAAGTACGGTTTTATTGTTGATGCTTTCCACACAAAAGACTAAATGTTATAAGAAAAATGGAATAAAAATTTTAGACTATATCTGAAATATATATTTTCACATGTATAGGGTTCAATAACATAAGTATCGTTAAAAGTCTCAGCACCTTAACTAGCCTCCTCAACTTCTCTTCCATTCAAATGGCAGAAACAAGAAAATATTTCTCTATTCCTTTTATCTCTCCCACCTTGTTTTGATGGATTAGGCAATATAAGAAATGCCGCCTTCCAGCAATTGATAAGTGTATATTCTCACAAGGTGAGTATGGAAAGTTTACAAAATATTGCTTCTTATGATTTGTAACCTTCTATCAACAACTTTTAAGGAAAGGAAATTTTTCTCATCATTTTCTTGATTCCTGCCAAAATAGCACATTTTTTTTTTACCTATAAACTTGCATAGTTAATAAATGTGTTTGAGTAGCATCATAGTCATATAGTAGACATCCAGCCCATTAATAAATACCTGAACAAATCATAACTTATTATGTACAATCACCATTTTTAAAAGTTGTCTTACTGTAGTTCTTATTTATTTTACCAAAACCCAATTTAATCTTCACTGTACAAAAACTTGTGTAAAAATAATTAAATAGTCATAACAGCATTTGCCATAATAGAAAAAAACAACAATCCAAATGGTGAATGGATATCTATACAAGGAAATACTATTCAGCAATAAAAATAAATGGAATAGTCATACATGTTGCCACATGGACAAAGGGCAAACCTCTGAGATATCATACCAAATGAAAGAAGCCAGACATGAAATAACATATATTGTATAATTAAATTCATATGAAATGTCTGGAAAAGGCACATCTAAAGAGACAGATAATGGTTGCCTGGAGTGGGAAAGGCCAGGCAAGATTCATTGTAAACAAGCATTTGGGTTGTTGAAATGTTCTAAAACTGAATGTTGGTGATGGTTGCACAACTTGCTAAATTTACTAAAAATCATTTAATTGTACACTTAAATGGGTGAATTTTACAGTATATACTTTTTATATTAAGGTGTTTAAAAATAACAATATCATTGAGGAAACTACATATGAAATACCATAAGACAAAAACAAAAATAATAACCAAAAGAAGAGAGCCATATATATAAATATATATGGGACAGTAAAATATCACTGGTGGGCAGGGGTTGGGGGGAGGGAAGGAAGTGGAACACTAAATTTTTAGGACAGTGCAACTATTCTGTAAGGTAAGATAATGGTAGATACATACCATTGCATTTAGCAAAACCCACAGAACTGTACAACAAAATGAGTGAACAGTAATATAAACTGTGGACTCAATAATAATGCATCAATATTGGTTCCTCAGCTATGACAAATGTACCACACCAATGCAAGATGTTAAAAATAGAGGAAACTGTTTTTAAGGTAGGAACTATATTAGAACTTTTTGTGTTTTCTGTTCAAGTTTCATGTAAACCTAAAATCTAAGAAATAAAGTCTATTAATTATTTTTTGAAAGCAAGTTTAATAATTTATGAGGGTAGGTACAATAAATGATATTATCATATTTTTATTTATAAATTATCAAAAATTAAAATTCATGATAAATCAATGATAAACCCAATTCTGGGAGTTATATGAAACATACACACATATATTCCTTTTGACATCTGAATGAGTAAAACTCTTCTAAAAAACAGTGTGGCAATGTATCTCAGGCTTCTTAAAAATGTTATTATTTGACATAATAATCACAGTCTTATAAATTTGTATAAGGCAATAATATGAAGAAATGAAAAATAAATATATTAATTATTATTTTAATAAGTACAATGTATTATTAATAGTGATAATAAAATAAAATTAATGGTTAACATTCACTGAGTTTTTTTGTCTCTCACACTATGATAATCTCATTACATATATATAAAACCTGAATTTCACAGAATGATGAAATAATTTGACTGTATTATACTGAGTGAAATGTTATATCCATTAAACACAGGTATGGATATTAGGAGGAAATATAGAAAATGCTTATAATATAATGTTAAGTTATATAACTCTAAAGCTTTAGATTGTAATACTATCAAAATTCTCCATGATGTAAACAAGAACTGGAAAAACATGAAAAAGTAGAAATATCCCATTTTGTTGGAATATTGAAATTGTGGATATTTATGTTCTTTTTTATTTCCATTATTGGTAAAATTTTGTCTGTGCATTACATAGAACTCTTGGCATTATGGTATAGCATAATAATAGCATAAAATCTTACAATGTATTTAGCATAAGACAGGCACCTCCTTAAATTTAGATATCTATTCTGCACATCTAACACTATTATTTATCTGATTTTATAGATGAAGAAATGAAAAGGACAGGCATTTTCAATAACTTTCCAAGATTACACAGCTAATGGCAGAGCCAGTACCAATTAAGTAACTTGGGCAATATATGTACAATGAACTCATGTTAGGAAATTATCCAATATCCAAGGCTTCAAATTATATTATAGTGAATATTTAAAAGTGGAAAGGGTTTTTTTCCACTGGTGTATTGTAAAAATAAACCTATCAATACTATTCAATAAGAAGTAAGCTTTAGACTATTCTATAGTAGTTATTTAATCTTTTATTTGTAGAGATTCTCATAATAAAAAGGTGTGGCTCACAGCCTCTTATAATATTGACAGTAAATTCTCTGAGATAGGTAGAGTAGGAAGCATCACTTTTTGACAAAAACAAAACAAAACTAAACAACAACAAAAAAACTGCCCTGAGGTTCAGGGAAGTCAAATCCTTTTCATGGTCCTACCTCCAGGAAGTAGGGAGGATGGAATCAGAACCTTTCCTATCACAGTCTGCACTCTGGCTGTTCTGCTTTACAGAGGTATCTCCTGGATTGGCCTTTTGTTCTGTATGCTCCTTTGGGTTTCCTTATCTGAGCAATATCGTGTTTAATTTCCCCAGAGAATTAAGGTCTCTGAATTCTGCTCTAAGAAGTTTTCAGGTGGGAGAAGAGCAAGAATTTAAGAGCATAAGAAGCTTATTTTTATCTTTCATTGCAACAAACACCCTGTAATTAAGGCATAAGAGATGGACAGAATTGTTAGCCTTAAACTCAAGGATGAATACAGTTTTTCCTTTTTCTTCAGAAATGTAGCTCATTAGAACAACTTGACTTTTTTTTTAATTACCCAGCACAGATAAAAATTCCTTCTTTCATAGTCTTGTATTTTTCCAGTAGTAACCATAATCTAGTTCCGAAAAGAGAAAATGAACTCATGTTGCCATGCTGACCAGATGTATTTGTCAAGTCATCAAGTTCCTTTAAAGGCAGTGACATCCTTGAAATCAGTGTCAGTTTTATGACATAATAATTTTACAAACCATATACTCTATGTTAATTCTATTTTAGATGATAAATTTGATTAATTTTTAGCTACACCAACCTTCTTAAGGTTACTATTATTTTGTAAATAATTGAATCAATAAATGTTTTAGATATTAATTTTGAGATATCTAATAAAAAGTAATAATTGGTACTTTTTAGTTTTGAGGCCTATTGAATGTTTGGGGTACACTTTTAAAATAATATATTTTAATTCAAAATCAGGTATAGAATATTGAAAGGAACCCCAGCAAATAAAGATCCTGAAACTCAAGTTATATTAGCTTCTTGGTAAATCAACTTTTACTGACATATATTGAATGCTTTTCCAATAGGCTTTATGGAAAATGCTTTTCATGCATTATTTCTTTTTTTTTTTTCCATATAGTGACCACAACTGATGCATAAGGATGCTGTGGCAGAGAAAATTTAAGATACTCTTAGCAAATGGTGGAGCTAGAATCAAACCTAGAAGCCTTTCCTAGATTCCTTAAAATATTATTTTTTTAAGTGATGATAAATAAAAACAGAAAAGCCCTTTACCATTTTGCCCAATAGCTTTATCATAAACAAAGAACTCTAAGATCTGAGAAGTTAAGTGACTTACCCAAGGTTATGTAGCTGTGTCATAAAGTTAAAACTGAAATTTAAGTGACATGTGACTTTTATCTCAGTTACTTTTCCTCTCAAAATTTCTACTGGATTTTAAAAGACAATGGAAAATCACCGGGACACTCAGACATGTTAACCGTTTTGTTTCAAAATGATTTGCTTTCCAGCAATTCCAAGCTTAGCCATTTTATTTTTCACTCAGACTTTATATATATCTTTATATCTTTTGATATTTCCAGTCACAGACATCTAGGACATAGAAAGCCATAATGTCAGATTCCATTTGTTCTTCTGCCCATTTCAATTTTGTTTCTACAAAGCTTTCGATTCTACTTATTTTTATCCTAGCTTTGGAGTTACTTACTTCACTGTCTGTCTAATTTAGATACTTTCTCTCTTGTCCCACTTGTCCCATATTCAGTGACATATCATTCTAAACTGTTTTGTCAGTCTTGCAAATTTGAATTCAACATCATTCACATTTTGCTTAGTTTTATAGAGATCCTTATGCATATCTTTGACAAGAGAATATCTCACTGATTTGTGGAAATGTGTGCTGTATATGGACAAGCATATAAACACAATCATTATTTCTATGGCTTACTCCAGTCCAGTTTTCCTATCCAAAACAAGTTTTTATGTTATCAGGTAGATTACAGTGAAACATGTACCCGACTGTCATTTGTAACTAACTCCTTGAAAAACATTAAAAACACAGTATTAATTTTACTGGGAAACAGAAAAAGTATTTTATGTGCTGTGAAACTTGACCCCATACTTTTTCAAATGATCAGAGGAAAAAATGGGATATGAGATATACTAAAATATAGAAAACACATAACCAGAAATTTTACCTCACCAATATGATACTGCCTGAAAGACAGGAGATATCAACCACATCCCAGGAATTCAGGATTTTTGGTTGAACTTGTTAGGTTTTATTCCAAAAGATATAGATAAAAAGAAGCGGAAAACACTATAATTTTTTAAGGAAATAGTTAATATGTGATAATATTGGATATATTACAGTTTTGTGGTATATAAGCTTTGAAAGTTAGATTGGAATACATGTATTATTGCTCAAAGTGAATATTAAAAAGATGGATCAGATCAGTGGTTTAAAAAACACACTTTCTTTTAGATAAAATCTAAGAATATCTGATGTTCAAAACAACACACTGAAGCTGCTCCATTTCAAAAGGTGATTGGATATCTGAGAGCCCTGCTTATTCCCACCACTGGCACTCCCCTCCATGGCCTCAGAGTGGGTGTCTGGGGCTCTAGGGGTTCTGCAGAGAATAGTAAGAAAAATTCTGGCTTCAAATGTGTTTTTAAATTTACAGAATTGTAAAAGTCTTTTGACACATTCTTGTCCTTTCAATTCCTACCTCCTCCACTTGTGGAAACAGTTCTCTGGTAAGACATAATAAATCAACATACACTTTTTAGTAATGGGTCATTGACATTCTGCTATGAATGGAAAGATGTTTTCTGCTCAACATCCAGGTAAATTTTGCTGTGAAGCTTGTGTTAACTGTGGAGGTAAAATTCCCTGACATGCATGACATCACGATTACGAACGTTTTCACCTGTTTACTTGTGAAGAGATAAACTTGAAAGGAAAGGGATTGAGAGATCAAGAGGACTTTACACTTGTTTGGTGTGGGAGTGAGCAATATTATCTAGAATTGTTCCTTTCTTCATAGTAAAACTGAAGTGATATGGAAACCCTGGAAGTATACAAAGATTATCAACACTAACACAAATTCGAGCATGCATGGATGGCAATCAACAGAGAATCGTGATTCAATTTTCTCATCTGGCATCTTCAAGAAAAAAAAAAAATGAAAGAAAAGCCAGAGAAATGAATCTTAGTGAATAATTGTAAACATATTCGGGTAGTGGCACCAATTATAGTCATTTTGTAACGAGAGTATTGTTATTAAAACTAATCTATACAAACTTTGGCACTTGGCATGAGGCTATTTATACATGGAAAACTTTCTTCTCAATCCTCATTAGTAGAGGTGATTGAAAGGACTGTGCCGTTATATGGCAAGAAAAGCAGTGTAACAAATATCTAGGTTAACTCTCCTGCTATCTGTAATTATATGGTCCTGAACCTCTTGTCATTCAGCAGAACATTATGGTGACCCATTATATTAATGAATAGTACCAACTACACGTGTGAGCAGAATGTGGCAAATTCCATAGACTTCCTAGGAAGACATAGGTATGACAGGAGGTACAAAAAAAAATTACAGAAAAAAGGAGGGCCTGTGAAATTTTTTGGAACCTAGGGGTCTAGGATGTACTACCTTATCCCCTTTAAGGTACAAGACAAGTGACTGTACCTTGCATCTCCTGTCACTAAGAAAGAGGCACAGCACTTGGGATTTTATTATACTCTTTTACTTCATTTATTGGGTGACTTCAACAGTTGTCCAGTTTCAAGTGAGGCCCAGTACACGACAACTCTTAAGAATGTTCAGGCTGTAGGAAAGCTGCTCTCTCACTTGGGACTTAAGATTTAATAGATTCAGTCTTGTTAGATGTATCCATGATGAATAACAATGGTCTGTGGAGTCAGGAATGCCACCAAATAGACCCCTGGGGTTCTGAAACAAGGTGATATCCTCCTCAGAAGAGAATTCTTTTATTTTCTACAAAGAGCTATTGGTATCCACGTAGAGAATGATCCCTTGATAATAGTACACTAATTGACAAGGTGGCCATGGCTAGCCATCATGCGCAATGTGCCATTCAATTCCCCAGTGCATAATGTTAGGCAGGCACAGTAGGAATCCATTGCATGATGGTAGTGGAACAATCAGAAAGGAGCCTGATCAGGTGCAGAAGACATGAAAAAGCAGTTGTCTCATAATCATAAACTGCTCATATTCATAGTTCTCATATCACCAATGTCTTTTGCAACAATGCCACATATACAGCTTCATGGGAAGATCCCAACAATCAACTGATGGAAGAAGAAAGGATATGAGTCTTTACAAAGGGATTGACATGAAATGTGAGAGTAAGCTGGACAAAGATATCTGCTACATTGCTGTCCCTACGTAAGTTCATCATGAGAATAAAGCTGAAGGTAAATACTTTCAATCACCAGAGCTGCTAGTAGAACATTTGTGTGTTCATATAACATAAAGAGAGAAGGAAGCTAAGGTACAGATAAGCTGTGATGCTGGGGAAATGAAAAATAAACTTGGCTGGTTGATCTAAGGTCTGGCACCTGGGCAAGAATTATGTGAATGAACCTATGGAACTGAACATGCATATTGTTATGTTTCTCATGTAATGCCAATCAGAGGTCATCCAGCACAGAAGAGGCTCTCAAAAACCAAATAGACAGGATTACTCAACCTGGGGGTGTTTTCACCTTCTCTCTTCAGCTTAACCTGGAGTGGACATGGACCCACAAACAGAGTGGAAATGGTGGCAGGGATGGGGCCATGATTGTTGTCAACAGCACAGGTTATCTCACTACAGCTGGTCTAGCTCTTGACATGGTCAATATGCTAGTAGTAGAGGCTGATGCTGGGCTCTTGAGACAACATTATATTTTGGAGAGACCAGCCATGTACTAGTAGTAATTAGTTAAAATTTCGTACTTTCCACTTACAAGGAGAGTTGATTTATTCTTAACAGAATCAACATGTGACCTGGATATTAGTATAAATTCTCTGTCCACAGTGACTTGACCTATGTATTTTGTCAGTGGTGTTCAACATATGAACTTGAACCAAGAGACACATTTATAGCACAGAAGAGGACCAGTGGGCTCAGAACTATAGGATTATTGTAAATAGAGCTACAGTGAGCATTGGGGTACATGTGTCCTTTTGAATTATGGTGTTCTCAGGGTATATGCCCAGTAGTGGAATGGCTGGTTGATCTAAGGTCTGGCACCTGGGCAAGAATTATGTGAATGAACCTATGGAACTGAACATGCATATTGTTATGTTTCTCATGTAATGCCAATCAGAGGTCATCCAGCACAGAAGAGGCTCTCAAAAACCAAATAGACAGGATTACTCAACCTGGGGGTGTTTTCACCTTCTCTCTTCAGCTTAACCTGGAGTGGACATGGACCCACAAACAGAGTGGAAATGGTGGCAGGGATGGGGCCATGATTGTTGTCAACAGCACAGGTTATCTCACTACAGCTGGTCTAGCTCTTGACATGGTCAATATGCTAGTAGTAGAGGCTGATGCTGGGCTCTTGAGACAACATTATATTTTGGAGAGACCAGCCATGTACTAGTAGTAATTAGTTAAAATTTCGTACTTTCCACTTACAAGGAGAGTTGATTTATTCTTAACAGAATCAACATGTGACCTGGATATTAGTATAAATTCTCTGTCCACAGTGACTTGACCTATGTATTTTGTCAGTGGTGTTCAACATATGAACTTGAACCAAGAGACACATTTATAGCACAGAAGAGGACCAGTGGGCTCAGAACTATAGGATTATTGTAAATAGAGCTACAGTGAGCATTGGGGTACATGTGTCCTTTTGAATTATGGTGTTCTCAGGGTATATGTCCAGTAGTGGAATTGCTGGGTCATATGGTAGTTCTATAGAGTCTGTCATACGAGTGAAGTAAGCCAGAAAGAGAAAAACAAATATCGTATATTAACGCATATATGTGGAATATAGAAAAATGGTACAGATGAACCTGTTTGTAGGGCAGGAATAGAGACGTGGAGGGGAAGGGGAGGGGGGAACGAACTGAGAGGTTAAGTTTTACATAAATACACTATTGTGTGTAAAGTAGATAGCTAGTGGGAACCTGCTGTATAGCACAGGGAGCTCAGCTCAGTGCTCTGTGATGACCTAGATGGGGGGGGAGGGGAAGAGGGGAGGGAGGTCCAAGAGGGAGGGGATATAGGTATATATATAGCTGATTCACTTCATTGTAGAGCAGAAACTAACACAACATTGTAAAGTAATATTACTCCAATTAAAAACAAAAAAGAACTAGAGGATTATGTCATATAACACGTATGTCTTAACCTGGAAGCAGCTGGATTTAATAGAGCATTGGGAGGGCCTATACTAAAGGCAAACCTCAGCTGAATCTGCAGCTTGGACAGATCACAAAGAAAGGTTAGGATAATGTCAAAATGGACAATGTAGCATACTATCTCCCTTATAATGAAAGCTTACAGGTCTAGGAATAAAGGATGAAATAGAGTGGACTCGTCTTATTATCAATCTCACTATTGACTCATTTGTGGAATTTGCACCTCCCATCTCTGCAAATGTATATCTGCTAGACTTGAAGTCCATGTTACAAAGAGTTCAACACTTCTATCAGAGTATACTCTCTGGTCTCACTGAACTGAAGACCGTATGTACCACCTGCCCACTTTGGACTCCTCCTGCCAACAGGCCAGGTGGCAGAAAAATAATTTTTCTATTGGCTGCTGTAATCAACCTTGATAATAATGAGAAGACATAGTTGTGAATACATAATTTAGAAAGCAAGGAATGCTTGCAACACAGAGTTCATTACCTTATCTCCTACAATATCTCTGCCCAGTGATAACTGTGAATGGGCAACTGAAACAACATGCACAAGGCAAATAAGTGCTCATATATCTCATGATGAAGATCTGGGTCATCGTAGTACAATCTAGAATGGGTGTTGAAGGAGACTGATGATGAATATTAAATATTTTCCTAGGACCAGCTGCAGAAGCAATGACAGTAGTGGGTTTAGCTAACCCTCTCTAAATTTTTAAGGCAATTACAAGCAATCATATCTTGAAGTTTAGACTCCCTCTGAGGTCATATCAAAGCTTAAGAAAGAATTGCATCACAGCTATTGTAGCAGGAGCCACACCAACTTCAGCACTCAGGTCAGATACCATGAGAAAACAGAGGCTTTGGCTTTCCCAGATGTAAGCCACATCCTGATTGTGTGGCTGAGTAAATGTTCTGTTGGGTGATCTTTGATCAATGAAAGGGAAAATGAAGAAGTTAGCATATAAATTGGTTGCTTTTTCTTCCCCACATAGACTGTTTTGAGATGCAGGAATTGTATTTACCTTATCTGGAGATATCCAGTATGATTGAGTGACCAGCTATGTTTTCTGTGACCATAAAGTCAGTTTGATAAGATACCACCTTCACTTTCTCATGTTCCTTCTTCCCTCATTCTGGGTCTTTTGAGATTGCTTACCTTAAATAAGTATAATATGTCAGCTTTGTCTCAGCATCTGTTTTCTAAGAACCCTGGGTTAAATGTGGAGTTACAGTCAAAGAGGAAGAGTCCTCTTTGACACAGCTTTTTACTTCCCAGTGTGAATGGCTGCTCCAGGTAAAGGCAGAAGATACAAAACTGTGGTTCTCCATCCTAATACTCAGTATCTAATGTTGAGTCTATCTTACACAGCAAGATTATCCTTCTGATTTTCTCTCAAAAATTCCTCTTTACTGTCTTATACTAACAAGTTACCCTGTCTGTTTTCAATACACATACAGGTCTCAAGTAAAGTTGTTGACCTGGCACAATTTTTCCCAATTGTACACCTGGGTCCAAACATATGAAAGACCTGTTTCATGAAATAGAACATGACTGTTAAGGAAAGAGTTGTGTTTTTGCATGAGAAATAAATGTTGCTAAATACCTTGAAACTTGTTTTAAAAGTTTAGTATATAGGGTCATGGACTAAACTAAGTGGTTTCCTTGAAAAAGGTTTGCACAACCATTTTAATGCTTGGTTCTTCCTAAAAGATCCAGATCTGAAAATGTTAATAAAAACTTGCATCTCCAATTTCAAGTTAGTTCTACCTTTATCATTCCAAAACTCACTTCGAGTCCTTTAAGAAAGGGAAAGAATGTGACGATAGGTAAAGGAAAATGACAAGACATCTGGAGGTTCTCCTGCCAGTGCTGAATCCATGACAGTGACATTCTTGTTCTTTCAGATCAGGTCACTATGGTAACCAACTGAGAAGGACTATATCACTGCCAGACTGCCTCACTCTCTCTAAAAGCTGGGAGGTGTTTATATTTCTTTATAAAAACTTCCTTTAAAATTTATATGAGATGAGTAACTGGAGCTTTATCTAACTTAATTCTGTCTATTTGTAGTCAAATTTCAATTAGACTTGTCCTAAGAGTCCAATATTCGGGGACACAAGACATGAATGTTCTTTCAAATGGAACTACATATTTTTAAAAGTAATAAGCTCACTAAGTTTTCTAGACAATAAAAAATATGCTTTTGAAAATATACATATATATGTGTATATGTGAATAATACATGCAACTAAGTATAAATATATGTTTAATATATAAGTAAATATTTAAATATACAAATAAATGTATAAATAATTATATATGTGTGCTAGTATATGTGGGTACACCTGTGTGTAAGGAATGAGGGAATGAATGTCAACACAGGGAATGTTAACATTCCAACAAATTACAGTCTTTCCCATAGTTTCCAATAATGCATCTTATACATACTGTACACAGACATAGACACACAGATATGCACCCAAGTTGACACTGACTGGTTATAAATTCCTAGGATTGGATATCTGCCCTGTCTTTGTAATCTGAATAATGGGCCCTAACACCTGGAGCAAAGAATTATGAAGGCAGTGTCTTAACAGATATTGTATAATACGTACCCACTTCCATTTTTGTAGATTTCCTCATTTTAACTTCCTATGTCTATATTAGCTTATGAACGAAAGAATCAATGGTTAAGAAGACGTTTGGAAAATAGTAGCCATTCAATATAAAACAATATTGATATTGAATTTCTATACAAAAACACAAATGTCATATTTTGTCTTATGCCTAACATATAGTTTATAGCTTACTTCACTGCTGTCTCTTTGCTTCCTACAGTAAGTGCTGAAAAGACTGTATTATCTTCTAGGAAGACCACATAAATATGTAGCTAGTATCTTTTCAAATGTCTGTCTTTCACTTCTTCAAAGATGTTAAAACTGATCCAAATAAAGAGGCAGCAGCGACCATATTTAGAAACTGTAGGTTTGGACATTAATTTACTATGAGTGGTGCACCCTGGAGACTAGACACAAGGCATTAAAGAACTGGGCAATAAAAGCAGAAAAGGAGATTCTTCAGCAAGAATAAAGTGTTTGAATAAGAAAGTATGGCTCTAAGTTATATTTTTTACCCACTTTCTATGTGATTAGTGTATATATCACTCTACTACCCCCACCCATTTGGCTGTAGATTTTATGAATATATAAATTAAGTAATACTATTTCATTGATCCAGATAAAAGTAGTTAGCATTACTGTCCTTAGATACAAAATAAAAGGAAAAGGAAAAATTTTTACACTCTAACACTTATTTATCTTAAAACTGAAAGTTTGTACATTTTGACCACTTTCATCTTATTCCTCTGGTAAACATAAATCTGATCTCATTTTCTATGAGTTTGTTTGTTTTTGTTTGTTTGTTTTCTGAAATATAACTGACATACAACACTGCATTAGTTCCTGGTGCACAACATAGTGATTTGATATTACTATACAATACAAAATGATTATGTCACATTATTGAAAATTTAAAATATTAAAATATCTACCATTTATTGATCATTTAGTATGTACCCATATTGACTTACATGTGTTATCTGTAATTCTCTTCAGAGTAGATATTACTGTTCAAATTTTATGAAAGAGGATATAGGGGCTCATAAAAGATTAAATCCTTTCCACATACTCACAGCTAGTAAGTAGTAAAGTCAAGATCTAAACCTATAGGTTTCCAACTCCAAATGTCATGTCTGTTATAATTCCATCCTAACCTAACCATTTCTATAAGACTTTTCTATGTCCATAAAAAATCTTTTACCATGTGTGTACAAGATTTCTTAATGTTTGGTTACAATCTTTTTTTTTTTTTTTTTTGGAAGAAAGGGAAAAAGAGCAAGTGTGAGTCTCTATATGGGGGAAATAATCAGACTTTAAAAATGATTACTTCATGCTAAAGAAATAAAAGTATTCATTATCAAACATTATTTCCCTAGGAATATATTGCTTTGAGTAACAGAGATAAAGTTGTATGAGACTAGATCACTGGCATATTTTACATTCTAATATTTGTTAAACTTTGTTTTCCTAGGTGAGCTAAAACAGCTGAGACAGTAATAGTTACCACTTCCTCCATGGCAATGGTCCAGTGAAGAGCAAGCTGCTCTGTTCATGTTTGGGAGGAACAAGTGGAGAAGAGCCTCTGCCTTTTGCAGATGGCAGAGGAGAGAGAATACTATCAAAGGACTGAGATACAGCTTGGTGCATCCTTTCCCTGATGTCTTATTTTTTCTCTGCACACATCTTGGCAGAACCATAAGCATGATCCAAAATTCCTATATTTCAAAGGGAATCACTAGTATAGAGAGAGCTGTTAACCCCTTTTACATGCACAGGTAGTATCCAAGGGCTGCACTGTAAACAGGATTGGGAGAAGTGAACGAGAATAGTTGGTAATCATTTTTTTTTGTCTACAATACACAATTAACAAATGTATCTTCTTTATGGAAGGGGTTGATTTGATTGCTCAATTTGCAATAAAAATTTGTCTTAAACTCAGAAATCTATCTTTAAATTTCTTAAATTAGAAGTTATTCTACAATATATGGGGCATTTATCATTTGGTGGTCTGCAATTTTTGTGTGATGTTTTCTGTTTTGCTACTGTGCTCACAATCATAATTTTAATGGCTCCATACAATTAAGATTATATCTATATAATTACCTTAATGAAAAATATTTAATTGCTGCTGTTGTTTACCTTTTTTAACCACCTCTAATTATTCTTTTTATGGAAATCAGATAAGACATTCATCTTTTTCTTTGTGCCAGTTAATACCCTCAGAGAGATTCAGAGAAGAAGGAATATTGGCTATGTGCATACCATTTAAAGGTGTTCAAAAGATAGTATGCCACAAGGGGAGAGGCATTTTGTCCCCTTGATGGACACTCTTCTACATATAATTTTGGAAATATGTACCACATTCTATCACACTTTTCTTAGGCTTGGCATGAATGAGAGCACAATAAAATCTTTTTTTCTGAAAAACTGTAATTAAAAACAAAATTTTGCCCTGTTTTATCAAGCTACAAAAATAGTTCACTAGAATGGTCGGCATAAAAATTTTGGATTAATTTTATTTTTTGCTTAGCTTTCTGTTGTCATATTTTAAAAGCTATGTCTTCAGTATGGAAACTATAGAAATTTTACAGATAATAATATTCTGAGAGCAAACCACAAATCCTATTTTTTTTCAAGTATTTCTGACAAAAGTTATTTTTGATGTAATTCATGTGACTGTTTTTATCTTTGACTATGCAACTGTATGCTTGGATCATAATTGAAATTGGATTCATTCAGGGCTTTGTTTATTTTGTTTATTACGTGGCATTACAAACTATGTTTGATCCCAAATCTATGTAGTGCTTGTTACTAATATTCACACAAAACAGAAATCCCTAATTTCATATATTTTTATATTTGTAGTTGCTTAACCCAGATTATTTTGAAACCGATAAGGAGCTACGTTAGCAATTTATATACCCCAAAGCAATTTTGTATACTTAAATATTAAAAGGCACATAAAAGCATTTCATATTTGCATCTTAAAAATGTATTTCAATGTTTAACTATTTTATGTACAATTTTTTCCAGCTTTATTGGGATACAATTGACATATAACATTGTGTAATTTTAAGGTGTACAGCATGACAATTTAATAGATGCATATACTGCAAAATGATTATCACAATAAGACTAGTTAACATATTCATTACCTCATATAATTACTTTTTTGTTATGGTGAGAGCACTTAAGATTTACTCTCTTAGCAACTTTGAAGTGTATAATACAGTATTGTTAACAATAGTCATCATGCTTATGATATCAGATGTCCAAAACCTATTCATCTTATAACTGGAAGTTTGCCCCCTTTGACTAACATCCTCCCATTTCCCCCATCCTCCAGCCCCTGATAACCACCATTCTACCCTGTTTCTATCAGTTTGGCTTTTTTTTACAGATTCCACATATAAATGAGATCATGCAGCGTTTGCCTTTCTCTGTCTGACTTATTTCATTTAGCATAATTGTTTGACTGTGTTTATTCACATAATATGCTGTAGTACAAATAAAAAATCAATGTACTAGCAACTAAAATTAATCAATTTTATATGAGTACTTTTCTCAGGTCAGAAGCAAGAGCAAGTTAAGTTACCAAAGAGCACAGGATATTTTACCTATTATTTTGCTTGTAGAACTTAGATGACTAACATATCCAAATAATGTTTGTAAAAATTAATACATTGGTTAAATTGCAGAATCACTGACAACTCACAAAATGTTCACTGATAGCAAAAATCAACATATATTTTTATTTCTTACTTTCCAATCAATTTAGAGACTGTATATGATATATGATACCAATTATGGTGTCATATTTCTGTACTTGAATCTATACACAGCTACGTTTTATATTTATGAAAACGTTTCCTGAATTACATTACAGAAACTAAGTTCCTATATATAAAAATGTTACAGTTTGCAGTTTTCTGTAACCTTTGTGTCTATGTGAAGTTGCATACCTGGAATGATACTAGACAGGAGATGGAAAGTGATAATGTTGGCCAAGATGTCATGCTTGCAATGCTTGGTGGCATCTCCCACAAATCAAGATTTGGAGATTACATGTCCTCTTGATACACTGAGACCTTATGGTAGTCTAAGTTCCATGAAATTTAAAAGAAGTCATCCTTGTAATGACACTATCTTGGTGTTATTAATATTATACATTTTAGGATGAAATTTTCCACTCAAGCATCGTGAACCAGAATCCACCTGGTGCCACTCTGACCTCTATCAGACATATCTGGTGCAAAGTTAGGTATAAGCTTCTAAGATTATTCACTTGTTTATTTTTCCCATGAGACAGAACAAGACAATGAATCCTGCTCACACTTGCCAAAAAGCCTTCCTCCATCACAATTTTTCTAAGAAGTAGGGGATTTCAGATGGATAATAAAATGGAACAAAAACTATGTATTCCTTGAAGTTGCAATATTGTAAACAGTTTGTTCCATGTTTATATAGTCTTTCTTTGATTAGAGTTCAGCAGGGTCTTGTCCTCAATGATCAATAGAGTGACTCTTAGTTATAGTTTGTCTGGAATAGCCAGGGTAGTTCTGTCCTATTTTCTAAGCATAATTATTAAGTCTTGCCTTCACTCTTACATACTATACTGGATGATAAGTTATATAATCATACTCCTTAGAAGACCATCTTGAAATTTCTTCTCCCTATTCCATGGCCTGTTATGAAGGTCTCTAGTTCCCTGCTTAAGGGAATTCTAGTCTACTCTTTCATGAGTACTCTGAAAAATTAAGGCAGCGCTTAAGTTTTAGGAGCTTCTTTCATATGGAAGAATCTAATTTTAATACCTCAATCACACCGTAGAGTAGAAAAAAACCTTGGTCATTACAATGGGAGATAACCTACGTTTACATTTCAGTTTTTATACTAGTAATGCTACTGTTTTTTCTTACAAAAGGTTTTAATTTCCTTACCAAATATATAATTCATTATTTATAACCTTAATTTTCTTATTACCCTGTAATTTTTAAGAAGGCAGGTGTTTTTCTCAAATTTCTAGTTTTGCGCTATGTATCTCAGTTCTGGAAACAACACTTTCATATGTTTGATGCTCAATAAGTATTTGTTAAATGAAGAGAAATAAGGGATGACTTTGGGCTATCAGTTTCCATAGCAATGAGAAGTAAATGTGATAACATGTGTAAGTTTTGGGGGATGTACTAGGCTGTAAATAACTGTAAGTCCTCCTCCTAAAGCATTTGCCAGTACTGTTTAATACTTTTTAGTAAAAAAAAACAACTACCAAAACTTGTTTGGCTTTTGTGATATACATTTTGTTAAATTTATCTATTCTTTTTTATTACATCATTCACTCATTATTTCAACTAAGTAATTTAATCTTTAAAAATGCTTAATTTGAGGCCATTAAAATATGGAAACAGAAACTGAGTCTCCCAAAACTGAGTTCCCTTGCTGAGTCTATGATTAAACTCTCTATACAAAATTGTATTCCTTTTCTTGTCCTGACCCTCTCCCCCACAGAATTGACTGGTATCAAAGAAAAGGGGGAATTAAAACTGAGTAGTACCTTGCAGGGCCCACCTGGGTACAAAAGCCCCTTTGTGTCCCCCAATTTCTTGTTTGTAGAAGAAGGTTTTAGTCTCCTAGGTCTTCCCTGAATTCCAAAAAGAAAACTCAAACAGTCACTAATTGGAGAAGAGATGGAATGCAGAAACAAAGGAAAAGCAGTTAAGCTTGAACAATAGTTCAGTGATAAAACAAAGTCCTAGCTCCTCCTCAAGGGATATACATAACAATCTGATGCATATCTTTGAGTTGTTCTGAAGAAACTAAGAACCACCCACCCCCAGGTGGAAGCTAGTGACTACATGCTGACCACAAGCATGTGCACCCCAGACTGGTTGGAACCAAAAAGTTGATGATTAAGATTCCCAAAACATCACCCTGTTACCTCACCACAAACCAGTCAGACAAAGTCCATGAGCTGCAACCCTCAACCCAAATGTTGCCTCTAAAAACTCTTCCCTGAAAGTCATCAGAGAGTTCCAGTCTTTTGAGCATGAGCTGTTTGTTCTCCTTGCTTAGTGCCCTGCAGTAAACACTATACTTTTCTTCACCATCACTGGTGTCAGTAGATTGGCTTTGCCATACAGTGGGCAAGCAGACGCAAGTTCTGTTCAATAACAAGACTATAGATAACTCTATACTTTAAAATAGAATACATCTATGAGATGCTTATGGCATTTCAAATAGATGCTCAAAATAATCCAGATGATATAGTGTACTAAATATTGCCTCCTAGACGAATTTTTCAGTCTTACATTTACCTTATATATAAAAAAAAGTCAGAAATTCAGATTGACATTGGAAATTTTGCCCCCCATAACACTGGCAAGGCCAGTTACCAAAAAGTAGTTCAGGATTATAATTTATAAAGCGATTTTTAGTCTCCAGGGCCATAAATTCATAAAAACATTTTGGATCTTTATTATACTGATTTCTGCCACTGCTTAATCTCCCAGCTGGCCTGTTGCACTACCACTGAAGAGCTTTGTGGCATAAAGTGCTTCCCAGGGTATTTTCATGAGTAAAAACTTTCTGAATGGTAAATAGTATTGGAAACAAATCAAAAGACAAATAAAAAGCTAGATAAAACACTGAAAGCACACAATAAATTACCAATTTTTTTTAATTTTTAGAAAGAATACAACTCATTCTAAAAAAAATAAGTTAAAAAAAAGCAAAAACAACAACAAAACAAACACAACATACCCAATAGAAGAATAAGCAAAGTAGAGAAGCAAGAAGAACTGCAGTGCTGCAGCCTGAGGAACGAAAACCACATTCACAGAAAGATAGACAAAATGAAAAGGCAGAGGACTATGTACCAGATGAAGGAATAAGATAAAACCTGAGAACAACAACTAAATGAAGTGGAGATAGGCAACCTTACAGAAAAAGAATTCAGAATAATGACAGTGAAGATGATCCAGGACCCTGGAAAAAGAATGGAGGCAAAGATTGAGAAGATGCAAGAAATGTTTAACAAAGACCTAGAAGAATTAAAGAACAAACACCTAAAAGATTTAAAGAACAAACAAACAGAGATGAACAATACAATAACTGATATGAAAAATACACTAGAAAGAATCAATATCAGAATAACTGTGGGAGGAGAACGGATAAGTGACCTGGAAGACAGAATGGTGGAATTCACTGCTGCAGAACAGAGTAATGAAAAGAGAATGAAAGAAATGAAGACAGCCTGAGAGACTTTTGGGACAACATTAAATGCAACAACATTCACATCATAGGGGTACCAGAAGGAGAAAGGACCCAAGAAAATATTTAAAGAGATTATAGTCAAAAACTTCCTTAACATGGGAAATGAAATAGGCACTCAAGTCCAGGAAATGCAGAGAGTCCCAGGCAGGACAAACCCAAAGAGAAACATGCCGAGACATGTAGTAATCCAACTGACAAAAATTAAAGACAAACAAAAATTATTGAAAGCAACAAGGGAAAAATGACAGATAACATACAAGGGAACTCCCATAAAGCTAATAGTTGATTTCTCAGCAGAAACTCTATAAGCCAGAAGGGAGTGGCATGATATATTTAAAGTGATGAAAAGGAAGAACCTACAACAAGATTACCTGGCAAGGATCTCATTCATATTCGACAGAGAAATCAAAAGCTTTACAGACAAGAAAAAGCTAAGAGAATTCAGCACCACCAAACCAGCCCTACAACAAATGCTAAAGGTACCTCTCTAAGAGAGAAACACAAGAGAAGAAAAAGGCCTACCAAATCAAACCCAAAACAATTAAGAAAATGGTAATAGGAACATACATATCGATAATTACCTTAAACGTGAATGGATTAAATGCTCCAACTAAAAGACACAGGCTCACTGAATGGATAAAAAAACAAGACCCATATATATGTTGTCTAAAAGAGACACACTTCAGACCTAGGGACACATACAGCCTGAAAGTGAGGGAATGGAAAAAGATATTCCATGCAAATGGAAATCGAAAACAAGCTGGAGTAGCAATACTCATACCAGATAAAATAGACTTTAAAATAAAGAATGTTATAAGATACAAGAAAGGACACTACACAATGATCAAGGCATCAACCCAAGGAGAAGATATAACAATTATAAATATATATGAACACAACATAGGAGCACCTCAATACTTAAGGTAAATGCTAACAGCCATAAAAGAAGAAACCAACAGTAACACAATAATAGTGGGGGAATTTAACACCTCACTTACACCAATGGACAGATCATCCAGAGAGAAAATTAAGAAGGAAACACAAGCTTTAAATGACACAATAGACCAGATAGATTTAATTGATATTTATGGGACATTCCATCCAAAAACAACACATTACACTTTCTTCTCAAGTGCAGACAGAACATTTTCCAGGATAGATCACATTTTGTGTCACAAATAAAGCCTTGGTAAATATAAGAAAATTTAAATCATATAAAGCATCTTTTCCAACCACAACTCCAGGAGATTAGAAATAAATTACAGGGAAAACAACCCATAAAAACCACAAAGACAAGGAGACTAAACAATACGATACTAAATAACCAAGAGATCAATGAGGAAATCAAAAAATGCCTAGAGACAAATGACAATGAACACATGATGACCTAAAACCTATGGGATGAAATGAAAGCAGTTCTAAGAGGGAAGTTTATAGCAATACAATCCTACCTCAAGAAACAAGAAAAATCTCAAATAAACAATCTAACTTTATATCTAAAGTAACTAGAGAAAAAATGAAATAGAAACAAAGAAAACAATAGCAAAGATCAATAAAACTAAAAGCTGGCTCTCTGAGAAGATAAACAAAATTGATGAACCTTTAACCAGACTCATCAAGAAAAAGAGGGAGAGGACTCAAATCAATAAAATTAGAAATGAAAAAGGAGGAGTTACAACGGACACCACAGAAATACAAAGCATCATAAGAGACTACTACAAGCAACTCTATACCAATAAAATGGACAACCTGGAAGAAATGGACAAATTATTAGAAAGTTATAACCTTCCAAGACTGAACCAGGAAGAAATAGAAAATATCAACAGACTAATCACAAGTAATGAAATTGAAACTGTGATTAAAAATCTTCCAACAAACAGAAGACCAGGACCAGATGGCTTCACAGGTGAATTCTGTCAAACATTTAGAGAAGAGCTAACACCCATCCATCTCAAACTCTTCCAAAAAATTGCAAAAGAAGGAACACACCCAAACTCATTCTATGAGGCCACCATCACCCTGATACCAAAACCAGACAGAGATACTACAAAAAAAGAGAAAATTACAGACCAATATCACTGATGAATATAGATGCAAAAATCTTCAACAAAATACCAACAAACAGAATCCAACAACACATAAAAAGGATCATACACCATGAACAAGTGGGATTTATCCCAGGGATGAAAGAATTCTTAAATATATGCAAATCAACCAATGTGATACACCATATTAACAAATTGAAGAATAAAAACCATGTGATCATCTCAATAGATGTAGAAAAAGCTTTTGATGAAATTAAACACATATTTATGATAAAAACTCTCCAGAAACTGGACATAGAGGGAACCTACTTCAACCTAATAAAGGCCATATATGACAAACTCACACAAACATCATTCTCCATGGTGAAAAACTGAAAACATTTCCTCTGAGATCAGGAAGAAGACAAGGATGTCCACTCTCACCACTCTTATTCAACATAGTGTTGGAAATCCTAGCCATGACAATCAGAGAAGAAAAAGAAATAAAAGGAATCCAAATTGAAAAGAAGAAGTAAAACTGTCACTGTTTGCCAATGACATAATACTATACATAGATAATCCTAAAGATGCCACCAGAAAACTGCTAGAGGTGATCAGTGAATTTGGTAATGTTGCAGGATGCAAAATTAATGCACAGAAATTCTTGCATTTCTATACACTAACAATGAAAGTTTAGAAAGAGAAATCAAGGAAACACTCCCATTCACCACCACAACCAAAATAATAAAATACATAGGAATAAACTTACCAAAGGAGTTAAAAGACCCTGTACTCAGAAAACTATAAGACACTGATGAAAGAAATCAAATATGACACAAACAGATGGGGAGTTATACCATGCTCTTGGATTGGAAGAATCAATATTGTGAAAATGACTATACTACCTAAAGCCATCTACAGGTTCAATGCAATCCCTATCAAACTACCAGTGGCATTTTTCACAGAAGTAGAACAAAAAATCTTAAAATTTGTATGGAGACACAAAAGACCCCGAATAGCCAAAGCAATCTTAAGGGAAGAAAACAGAGCTGGAGGAATCAGACTCCCTGACTTCAGACTATACTATAAAGCCTCAGTAATCAAGACAATATGGTCCTGGCACAAAAACAGAAATATAGACCAATGGAACAGGATAGAAAGCCCAGAAATAAACCCATACACCTATGGTCAACTAATCTATGAAAAAGGAGGGAAGGCTATACAATGGAGAAAAGACAGTCTCTTCAATAACTGGTGCTGGGAAAACTGGACAGCTACATGTAAATGAATGAATTTAGAACACTCCCTAACACCATACACAGAAATAAACTCAGAATGGATTAAAGACTTAAATGTAAAACCAGACACTATAAAATTCTTAGAGGAAAACATAGGAAGAACACTCTTTGACAAATCACAGCAAGATCTTTTTTGATCCACCTCCTAGAGTAATGGAAATAAAACCAAAAATAAACAAATGGGACCTAATAAAACTTAAAAGCTTTTGCACAACAAAGGAAACTATAAACAAGGTGAAAAGTCAACCCTCAGGATGGGAGAAAATATTTGCAAATGAATCAATGGACAAAGGATTAATCTCTAAAATGTAAACAGCTCATGCAGCTCCATATTAAAAAAAACAAATAACCCAATCAAAAAACAGGCTGAAGACCTAAATAGATATCTCTCCAAAGAAGACATACAGATGGTCAGAAATATAGACCAATGGAACAGGATAGAAAGCCCAGAAATAAACCCATACACCTATGGTCAACTAATCTATGAAAAAGGAGGGAAGGCTATACAATGGAGAAAAGACAGTCTCTTCAATAACTGGTGCTGGGAAAACTGGACAGCTACATGTAAATGAATGAATTTAGAACACTCCCTAACACCATACACAGAAATAAACTCAGAATGGATTAAAGACTTAAATGTAAAACCAGACACTATAAAATTCTTAGAGGAAAACATAGGAAGAACACTCTTTGACAAATCACAGCAAGATCTTTTTTGATCCACCTCCTGCATCATCAGAAAATCTAGAAGCAACAAATGCAGGAGAGGGTGTGCAGAAAAGGGAACCCTCTTGCACTGTTGGTGGGAATATAAATTGATACAGGCTCTATGGAAAACAGTATGGAGTTTCCTTAAAAACTAAATATAGAATTACCATATGACCCAGCAATACCACTACTGGGCATATACCCAGAGAAAACCATAATTCAAAAAAGACACATGTACCCCAATGTTCATTGCAGCACTATTTACAATAGTCAAGTCATGGAAGCAACCTAAATGCCCATCGACAGACAAATAGATAAAGAATACGTGGTACCTATATACAATGGAATATTACTCAACCATAAAAAGGAATGAAATTGGGTCATTTGTAGAGATGTGGATGGACCTAGAGCCTGTCATATGGAGTGAAGTAAGTCAGAAAGAGAAAAACAAATATCATATATTAATGCATATATGTGAAATCTAGAAAAATGATAGAGATGAACCAGTTTGCACAGAAAAAATCGAGACACAGATGTAGAGAACAAACATATGGACACCAAGGGGGGAAAGTGGGGGTGGGGGTGGGGGTGGTGGCTGTGGGATGAATTGGGGGATTGGGATAGACATGTATACACTAATATGTATAAAACAGATAACTAATAAAATCTGCTGTATAAAAAATAAATAAATAAAATTAAAAACAAACAAAAAAGAATAGGCAAAGTATATGAATAGATATTTTACAAAAAAAAAAAATTAAGACTCTCTAGTAAACATATGAACAGATAGTCAATTCTGTGAATAACTAAAGAAATGCAAACGAAAACAAGAAAAATTTATATTTTTTACCAATATAGTTTAAAATACAGGAAAGTGTTACTTATACCAAATGTTTGGGGTGTAGGGAAATATGGGTAAATTAAAGACACTCCTGTACTTCTGATGGTAGTCCAACTTTGCACAGCTTTTTTTTTTTTTTTTTAATTTATTTATTCACTTTTGGCTGCACTGGGTCTTTGTTGCTGCACGTGGGCTTTCTCCAGTTGTGGTGAGAGGGGCTTACTCTCTGTTGTGGTGCACAGGCTTCTTATTGTGGTGGTTTCTCTTGTTGCAGAGCATGGGCTCTAGGTGTGCGGCCTTCAGTAGTTGTGGCACGTGGGATCAGTAGTTGTGGCTCACGGGCTTCATCACTCAGTGGCATGTGGGATCTTCCCAAACCAGGGCTTGAACCCATGTCTCCTGCATTGGCAGATGGATTCTTAACCACTGCACCACCAGGGAAGCCTGCACAGCGTTTTGATGATGATTTGCAATGATTAAAGTAGGGGACCAATAAATAAAATAAAACTCAAAAATTCCAAAAAAATACTAAATAAAATAAAATAAAGTAGGGGACCACTTGACCTAACATTCCAATCTTTCTGATTGCCTTAAAGAATCACTTACATATGTGCACAAGGCAGCTTATGAAAAATTCTCATTTGAACATTGTGTATATTATCTATGAATTGGAAACATATTAGATATTAATCACTAGGTACTTGATAAAATACAATGAAACACCAAATATCCATCTAAAAGTATAGGATAGTTGTATATGCATTGATATGGAAACATCTCCAACCTATATTAACGGAAAATGCATGATGTTGATGTATACTATATCACAGAGTCTTTCACAACAGTGTTCTAATGTATCCCCATGACATCCCTATGAGTTAGGTAGTGAAACGGAGCAGGACCTCTCCTGCATTGGCAGATGGATTCTTAACCACTGCACCACCAGGGAAGCCTGCACAGCGTTTTGATGATGATTTGCAATGATTAAAGTAGGGGACCAATAAATAAAATAAAACTCAAAAATTCCAAATGTCCTCAGCCTGCCTTTTGTCTGTGGAAAAACTTTAGCCAAAGAATAAGTTTAATCAGAGAAGTGAGAAAATGCAGAAACAAAGGAAAATAGCCAAAGGAAACCAATTAATAATAGTCATTAAGCATAGTCAGGGCCTTTAGTTCCTCCTTAAGGGCTACAGATAATATTCTGAGCCATATCCTGTGAGCTGTCTTACAGATACTGAAACCCCTGCCAGGTGGAAGAAGTTAACTACATGATGACTCGGTTGTAGCCATGACATAAGCTGCCACATTTCCGAGAATTGGCCTCAAAGAAATGGAAACAAACTGACCCTGGAACTGAGGATTAACTGTACCTAAAACAATCAAGATGACACTGGTCAGACCACCGATGACCAGTTTCAAGGTGACTGTCAGAGCTGACTGTACTGTTTCTGCACATAGCCCCCTACTTCTGCCTATAAAACTCTTTCCCACTGATTGTCAGTGGGGGGGGGAGGGGCCGGGGGGAGTTGGCCTTTGGACAGGTGTCCGTCCTGCCAGCCCCCCAATTCCCCCCACCCTTCCTCTACCAGTTGCCGGCATCCAAAATAAAGCAAACTTTCCTTTCCACCAACCTAGCTTCTTTATTGGCTTTTGAGCAACGAACAGCCAGACCCCACTTTCGGTTACAGTAGTAGTATTTTTTTCATTTTAAATAAGAAGAAACTAAAGTTTTTTTTCTTTTGTTTTTGTTTTTCTTGGTGTGGGGAGACCTTACTCAAGATCACAGACATGAAGAGTGTGGAGCAACTGATTTGATTGCAGATGATGTATATTCAGTCATTATAATGTACTTTCTTAAAGTATATGTTTCTGTATCCTAGTCTGTTCCATAAATTGAATTCTACTTCTAGGTGCTGACATTACACCGTCATAATTATTATAGAAAGAATTTTGATACATGATTCACTTTACATTTAATGTTCCACACGAGTTTTAGAATAAGAAATCAGTTGAAATTTTAATGGCATTGCTGTAAATGTGTAGATTAGTACTTGGAGAGTTATTATTTATATACTTTTGAGTCTTTCGGTATTGATATGATTCCATTTATTCAGATCTTTCTCGTTGATGTCATTCTTCTTCCTCTTTTTTGTTGATATGGATCTTTCACATTTACTGAAAAGTTGATGTCTTATTATTTTATATTTATGATTTTATTCTATTATAATTTCCTTTCTGTTATAGAAAATGTATATTTAAAAATTTTTTTTGCTGTTTTACTTATTTGAGTGCACCTACAGTAATTATAAATGTTTTCCTATGATCACTGATCACTTCCATATCTCCCAGATCTCTTTTTCAATATAAGGTCTTCAGCTGCAAATTCCCCTACCATGAGCATTTTCAGAGCTCAACTCCAAAATTTGAAGAGCTATTGATTATATTCTCACTACTGTAAAATTTTCCTGAAAGGAGTTGTTGTTTTTTGGGGGGGCGCAGTGTGTTTCACCTTTATTGATGTATACGTGACAAATAGAAATTGTATATATTTAAGATGTACAACATGATGTTTTGATATATGTATACACTGTAAAGTAATTGCTATAATCAAGCTAATTAGTATATCCATCATCACTTCACATAGTTTTCATTTTCTTTTTTTCCTTATGGGGAGAACACTTAAGATGATCCCCCTTTTCAAATTTTAAGTATACAATACAGAATTGTTAACTATAGTAGCATTGCTGTACGTTTGATCTCAAGAACTTATTATATTGCATAACTGGAACTTTATACTCCTTGACCAACATCTCCCAATTTCCCTTTCCCCCAGTCCCTGGCAATCACCAGTCTATTCCCTGTTTCTATGAGTTTGACTATTATTGATTCCACATGTAACTGAGATCATGCAGTAGTTGTCTTTCTATGTCCGGCTTATTCCATTTAGCATATTATACTCCAATTTCATCCATGTTGTCACAAATGGCACTATTTCTTCTTTTTTTTTAAAGTTGAATAATATTCCATTATTTATTTAACACTTTTTCTTTATTCATTAACCTGCTGATGGACATTTAGGGGGTTTCAAATTTTGGCTATTGTGGATAATGATGCAATGAACATAGGAGTGAAGATATCTCCTTGAAATCCTGATTTCATTTCCTTTGGAGATATACCCGGAAGTAGGATTAATGGATCATAAGGTAGTTCTAGTTTAATTTTTTGAAGAATCTCCATTTTTTTCTAATGGCTGTACCAATTAAAATTTCATCTACCTGTGTAAGAGTTCCCTTTTCACCCCATCCTCACTTACACTTATTATTTTTTGTCTTTTTGATAACAGACATTCTAAAAGAAGTTAGGTGATAACACATTGTGGTTTTGATTTGCATTTCCCTGATAATTATTGCTGTTAAACATTTTTTCATATATCTATTGGGTGTTTGCATGTCTTCTTTGGGGGAATTTGTATGTCTTTTCATATACTTGTTGGCTACTTGTATGTCTTTATTTTGAGAAATGTCTATTCAGGTCCTTTGCCCATTTTTAAAAGCCAGATTATTTACTGTTTTGCTTATATATTTTAGATATTAAGTCCTTTTCAGATATATGGTTTGCAAATGTTTTCTCCTATTCCGTAGGAGAAAATGGATTACCATGTAGATTATTTCCTTTGCTGTGCAGAAGATTTTTAGTGAGATAGCATGACCTAACATGTGACCCATCCTGTGGAATGTTCCATGTGTACTTGAGAAGAATGTGTATTTTTCTGTTGTTGATTGGAAAGTTCTATGCATGTCTTTTAAGTTTATTTGATCTATACTGTTCAGATCAGCTATTTATCGACTTTCCATTTGGATGTTCTATGTATTATTGGAAGTGAGGTATTGAAGTCTCCTAGTATTATCATATTGCTGTCAATTTCTCCCTTCAGAGCTAATACTTGCTTTATATATTTAGGTGTTCTGATGTTGGGTGTTATATATTTATAATTTTTATATCCTTTTTTCTTTAATTGACCATTTTATCATTATATTATGTCCTTTTGGTCTCTTGTGACAGTTTTTGACTTAAAGTCTATTTTTCCTAAGTATTGCCACCTCTGCTCTGTTCTGGTTACCATTTGCATGGAATATCTTTCTCCATCCCTTTACTTTCAGCCTACGTGTGTCTCTAAATCTAAGTTGCGTTTCTTGTAGGCAGCATATTTCTGGATCTTGTTTTTGTTTATTTGTTTGTTTTTTATCCATTCAACCACACTATGCCTTTTCATTGGAGAGATTAATCCATTCACATTTAATTATGCATAGATGAGGACTTACTATTGCCATTTTGTTAATTGTTTTCTGTTTCCCATTTCCTGGGAACTTGAGAGAAATACAAATTTCAGTTAGAAAGCCAGACTTACTGAATCAGAATAGGTGGTTTGTGAGGCCTTGACATTTATTTTTTAACAAGCACTCCCAGGTAAATCCTATGCACATGGCAGTTTGAGAATTAATGCATTTATCTCTAATTATTCTAACTTAATATATCATGCTGCTTCACTTGGTGACTTATTTAATTCACATTTGCTCTCTCTGCGTACAGTTTCTCTCCTACTTATTTCCTCTTTTATTCTCCCCCAAAGTCCTCTAGGTTAAAGGCTACTCATCTTTTAAGATGCAGATCTTGTTATACTTCCATTAGGGAGCTTTTCTGGTCTCTCCCAGGTAGAATCTGGCAATTCTTACTTTTCAGACGTTTTCTGCATAATTGCATAAGTGTCTCATAAAACTACTAAACTTTATTGTACCATTTGTTCATTTACCTTCCTTAAAAAGACATTGCCTCATTCTTTGTAGTAGATTTATTGTTTACTATAGTGCCAGAGAAGTTTTAGATGCTGAGTAAATGTTACTTGACCTAATTAATAGGAAAAAATTATTTCATAAACTGGTAAATTTTGCTAAGTTTTGACCTCATGGAATAATAATATGACAGGCAGTAAATCAGCTTCTTTTTTTCTTTCTATTCAGTACTCCAATCATCCAAAAAGAAATTGGACCGAAATATATTCAAGGTTATGAGATAATCTCTGAAGTGTTGCAATTTGTGGCATCATGGTAGAACAGCTACAATGGTAAGTGGAATTACAATTAAATATGGAACATGATTTTTAATAGACAGATATTTAAGGTTCATTCAAGTATCCATGTGAGTCCACAAAGCAGTTCATCCCATCTGTTGTCTTCTTTATTCAGTCGTTATCAATGGATGCCAAGGAGGAGTTACTACTTCTGTATGAATCTTAGCACAAAGGCTTTAGATAATTAAAAATGATAGAATTGGGACAGACTGCTAAACATAAACAGAAGGTTAAAAAGACATTTGGCATAATTAACAGTGAATAAACCAGGTTTAACTAACCTGAATACAAAGCACATTGAAATACCATGAAAAACTGAAAAACTTCAGTTGAAAGATAATTCTGCTGATATATAACAAAATATTTCTTTTCAATTGAATTTTTAATTGGGACATTTCCAGAAAATGGGATATTTGATTTTTAGATTTATTCCACTCCTGCTGTTTATTTCTCAGTTGAAGGCATAATCCTTTGTTTGTGACACTGAAATTGGCTTATGTAGAGATGATATGATGTACATTCAGAGAATTGTGACTTCAGTTGAGAAATAAGCAGCAGGAATAGATTAACTCTTAGCAACAGAGAAACTATTTTCATGCAAATATCCCCACAGTGACAGAAATATGAGAAAAGAGAATACAGAGGGCTTATAAAAATATTATTTCATAATATTGAATCATTTTCTATTTTTTTATGTAGAAGAGTCAATCAGAGGTGTTTTTTAGAAATATATTCGTATATCTGTATAAATACCATTAAACCAGTCCTTCAAGAGAAATTATATTCACTTGTTTCTGTTACTAAATCAAATGCACTATCAACAGGCCTGTGTGTTCAGGTAGTTTTTGAAAATCGGAACTGAAGCAGGTCTATAAGCATTTAGAATCCAATAAGCAAATTCATGTAGTAAAATAATAACTCAATACGTGGTTTGATGTTTGTGTTTGGTTGTTTTTTAAAACAATCTGTTTGTTTTTAAAAAAGAAAAAAAAAGAGAATTGAAAGGCAGAGTCATCTGGACTAGATATAGCTGCATATACTATCCAAATGGTAACAAATCAAGATAATCAACAAATTAAGATCATCAGTTTAAGCATACTAAGCCTTAATAATGTTCTGGAATTTCCTTTAATCCTTGCCATTTGTCAGTTCTTGAGTGAGCATACAATATGAAAGGCCAGTTGTAGTAACACCCGCCATATGTTATTTCCTACAGTTTTGGGGTGGGGTATCAAGAAAGTATGAGATTATGCTACAGAAGAAAAAACATAAAGCTTTACAATTTTCAATCATACACTGCTTCTTTTGTAATTTTTTTCTTCTTAGATGTATGTCATTGACCTATATAATAATTAGGATCTTCAATTTTATTAGTAAAAATGGGATAATATCACTCCCTCCTGGCCATACCCAATTTCTTTCAATTAAAACTAAATATAGACCTCAGGTACTAATCATAGATCAAATGGCACAATGATGGAGAATGGTTAAGAGCTAGAATCTGGAGACACAAGGCCTAAAGTGAAATGCAGGTTCTGCCACTGGATGAAGAAAGTTTCATTGCCAGTCCCATCAAATATGCTGTGCTCCTTGTAGGAGTAAAGTGGGAAGGTCATCTCTCTCTCTATGTCACTCTCACTCTTGTTTTCTCTCTCTTTCTGTCTCTTCTATATAAATTCCTTTACTTGATATAGATTTTTATACCAGCCTTAGCTTATCTTCTACATTTCTGATTTCTATCCCTGTTGACTACAAAATATTCTCATATTCCCAAGGTGATAGATGTGCTGCTATCCATGGAGGTTAGAAAAGGGTTATTTCAAGTTGTTCCTATAGATAATCTTGAGCATCACTTCAATAGTAACATCCTTAGCAGCATGCAGTTGTTGTCTCTACATTTACTATATCCAAAAAATGTCTGTCACCTAAAACGTTTTCAGTGTTTTACATTTCCTCTCTTTATTAATCATTATAACTGTTTATCAAACTTTAACTTTCATTTTGTTTGAGTGTTTCAATGTTTCTGGTTCTTTCCATTTTATGTCAATTAGTAGTTCGATAGGAGTTTACCGAGGACTTAGAGTTGATTACACACTAGATCAGACTCTACATATTCAGTGGTGAACAACAGAGGCATGGTGCCTGCCTTTATAATACTTACAGGTCAATGGGGGAGAGAGAAAGTTAAACATGTAGCCATTGTAAAAGTTGTGAAGTGCCATTGACAAAAAATGAACAGATAATAAAAGAGAGTAATGGAAATGCATTTGATTAATAAGGAAATGTCTCTCTGTGAAAGTGATATTTGAATAGACACTTGAAGGAGTCAGATGGAGAGGTCAGACGTGAGGTTTTGCAGAAGAGTATTTCATGAAGAGGAAGCATATACAAAAATCCTAGGTGGGAAAGATCTTGACCTTTTTTTGTTTCCCTTGATATTTCAATTTTATAAAATGAGGTCATTATTTTTGGATACTAATGGTCAAGAGGTATGTGGGAAAATATGAGATTAGGAAGTTACGCAGGATCTAGATACAATAAGACTCTGAAATCTATGGTATGAATGGTACAAGTGAAGGCCATGTAAGAGGATTAGAAGAATGAAGCAAGAGTAGTTTAGCTAGCTTCAGAAGGAAAGGAATAGTGAGAAGATTTCACTTATGCCGGATTCAATATACACTAGTGATTTCTTTAAGAAATCACATCATCTTACTTAGGTACAGTATTGCTTTATTATTATCATAAACTTGTTGTCACTGCTGTGCTATATCTTAACTCATAGCAAACATAGTTTGGGTCCTGGTAATGCCAAGGACACACTAAATAGATTCAGTCATGTAGTTTATGTCCAATGACTACCAGTTTCTCTCATCCCTCTTCAGGAAAAACCTCATCTCCATACATGATTTCAGCTCAGGAATATGTCTTAACCTTGCTAGCTGTAACAGCGCTGTCCGTTGTTAAATCTTGCCTGTGTTCTAGCTTTAAAAAAAGAAACTTATACACAAAACAGCATAAATCCAGAAGAGATTAGCAGAACATTCCTCACATTTATAAGTCCATTTTTTTCTGCAAAAATTGAATATCAGTTTATAAATTCTGTTTTATTTCTGTATAGCTTAAAAGTCATATGAATCCATATAAATAGAATTGAATGTGTGTTTTAGTAACTAGGAAATAAACTAAGTGACTGTGATAAAGAGAGGCTAAATTATAGAGCAAAAAAAACAGACAGAGGTGGGTTTTTTGATTGTTTGTTTGTTTGTTTTCCTCCTCATATCAAAATGCAGAGGACACAACTCAAAGCTAAGAGTCAGCTCTGTTCTGTGAGGTTATCCAGGGACTCAGGTTCCTTCTATCTTGTTGCTTCATCATCCCCTAGGGTGTTTTCCTCATCCATAGAGTCAGAACAGGCTTAGTAGGGCCATATCCACATATAGCCCATTAGAAGAGAGGAAGAGCAGGGGGAAATAAACACCCAACCATTTTAAAGGCAAGACTCAGAAGTTGCACATACTAATGGTAGAAGTAATTAGATGGCCACGGAAATCTACATGGGAGGTTTGGAAATGTTGCTCTAGCTGGGCAGTCATGAGCCCATCTAACACTCAGGAGGATATGGTCCAAGTCACGAAAAGGAAGAAGGAATGAATGGGTATTGCGAAAAATTAGTCTATGATACTAGGAGTATTTTCAAAACACATGAAGACTATCATGTTCTGTTTCATAACTGACATTCAAAATATCACCTATTCTTCAATTATGACAGATATAATCTCAGTCTCTCATATAGGTGTTATGCCTCTAACTGAAACATTCTTGATATTTTTCTTAAACCTTCATTTATCAACTTCTCTAAGAAACGTTCCTTGGAGAAATTTATTTTTCTCCAGTTTTTCCTGCACACAATACAAAACCATACCAATGTTAGGTAGTTAGTCAGACATGAGCGGGTCTCGCCCCATCCTGGAAGGGGTCATCTTTCCCTCCCCGACCTGGACACTGGTAATCAGAGAACGCCCAGAGATCCTTCCTCTTCTAGTCAAAACCATGCAAAGTTTCCAGCCTTATCAGAACCAAACAAGATAAAACTGCCAGCACAGTTTGGCACAGGTGCACCAAGACCTAAAAGGTGACTCAGAGTGACCCCGGGTTCATTAACCTGTATTTGTAATAAATTAGCTTTGTGGTTTTTGTCCCCATGGGTTCTTATGGGTAAGTGCCTTGCACTAGAAGAACAATTACATGACCTAAAGCTGTCAATCAACTTGTCAGTCAAATGAGGCAAGACACAGGGAGAGACCACCACTCTAAAAACCCCAACCCTACCCCATTGCGGGGCTACTTCTGGTTTCCAGACAGCCGCTCTCATCCTTTCTTGCTAATGTACTTCCGCTTTTGCTTAATAAAACTCTTGCTACTTAAACTGTCTATGTCTCTCAACTGAATTATTTCCCTAGAATAGGCAAGAAAAGAGGAAATTGCTGTTCCGCTGGTGACACAAACACAATTTATACCTGTGTTAATTTACAAATGTTTATTCAACCAATATTTAATAGGCACTTACTATACACTATATATATATATACATATCATACATCATATGGTAGATTCTAAATATGCACTTGTGTTCATAATACACATGGTCTCTCTTCCAGTGAAGCCTGTAGATCAGTGGGAAAGATAGACATTTAAAATATTCAAATAAGGAAAACTTGTAAGTGTTGTTAAGTGACATGAGGGAAGTAAATACTGCTATGGAGAGCATAATAGGAAGGTTTTGTCCAATCAAGGAGCTGTGGGGAGGACGCACTAAAGAACTGCTGGTTAAAGGGATATCTGCTAGAAAAAGTCAGAGCTACCTAAATGAAGGAGGTGGATGAGAGTGTTCCTGGCAGAGGGAACAGCAGGCTCCAGGTCCCTACTGTGGGAGCATGCATGACACTTGTGGGAAGAAATAGAGGAAGATGAGTGAGAATAACACACAGTAGGCAAGGGCAAGGATGTGAGATGAGCCCAAGAGCCAAGTAGGGAATAGTTAGCTTGAGCCTTGAGACCTTGCTAAGGGTTTTGTTGTTTATCATTAGAGCATTGGATTGCTATTGAGATGATTAAGCAGGAGAGAGAAGTAATCAGATTTCCACTTCAAAAAGATCCTTCTGACTGCAGTGTGGAAAATGGTCTCTTGAGGATAAAACAGTCAGCATGGAGATTTGTTTTTTTCTAGTAACCCAAGTAAGAGTTGACTACTAATGGATATATCATCCTCCAAGTACTAGTTTATATATCTGGAAGTTTTACCATATTTTTGAGGAAAAAGAGCAGATTTGCTATACATTTTATAACCAACCAATTCTATAAACAACCTACACCAATACAACATTTAAAATGGTATTTCTTAGTCATTAGACATGTAAGATAATTTTCCAATGTCTTCATGAAGTAAGAATAGATCTGAATTTGAAGATAAGTATTTAACTAAAGAAAGATTTTTTTAAATCAATGACATTATTTAAATTGGAAACAAAGGAACATTCAAATGGAAATTATATATGAATACTTTGACTGTATGGATGATATGAGAATTAAAGGAAATTTGAATGTTTTATTAATCTGACTGTATGTTAGAAGCCTCAGCTATGATTAAACTATATTTTTAGATATGGATAAAAGAAAACAAAAGAGAAACATTAAAGAGCTTAAATTTGTTTTATCCAAAAACCACCCACCCCATATCACAAATTCAAATATATATTTAGGTTTGACATTAAAACAAGATGTGTTGCCTAAAAGCACAAATCAAGAAATGAAAGTCCCATTGTTTACTTTTATTTATATGATGTAACTCTTTAACTATATTTTTGCTGGTGTTTTGTTTTCTACATGAATTGTTATAAAGTGGGTCAAATAGTTTAAATTAACTATTGAACATTTAAATATTTTAATTCAGCATAAATTCTCACAGATTTAAGTTTTATGTTAACTGATTAACATCAAACAAAGGAACATGCAGAAGTAGGAGAATTTAAGGAGTAGCTTAAGGAGACAGATGGACCCACTGGGGAATTTGTTACGTCAAAAGATCTAAGAGTGAATGGATGGGAGTATCAGAGTGTATTATTTTCCTCAAAACACATTTTTCCCCTTAATGTGTACATTTCATGATTTCTTGTATTTTATTCTAATAAAACAGGTTCTCTGAATATAGTTGAAATTAATCAGGCCTTATCTAAAAATTTTTAAAATGCTAATAAAAGTAAATGAGGAAAGAACAGTAGATTTAGCATGCTGGCTTCAATATTAATGAACATTTGATCTATTTATTGCAATCAAAATATAACTTTGGAACTGATTATAATCACTTTGACTTGGGTAGTCTTTGTAGCAAATAACTTTCATTAAGTATCAAGAGACAAACCAAAATGGTTATATCACACTGATGTTCTAATTTAACTTAGAATAATAAATAATACCATGTAAAATGAGAAGAAAAAAAAGGATTTTTATGTTTGTATTAAATGTGTATTTAAAATCACTTTTAAATACATATTTAACAGTATGTAAAATACTGTTAAAAAATAACAGTATTTTATGCATTCAATCAAAAGTATTGTTCTTTCTCTATATGCAGAACATGGTGCTTGTCAGCAAGTTGAATGGAAAAACCTGAGGCTTTCTGGAGAGGCAGACTTGGCTCTGAAACCATGTCTGTGTGATGGTTAATTTTATATGTCAAATTGGCTAGGCCACAGCACTTAACTACTTGGTTAAACACCAGTCCTGATGTTGCTGTGAAGGTATTTTCTTAGATGAGATTAACATTCACATCAGTAGCCTTTGAGTAAAGCAGATTACTCTCTATTATGTGGATGGGCCTCTTCCCATCATTTGAATGAATTAAGAGAAAGGAGACTGAGGTCACCTAAGTAAAAGGTAATTATGCTTCCCGATTACCGAAAATCAACTATTCTTTCAATTTTGGACTTGCCAGTTTCACAATCCTGTGAGCCAATTTCTTAAAATCTTTCTCACGCTAATTGATACATAGATAGATGGATAGATAGGTAGATAGATGGATAGACAGATTGATAGCTATATCAATTGATATAGATATATAGCCATAATTTAAATATCTTATTGGTTCTCTTTCTACAGAGAATCTTGACTAATATAAGCAGGAACAATGTTTATGCCATGTGGTCCATAATGGGTTTTGAACAATGTATGTTCCTTATGATGATGATGATGATGATGACAATGCTGATATGAAACACAATCAGAATAAAATGGCTTAAATAGCTGTTACAGTTATATTTATTTGAAAACTTTGCTGCTGATGGCATTTGACTTTTTCATATACAGTTGTAACCAAGGAGGTTTACATTGCTTCAAAATTCTTGATCAATTTAACACTGAAAGATTATTTTGTTTTGTTTTGTTTTTGACAAGCAAGAAAACTGTGTCATTCATAAATGTCTTTAAGTTGGCATCCATGATGCTGTGAGGAACAAGTCTCTAAATGACCCATCCTCAGTGATGGAGAGACAGCTAGGTCTAGGGGTTCTCACCATGACTCAGGATGCAAATGGTAGAATAATGTTAGGAAAAATGTCTTACCAAAAGTGGAGTGTTTCCTTTATCCATTCATGCATTGATGGACATTTAGCTTGTCTCTACATGCAATGCAATATTATTCAGCATTAAAAAAGAAGGAAATCTTGCTATATGGAACAACATGGATGAACCTAGAGGACTTTATGCTAAGTGAAATAAGCCTGTCACAGAGGGACAAATACTGCATGATTCAATTTATATGAAGACTCTAAAATAATCAAACTCTTAGAAACAGAGTATGGAATAGTAGTTGCCAAGGACTAGGGGAAGGGAGAAATGGAGAATTGTTCCTCAATACGTATAAAGTTTCAGTTACACAAATAAGTTCTAGAGAGCTGCTATACAACATAGTGCTTATAATTAACAATTCAGTATTGTACACTTAAAAAATTGTTAAGAGGGTAGATCTTATGTTAAGTGTTCTTACAACAAAAACAAACAAGAAAGGGGCAAGAGGAAACTTTTGGAGGTGATGTAAATGTTTATCACCTTGATTGTGGTGACAGCTTCATGGGTATAGGCATATCTCCAAACCCATCAAGTTGTATACATTAAATACATCCAGTTTATTTATTTATTTTTTTTGTAAATCCATTATACCTCAATAAATCTGTTTTTTAAAAAGTGAAGGAGAAAACAGCCTTGTTGAGGAATAGAATCACAGGCCAACATGCAGTAAATCACGATGAAGTGGAAAACCTGAAAAGGGAGACCACAGTCCGACAACATTAATGCTGTGAGAAAGCAAATGTGATGGTGGCCCAAGCAAAGGCTTACATTCTGCTACTTACTAGTAGCTTGACCTGAGAAAGTCATTCACTCATGCCCTACTTACCCAACATATTTATCTTATCTACAAAAAAGATAATGCCAAACTTACAAATCTGTTGTACCTATTAAATAGTAAGTACAAATATAAAGGTTTTGTCTATATTGTTCACCACCATATTCCGAGAGATTAGAACTATGCTTGGAACTGTAAGTCTCAGTGGGATGTATTACTAATTAATGAAATCAAAGGTCTAGCATAGTGAATTCCTCACGGTAGGCGATAAGGTTGTGGTGTCTGCTCTTTCTACACCTGCTAGCTCAAATCAGCATGAATAAAGATGGGGAGAGTAAAAACTACTTTTGTAGAAGCCAGGTTACCCTGGGAACAATTCCAGTTGTTGCACATTATTAAATAACAAATCAGTAGTTCACACACTAAAGTGCTATGCAGAAAAAAAGAGATCAGTGGGATTTAGAATAAATGGGAAGGACATTATGCAAAAGTGGGAGGCTTCTTTAGGTCTTTAAAGATGAACATCATTCGGAGACAGGCAGCTATTTAACACAACATTTTTATTGTTCAAGGAAGAGAAGCATCATAAATGCATTCTCTTCGAATTGGCAAACTATAATAATTGTTAAACACCTTGTTAGTTAAGCTCACCTAAAACAACTGCAATTGGCATTCTCATTCTTTAACACAAGTGTCACCTGTGAAATTGCCTTATGGGAAAATGGCTGCTACCAGCAGAAGAATAAAAAAATCAAGTTGGTTAAAACTCTATTCTTAACCACTTGTAGTTATGAGAGACTGAAAGAGTTTTAGTGAATGTGTCAGATTCACAGTAATTTTACTGATGCCCTGATAGGCTGTCATGCTTTACATACTGGGAGGTATTTGTGTTAGTAATAGGATGCTGCTTCTTTGAACTATATGCACACTGAATAGGTTACCTGTAGGATACCTGTACTTTCAGTCATTCAAATTAGCTGTGTTTCATTCCCTCAAATTTCTTCAAAACTTGAAGCGTTGGAACTCTGTCAAGAGAAGCCACCGCAATGAGAAGCCCATGTACCACAACTAAGAGTAGGCCCCGTCCACAACTAGAGAAAGCCAGCATGCAGCAATGAAGACACAACACATCCAAAAATAAATAAATAAAGTAAATAAATTTATCTTTACAGGGAATATAGAAAAGCATCATATAATTTATTTCTGTAAATGTAAAAAAGTTCTAAATCCCAAAGTTACTTATCATGCAAGTGATTATACACAGTTTAAAAGAATCCTGTTTTAATCTGTTAATGCCTGCATGAGATCCTTTAGCTTCACTCCTGACAGGACAGTTGAAAGTATTAGGATAAATCCTAAAATGACTTTATAGTCCTAATCATTTAAGAAACAAAATCTTATGAGTCTCTTTCTGATTTATTTTTTTCAAATATTTTAGTATTAGCTAGGATGAAAATGGAATATTACATAATCATTCACAAATAGTCTCTGCCTTTTCTGAGGTACTATCATTGTTTTCTACTGGTTAGTTTTGGTCTTACGACTTGATTTGACCGTGAAATGTGGCAGAAAATTATAAGTACTGTCATTCTTTTCCTCTACCTTATCAGTTAGCTATTTTCCAGGACAGAAGTTCTTCCATTAGCCCAATTTACAAAAGCAGTCAATGCAAAATACATCCACAGCCAACCCATGATGGTTATGTAGAATGTGTGAGAAATGAACTTTTCTTGTTGTAAATCACTGAGATTTGGGGGTCTGTTAACACTGCTACAGGTAGTACACTATTATGACACATTAACCTAGATTCTTCATCATGGATTTATTTATTCATGTCACAAATATCTTGAATACTACACCACATCAAGTACTGTACTAGATACTGAGGTTCTAATGGCGAGCAAAGGCAGATATTTTCCTGCAGTTGTGGACCTCACTTTGGAATGAACATGTGTCATGATGATATTTTGCTATTGCTCTCTCTCTTTTCCTTTCTCTCTCTCTCTTTAAAAATATATACAACATGCTGACTCTCACAGCCTCAGGCACACCTCTCTTTGTCAAATTGTAAAAGTAGTAGTATCCGAACACTAAGGCTGAAAGGAATTTGAAAAATGGGAGAGCAGGAAAAAGACAAGGCAGGAAGAGGACGGTGGTATTTTAGTCCATACAAAAGTCCTCAGATCTTACTATATGTGTCTCTGTGAGGACTGATCAAAGCAGATGAAGTTGGAGCCCTGTTTATCTTCTTTTTGTCTCCCCTCTATAGGAAGTTTCAAATTGTCCTTTGGGTTATTTTATTTTATGTGGTATCTGAGGCTCAGCCTTGAACTTTCTTACTCCTAGGTTTAGGATTAACAGTGTTTTGTAACTGTCAATAACTCTAAAACAAATCTCTACAAATACAGAGGCTGAATTGTGCAGCAAATTATTGTCCTGGGAATCTTTGCAGTATTACAACAATAAATCTCATTGTAACTGCAATGCCTTTCTTACAGCTTGACTCTTAAATTTATATGATGATGTGTTGTTATATATAATCTATATCTATTTTATCTATATAATACCTATATATAATAAAGAGATATACTTTATATGTTACACATCTATCTATATTTATATATATATCTACCTATATATTTATATCTATATCTATCTATATATCTATATCTATATCATCTATATCTATATCTATCTCTGTATCTATATCTATATCTATAACTATATCTATATCTACCTATATCTATCTATAGCTATATCTATATCTGTCTATATCTATATCTATATCTATATCTGTATCATCTATCTATATCTCTCTAAAGTAGTTTTGGTCTAACTGTTCTAACAGATTTATTTCTAATTTTGATTTTCTCAAGAATTTGGAAATCCTGACAAATTCATAGTGTGAGGTAATAATTTTTCTATATTTTTCTATATTTTAATGAGTAAGTGAAAATCAGCCCTGCTGAGAATTAGATCATTAGAACATAAACATTTTTTCTCACAGGACATAGTCAAGGCCATAATGTAGCTGCAAACATGACTAATCCCCTCCTTGTGAGCAATGATTGCTTTTAATTTTTTATCAATGCCTCCATTTCCCCCTGATTTAATCATCCTTCTGCCTGGATAAAAATGATTAAAACATAAACTCAACATATTTCCCCACTTTTTGACAGTATCCAATCTAGCTCTGGTCCCTACTTCTCTAATTTCTTTATAAAATTACTGAATGTAACCCAAACCCTAGAAGTCCTCTCAACTCCCTCTTGCTAGGGAACACAAAATTTCCCCTGGTGTGTGTTCCCCATTGCTGCAGACAGCTAAACAAACTGACCTGGCATGAGTGCAACAGTGTCATTTTTGATCTTTGGTTGGTGGATTTGAGCAATAATGACATAGGGCTGAAAGAAAATTTTTTACTAGTTGTTAAACATACACCCCTCCACACACACATGGATAGATATGATTTCCTAAGTGTCAATAAATCTATACACCACAGGAAAAAAATATTTGTGTATTGTATGTAGGAAAGTGAATTTTTCTAAGAAAGAACATTTTAGTACCATTCAGATTTAAAATGAATGGAAAATGCTCCTTTGTACATGTTTCAAAGCCTCTGAAGAGACTCCATTCTCTTTTGGCTGCCTTACAGCCAAAGTGATTGGTCATGTAAGGTGCTGAGCCATTTTTAAATGATGCTGGGAATACAACTCAGTGGGCACAGAGAGTCCTGAGATGATCAATCATATTGCATTTACTGCTAAAACCAATATTTCCATTGTTTATTCTTTCTTATTATTTCAACCCCATGCTTCCCTGGCAGAAACAATGAACTGAATGGGACAGATTCTGAGAATTTTACTAGCAACAAATATATATCAGACATTATTCACCCAAAGTATATATTCCAATGAAAAAATAAATAGGATTTATACATTTTCCCCAAGAAAGTATGAAAATTTCTGAGTGTTTAGTTTCCTAGTCAGAATTCTGTGAGTGCTTTCTGCTATAGTCACGACTTGAGATTTGTTACTTTAAGGATATAAAAGAAGACCATGAAAAAGATTCATAACCTCACATTACATTAACCGTACATTAAGGGAGATGCACAAATCCCAAGAAATAATGAAATGTCAGGGTTAGAATCTTCACTTTTCAGGTTTAGTGCTCAATCTCCTATGATCTCGCATAAAATGCTATTGCTGTTCACCTTACTATTAGGAAGTGCAATTGATTTGCTTGCAATATTTATTAGTGCATTAGTCATGTACATTAGCACCAAACTGGAAACAAATAATGCTTTACTTCCCCAAGCCTGTGGCAAGCCAATGCAAGTAAAAACATAGGTGCCAATATAAATAAAACTGTGACTCATGTTCCTGAAATATCCTTTCTTTACCCAGATTTACCAGAAAAAGTTAGAGAGATAAACATACTCCAACAATTTCAATCTCTGATAAGTGAGAACAGTTCACATTAGTCAGGCTATTTTTTGTTCTTTCAGCTTGCTGTCCTTTTGACAAATTAACCAGAAGAGGTCACAAAGGTAAACCCAAACAGAAAGGAACCTTTTGTCTAATGTTAATAAGTAGGATAGGCTAAAACTTGAGGCTACTATTTTGCTAAATATTTATTTCAGCTCAGGTTGTCTCCCTAAATCTTGCATTAGACTTGGTTGTTCGTTTTAAAAATGAGAGAGAAATATATCTTCAATCAAATAAAGTAAGTTTGAAGGCCCGACGTTACTCACGAGAAGTGATCCCACCACTGCCACCCCATCTGTATCTGGACTTAATTTAAGCCAACTCCATACAGCTCACTCCTTGACTGCCTACTTCAATTTCTGTCTCTGGTCACTAGTGTGTGGAATTTTCTGTAATAAAAACTAAAACTGGCATTTCCCAAAGGACTTTGGATTTTCTGATGCCTTGGTTTTCATCATTCTGAGTTTTCTCCAACAGAAATCTTTCCCTTTGCAACCATACCCTGTCTCCTGACCCTTCAACAACTTCCCACGCAGGTGAGCCTCAGGACTGCCCACTCCCCTGCTCTCCTGGGGAGACTGCAACAACAAACAAGAAGCGTTGATGGTGTTAACACATGCTGTTTGTGAGAATAATTCTAAACATTGTACTGAGGGTTATGTATTTTATACTAGGATACTATCATTTAAATTTTCTCTTCACTTTATTTATTTATTTATTTTATTATTATTATTATTTTTTTGTGGTACGCGGGCCTCTCACTGTTGTGGCCTCTCCCGTTGCGGAGCACAGGCTCCGGACGCGCAG
>NC_041220.1:45724879-45726829 GCF_002837175.3 Physeter macrocephalus | reverse complement strand
CCTCCCTCCCACCCTCCCTATCCCACCCCTCTAGGTGGTCACAAAGCACCGAGCTGATCTCCCTGTGCTATGCGGCTGCTTCCCACTAGCTATCTATTTTACGTTTGGTAGTGTATGTATGTCAGTGCTACTTTCTCACTTCATCCCAGCATCCCCTTCCCACCCCCGTGTTCTCAAGTCTGTTCTCTGCGTTTGCGTCTTTATTCCTGCCCTGCCACTAGGTTCATCAGTACCTGATACAACTTTTTTTTTTTTTTTTTTTTACAAATACCATATGCTAACACATATATATGAAATCTTAAAAAAACAAATGGTCGTGAAGAACCTAGGGGCAGGACGGGAATAAAGATGCAGACCTACTAGAGAATGGACTTGAGGACACGGGGAGGGGGAAGGGTAAGCTGGGACGAAGAGAGAGAGAGTGGCATGGATATATATACACTACCAAATATAAAACTGATACATCTTTTAAACATCACAAAACCCTCATAAAATACGCATCATTGTCCCATGTGATATATTGTATTTCTTAAAAATAGCCAGAACCATACCTCCTATTGGACATGCTTTTTTGCAATATGACTTCTCCACTCCTCATCAGATTGTCTAGTCTATTCTCCATCGCCTTGACTCTGGTGGGGCCCTGTGAATTCTTTAATAAAGAACACAGTGGGAGTGGCACTGTACCATTTCTTGTCGTAGACCTCTGGCCGGGCAGCTTCTACTTCCTGTCTCTCAGAAATCAGTCACCGTGTAAGATGTTGTGACATCCCTGAGACCACCATACTTTGAAAAGCTCAAGCGACTAAGAAAGATCCCGAAATATGATATGCTACACAGAGAAAGAGAGGCCAAGAGCATTGAGGTGGCAGCTATGATCAGGAAGAAATCCCGTCAGAACCCCATGGAAAGCCTGAGCACAGACCCCAGATATTGTGAATCAGAGGCAACAGTCCCCTTGTGCCAGGACCAAATTCCTCTCCCACAGAGCTGTGAGCATATGAACATGCTTGTTGTTTTTACCTCTAAGCTTGGGGTGGTTCATTACGCAGAGCTGGAGAGCCAGAACACCACTGTTTTGTAGAGGCAACAAAGGCTCAGAGAAGATAATAAGTTTGCCCGAGTCTTCACATATTTAAGGTGGCTGAGCGAGCATTTGAACCATATTCTTTTATATATATATCCTGTGGTCTTAACCATTATGTAATGCAGGACCTTAATATACATTTTAAAAAGTTGTTTTTCTAAAGAGACTCAAATTGTAAGTAGTACTATAGGGAATACGTTACTTAAGAGAATAATCTCAGTTTATGGGCTGTAGCATATGTGTGTTTATAACTAAACAGATGCTCCTAATTACAAATGTATTTTATTTATTTATTGAAACAAGCTGACATAGTCTTTACTTAGAAATACTTTAATTTAAAATACGTATTTTAAACAGATTGGACTGCATGATTTTCTTTCTTTAGAAAATATATTTAGTTAGATTCTCACTAATTCACTCTAAATTTCCAAAAGTTTTTAAGTAATATTTCAGACCAGATTTACCTAAATCATGCTTTTCTATAAGTCATTTTTTTATTGCTCAGCTTAGAAAACAAGTCAAAAGAGGTGTTAGCTGACATTTTCTGATTCTTAAGATCCAGGTAAACTGACAAGAAGAACAAATTCTGTGAAAAATCGAGAAGCCTCAAACCCAAGGCTTTTCTTTTCACATATGTGCGCTTGCTTCACACAATGTCTCCCAGGGTTGAAAACGAGACCTATGTTCGAATTTCACCAAACTCCCCAAACAGTTACAACAACAAAACTCTCCTGACCAAGTTTTCAGCAGTCTTGACTGAGGATTTGAGGAACACAAAGCACATTACTTTGCACTCAGAATACTTGTTCTTCAAAGTTTTCATCTACCTCGGGTCTTCTCTCTATTTGTTTGTTTGTTTGTTT
>NC_041220.1:45696685-45724783 GCF_002837175.3 Physeter macrocephalus | reverse complement strand
GCCATGGCTCACGGGCCCAGCCGCTCCGCGGCACGTGGGATCTTCCCGGACCGGGGCACGAACCCGCGTCCCCTGCATCGGCAGGCAGACTCTCAACCACTGCGCCACCAGGGAAGCCTGTTCTCTGTATTTTTTGATCATATATAGCCTAGTTTTACAAAACTATCTGCTTTCAATTTTTGCTTAATTTTTTTTCTCCTTTTTTTGACTTTTCCTCCATGAGCAAACCAAAGTAATGATCTCTCAAAAATTTTTTTTTAAATAAAAAACATTGGTCTTTTAAGTGTTTTTTCTTTTGTGGTTTGAGATCCTGCCTCCACCTATTCCCAAAGTCCATGTCTTCTGCTCTGATTTGTCTATAAAAACATTTTCTTTAATAAAATTCTCCTTCAAAAGGAATTTTGGTGCTAGCTATGGAAAACAATAATATATTCACCAATTCTTTCTTTGTTCTGACCACTCTAACTCTAAATCATTTTTTTTGGTAGTTACGTAACACATCTTTAGCTTTCATGAAATAAATATTGAATAACAGCAACCTCAAAATGTTGCTGACAAAATTAAGTGGAAGAAGGAAGATTAAGCCTAACGTGATGAGAGAACTTCATAAACAGTTATTTCCTTCCTGCTAATCTCCTGCCACTTTTCCTCACGCCTTTCTCCTAGCTATTAAAATCAATCTAGAGTGTTTCTTCATCTTTAAAATAAATGTTACACAATATCACCAAAGTTCCTGTTACTTTTCAGTAATTTTTTCTTATCCTTATATTGCCTATTAGCTTTCACCCCATCTGTGGATATGCCTGGTTTCATATATAGTATAACTTATTCTCTAGGTAAAAATACATGAAAGTAGGAAGATCTTGTTCATTCTATTTATATTCTGCACTCCTAAACCCTTGGAAAAAGAATCATACCCTCAGAGAACCATTTTAGGTTACTCTGTTCAATTGACCATGCACAGCAATTGTGCTGATGGTGTTCGCGAAGATTGTGGGATTTTATGTTTTTCATAAACAAAAATTGTACTTTAAAAAGGTATAAGAAAATGTCTTTGAAAGAGTTAAAGTTAAAATGAAGCTGTCTTATCAGGTAGAAGATATTTATTTATTTTTTAAAATATTTATTTATTTATTTATTTGGTTGTGTCAGGTCTTAGTTGCAGCAGGCATGCTCCTTAGCTGCGGCATGTGAACTCTTAGTTGCAGCATGCATGTGGGATCTAGTTCCCTGACCAGGGATCGAACCCCAGCCCCCTGCATTGGGAGCACAGAGTCTTACCCATTGCACCACCGGGGAAGTCCCTAGAAGATATTTATTGATTTGGATTTGATTTTGGATTTTAGAAATATAATTTTTATATATTATTGTAATTAACACAATTATAGTCAAAATAATTGCCATGTTGTTCTCTGTAAATTTCGATGAAGTGATAGAATTTTGAAACCCTTATGCCTATGTTTAGCTTTCTTTATACTTCTTACATCTATATTACTATGCTTTATTCATATTAATTCAAAAGTCATAAAGCCACTTGAATTAAAGATGTATAGCAAGAAGTCAGAAAAATAAAATATAAAAGACATATATCAATAATATTCCGAGACTATTATGTGAATAAGAAGTCTTTTCTGCTTGGAATCACAAAAGGTGTTTGTTGCCAGTCAAATTCTCCTAAAATATCTGACAGGGTGAGAACAAGTCTTCTCATTGTCATTCCACACCACTGCCATCAGAGGAGGGAGATCAAGGCCACAAGAGATAGAGAAATAATAAAAGAAGAACAGATGTGGACTGTTTCTCATTTAACTGGAAACAATAATAATAGTATGACCTAAAGCTATGAAGAGTGTGAATGTGGGTGGAGGTTTTATTTTAATATTTAGTATGGAAGTGTTTTTTTACCTTTCATGTTTAATATAAAAGGACACATTCTTACTTAAACACAATTTTGGATCTCCAGATGCAATTTTGGATCTCACCAATCAGAGAAATTGCAATGATAGGTAAACATAAACCTGAAGTGAATTTGCTTTTATTTTATTTCATTTTTTGCTAACAGTAAACTGCTTTCATGTTTGATTTAGCTTCCATTTGAGTCAGGTGGTTCTATACTTGACTCTAGCTCCAGGGGCATATGTGATTGAGGACTAGCTAATAAAAACACTTCATTTCCCAGACCATAGTGATTAATTCAGAGATGTGACCATGACTCAGTTCACTCCAATGAAACAGAATCTCTGGAGCTACTAATGGGAGAATGTTTGTTTATTTATCTGGGGTTTTTTTTTGTTTGTTTCCTTAGTATTGCTGAGAAGACAAATGTTGTCAAAAGAAGAGTTACTTGTACAGAAACAAAGCATGGCTTTGCCCATTAAAGCAAAGAACTGATGCTATGACTCTGGTTTTTGTGTTTTCTTTTCCCTCAGAATCAATATTGCATCTCTGTCTGCTACTGAATACTCAAGGACAATTGAGTATGCAGAGCCCTAATAGCCAATGGGAAGGGTTATTTGCACTGCAGTATGCAACAGATACCGTTCCCTTGCTCCGTGGCTCATTCTAAACTGGCAAGTGAATTAGAAGATACCAGAGGTGGTATCTTATTTAGTAAATGTACTTACTTTTTCCTTTAATTTTGAGAGAATATTTTAAAATGTGCAGAGAATACTGGGTAACATTAGAATTTATTAATACAGTGTATAATTTTTTAAAATTTCAAATAATTTTGTAATTTCAAATAATTTATCTTTAACCTTCTTTGCTTATGTGTGACTACCAAGACATTCAAGGTACCAGCCTATTTCTATGCTCTAGTTCTTACTAGCTTAGTATTAAGGAAGTCATGAACTAGTATAATATTTTTTGAAATAGTTATATGGTCAAGGTCCATGAGAGTAAATTTGGACAATGTAAGACATATTTCAGGTGAATGCAAACTTATCCTGAAGTAGATTGTTACCAGAGGTGGTTGGAAAAAGGAAAATCTATTTCCAGAAGAAAGGATGCATTTCAGGGGCTAGGAACTACATTATTTTGCTTTGGAATAACTGAATACTAGGTGCTAGGGACTGGAATAATTTGCCTAGTAAAAATACCAATTCTGATACAATTGTTACTTCTGATACTCTCCAATATCTTCATTCTTGCACTTATTCTACTGAAGAATTAAATGGAAATGCCATAGGAATCATTACCACATTTCTCAAGTTTTTGATGGCAGCTTAATTTCTGGAGTTTCCAAGGAGGCTATATTGTATTTTGTTACTGAGAAAAAGATTTACAAATGATGAAATGCACAGATCTTATGCATTCAACTGATGAGATTTTGCCAGTGTATACACCCAAGCAATCATCACCCCAAGTAAGATATAAAACTTTTCCATCTCCCAAGAAATTTCCTTCATGTTTCCTTCCAATTTCTCTTTGAGCTATCACCTAGCATCCTATTTCATAGTGTAGCAAAACTTCTCTAGACCTGAGAAACCAAGGCTTTTTTTAATGCCAAAATGTTGTGACTCTTATCCCAATTCCTCAAATCTCCCTCACGTTCCCTTCCAGTCACACCCCATTCCACATTTACTTCGGGAAACTCTATGCTGATTTATTATCCTAAATCAGTGGTACTTGCACTTAAAGAGGCAAATAATGCAACAATGTGTAGCTTTCAAGAAATATTTTAAATTACAAATGCACAATCTTCTAGTCTTTTCTCAGGGATATGTGGTTATTTAGCTATATGAGCTGATATTTCAGGGGCTTCAGAATACCATCACAATCTATTGATCAGAATAAGCCTCATAGTAGTCAGGTGATAAATGAAATCTGACCCCCGTTTACCTCTGGTAAGGCCAAAGGATGGTGGTAAAGAAAGCTGATGGTAATATTCTGTCTCTGAAATAGACATGTTTGAAATAAATATGTCAGTTCACACAGGCTGAGTACAATAAAAGAAGAATAGATCCACATGGGATATATTTCTAAAAGAGGAGATCATCATGCATAAACAATGTGTATCTAGTCATCACCTTCCTTCTAACAAATTATTCAGACATGTATTAACTATTTGCTGCTTAAACACTCAAGCTTACATTTCAATTAATTTAAGATTTGGGGAGCAAAACTTTGTAAGCAGGACACATTTGGAGGAAATTTGACTACACTATTGAAATAGCATTACAAATAAAAATTGAAACAAAAGGAATACACATTGAAATGTAGACATTATTTATTCAATTCAAAAAATAGGTATTGATTCTCTACTTAAACATGTTGTTGTTTAATGCTTATCTCACATGTGGTGATACATAAAAATGTTATCGATACCTTGATTAAACTATAATAGGTGATGTAGATAGATATTGCTTATTTGGAATACTTCCTTTATCTCCTGTAGCAGAGGGGATAACTTCATCAAAGATTCTATCTGTTTCTTACACATATTCCAGGCCCCATGCAATTAGGTAGGGCCAAAGAACTGCTCTACCAATGAGCTACAAGCAGAAGTGACTTGTTTTACATTTCATCAAAACATGTAAAAGTCAGTGTATAACAGTCCAGTTCTCCCTTCCCCTGACAATGCAACCGTTTATGGTATATATGATCATAGATATATGATCCATGATATATATGATCTATGATATATGACATACACATAACACATACGAGCTCAATGTTTCTTTATGCTCCTACTGTTGAGAGCACTTCTAAAAAAAATTCCTACATGAACATCTCTGTCACAGAGTCTGTTTTTGAAGATACTGGCCTAGGACAGCAGATCTCTACGTTCACTTCCCCCTTCTCCCTCTCAATTATAGTACCCAACTGTCTCAGTCTTCTGAAGGTTCAATCTCTGGGACTTGCCAATTGTTTTTTTTTATTTTGTTGTTTCGCTTTTTTTGTTTGTTTGTTTGTTTTTTTGCCACAAACACTCTCTTTTCTTCACATAGCTGAAGTATTCTCAACTTTCAGATTGAGGATTGTGTTCGGATTGTGTTCTTCTCAGAGAGACTTCCTGACCATCTTATACTTATTTACAAATTCTTACTTTAAAATTCTCACAAATATTACATTTTTTGGAAGAGTTTCATAATGAGTAGCAAATTGATAATTTATTCAAACACAATTTTAACACACCAAATTCTTTATAATATAATAAAAATAACGTGCATTAAAACAAAACATATATACTTATTAATCAAACATTACAAATAATGTAAGGAGTGTAATAATTTTGGTGCATTGTCACTTACTAAATTCCTTAGTTATATCTATCCCTAATACTATGAGTATAAGTATGAACTCATAGATATTTACTTTATTCTGTTGCTTATAATTCAGTACTAACATTATTTACTTTGTTGCTTAAATTATTCTACTTTGGCCTTCAGGATTTTCTTCAGGTTAGCTCCATTGTTCTTTTGCCATGATCTCATTCTTTTTGAAACAATTCTGTGTTTCTGGCACCATGAGATAGACTTACCTTTTGTATTTTCACTAAAACAGCTCTGGAATCAAGTACTTCTTTTAAGTACTTGAGTAAATTCTTTTAAGTAGCCCTGATTTTTTGAATTGGAGAACGGTATTTAGAAACCATGATCTGGACACTAGTTGTGCTCATTGCTACTGGAGTATCATTGGTCCTAGGCCCTTTGAGTGGATTAAGCATAGAAACGTGTATGTGTGAGTGTGAATGTGTGTGTGTGTGTGTATACATATATAGAGTATAGATATACATACATACACACAAAACTGTGCATACCCACACATTCATACTAATTTCTATGTCTATCAATCTATATAATTTTCTTTTTATATATTTATATATTTAAAATATATGTATCTATATATCAGTCATGCTGATACTTCTTTTTGTTTGTTTGTTTGTGATACGTGGGCCTCTCACTGTTGTGGCCCCTCCCGTTGCAGAGCACAGCCTCCGGACGCACAGGCTCAGTGGCCATGGCTCACAGGCCTAGCCGCTCCACGGCATGTGGGATCTTCTCGGACCGGGGCACAAACCCATGTCCCCTGCGTCGGCAGGTGGACTCTCAACCACTGCGCCACTAGGGAAGCCCGCTGATACTTCTAATTCAGTACTACAGGGATTATTCTAGCCTCCCTCTTTTCATTACTTATAATATTATAAATAATGAAAAGTATTCTAAGTAAAACTTATAATATATTTATGCCTTCTTTCTCCAACTGTGACAAACATATTTCAATACATGTTTACAATACATAAGTAAAATTATCTGCAATACATTTATATATTTGCTCATTCTTGTATGCACTGAAAATACTTTCATAATTGCTACTGCATACCCTGCAGAAGACAAATTTACTGACTAGAGTATGGAATATACTCCAGTGAATTGTATTACAAGTATATACTTAGGGAGATTATGAATTCTTAAACACACCTGCTGCCAAGAATTCCTAATAAGGTATTATATATCACACTTCAGTAAAAAGAGTAGAGAATAAGCTGACATGAAAAGTAGCTAGCTTGATGAATTTCTAGATTCAACCACATCTGTAAGGTGTTAATTTAGAAACTGTCTAGTACCTACTCAATGACTCTTCTAACAATACACACAAGCCATCACTTGCCTGAGCTATAAGGTTGAAAACTACCATTAATATTATGTTTACCACAAGTGGAAAAAGAGAAAAAACATATAATCATCATATAGAAAATGCATACCATTTAATTTACACTTATTCTTTCAAAATTATATTTCAATTCATTCATGTTATGACAAAAGTAATAGTACTGGATTGTAGTATTCCTAAATGAGAACAGTAAATAATAAGTAGCAAATCACTATTGTTTCTGTTGGCTCATTATACTAACATTAGTCATGGTGAATTATTTTGATATTATCAATGGGGATGTTAAGATATAATACTGCCGATATGAAGAGTGAATCATTTCCCCAGCAGTTTGGTGTCTTATAAATACTTCTCTTATAATTTTAAAATTAATTTCTATTCATGACATGCAACAATAGGAGAGAAATTAACTTTTAATTCAATTGTTTAATAGAATATTATAAATGTATTACATGCTCAGAATAATGAAGCTGGGTTATTGAAAACAATGTCAATCCATCCTTCATCCTTCAAGTTTATCTTTTCCTCCATAAAGCATTCAGTAGTTTGTTTTTAACAATCTATCTATTTTGCATTTCATTCCAAATTTTCACCATGTGGAATGAGACACTATAACATCTTTGGGATTATACATATATTTTTTGCGATATGCGGGCCTCTCACTGTTGTGGCCTCTCCCTCTACGGAGCACAGGCTCTGGACGTGCTGGCCCAGCGGCCATGGCTCACGGGCCCAGCCACTCCGCAACACGTGGGATCTTCCCGGACCGGGGCACGAACCTGTATCCCCTGCATCGGCAGGCGGACTCTCAACCACTGCGCCACCAGGGAAGCCCCGGGATTATATTTTAATTGGTATGTTGTTTCATATAAGAAATAAATCTCATGATGTTCTTCTTCCATATGGAGAAGCTATGTTTCAAAATGTAAGGATCATCATACTAAACACACCTATGAATTGCAGTGTTAAAACACATCTTTCAATCTTTTTTAATTTAAATTTTTGCACGATCAAAGAAAATTATGTCCAAATACACATTCAGGAGTGGCAGCAATAGAAGAAACATTTGTTTTACTGTTTTTTTAAGACAAGATAGGAAATCAATATATTTTTTTCAGATAGAGCTAGAAAATAAAAGAGTCTGGGTTCTAAATGCATAATTTGTCTTCCAAAAAGGGGAAAATATGTTTTAGATAATTTTCTACTTCAGGATCTTATTTCAATAATAAAATAATCCTAGTACTTCATCAGTAGTGGTTTGTGAGGCCCATTTAATTTACAAATATAGTGATGAAAACTCAGATATTATAAACCTGTCCCCTGAAACTGAAGAAGCTAATTTGTCTGGCATACTGCTTTGATGTTAGTAATTTAAACTACTTTTGTTTACATACAAATCAGTTACACAAATTAGGCAACAGGGAGAGACAACTAATTTATCCATGTCTAATGCTAGAATGATATGACAATGCTAATTTAGAGCATTTGGCTCCAAAATAGAGCCCAGAAGTTGATAAGCGGTTCTTCTCCAGTTGCTGACAAATATAGTGACAACATCACCAATCTACTCTTTCACTTAATGAGAATAATGAAAAGTGCTAGACATATTTTTAATGATTAAATAGGTGTAAAATTACATAGTAAATATCTCATGAAAATTGAGCTATGTTTTAAAAATATTATATTATCTTTTACTACTTACAAGATATTGATATATAGATTGTGTACATATGATTGACACACAGATAGGTATGTGGAAAAGGACATTTTATAGTATACGGACATTTTATAGTATATTAAGGTAAGAGATGCTAATATTTCTCTGTATATCTCCCAGATTGAAAACATTAATGATGAAAGAATTTCTATTTTTGTGACTGTACAAAATTAGTTTAAAAAAAGAAAAAAAAAAACAAACTACAGCTAAAAGAGTCATTAAACTGCCCTTAGAAACATTCTTTAGAAAACAACAGGGACATAATTATAATAAGTACCATTTATTTAATACATACTTTATGCTGAGCACAGAGATAAATAATTTTTTTATAAACAATTTTACTTACACTCACAAGAACCCTTTAAAATAAGTAATATTATCATCTGGATGCTACAGATGAGGAAGTTGAGTATAAGTGAAATCAAGTAATTTCTGTAGGTCACACAACTAGCAAATAGAGGAATTTGAATTATGATCGTGGTCTGTGAGATTCCAGTGCCAGAGATTTTCTACACTATGCTGACTGTCTCATTCTACCCAGCAACTCCAACTTTATACACTCTTTGTCAAAAATTTCATTTTGTTACATTTTAGATTTAATTTAAAATATGGTAAATAATTCTCTTTTACTTTTCAGAAAATAAATTTGAATATATAAAAGATAAGTAAGCTATGAAAGCCAGTGATTGAAAACCAGATAGAAGTTAAAATTATCTGGCTTGGTTAAATAGCACCACTCAAATATTAGGCATTCTGAAGTTCCTGTTGCATGCATGTTTAGAACGAACCTTGGACAATACCATCCTTTGAAGAGCAGAGCATCTTCTCCGTCTCTGCCTCTTTCCAGAGGCAGTGCAGTGGTACAGGTATAAAAGAGTGAGACCTGTGCCATGGAATGAGGGTGGCGACATCCATTCAGTAACTTACTACACATAAATTATAACACAGCAAAATAATGTGAACAACTGGAACAGATGGAGAGCCTAAAAATATTGTATTGCACTAAATATAACTCACTATACCACAAAACCAAAATTACTAGGAAGTTGATTTTAGATAAAACATGCATGAACTTCCAATTTATTTTATTAAAATATATCTATAGGTTTTATAATATATTTTCGTGAATATTGGAGTATGGTTGATTTACAATGTTGCATTAGTTTCTGCTGCACAGCAGGGTGAATCAGTTATACACATACATCTATCAACTCCTTTTTAAATTCTATTCCCATATAGGTCAGTACAGAATATTGAGTAGAGTTCCCTGTGCTAAACAGTAGGTTCTTATTATCTATTATATATATAGTAGTCTGTATATGTCAATCCCAATCTCCCAATTTGTCCCTCCCCTGCCCTTTCCCCTTTGGTAACCATAAGTTTGTTTATCTGTGACTCTATTTCTGTTTTGTAAATATGTTCATTTGTATCATTTTTTTATACTCCAAATATAAGTGAAATGATATGACATTTGTCTTTCTCTGTCTGACTTACTTCACTCTGTATGACAATATCTAGGTCTATCCATGTTGCTGCAAATGGCATTATTTTGTTCTTTTTATGGCTGAGTAATATTCCACTGTGTGTGTATGTGTGTGTGTGTGTGTGTGTGTGTGTGTGTGTGTATACTACATCTTCTTTAACCACTAAGGAAACCATAAACAAAATGAAAAGACAACCCACAGAATAGGAGAAGATATTTGCAAGTGAAGTGACCAACAAGAGATTAATCTCCAAAATATATAAACAGCACGTGGAGCTCAATATCAAAAAACCAAACAAGCCAATCAAAAAATGGGCAGAATATCTAAATATATATTTCTCCAAAGAATACATACAGATGGCCAAGAGGCATGAGAAAAGATGATCAACATCACTAATTATCAGAGAAATGCAAATCAAAACTACAATGAGGTATCACCTCACAACAGTCAGAATGGCTATCAGCAAAAAATCTACAGAAAATAAATGCTGGAAAGAGTGTGGAGAAAAGGGAACCCTCCTATTCTGTTGGTGGGAATGTAAATTCATACAGCCACTATGGCCAACAGTAGGGAGGTTCCTTAAAAAACTAAAAATAGAGCTGCCATATGATCCAGCACTCCCACTCCTGAGCATATATCCAGAGACAAGAATAATTTGGAAAGATATATGCACCCCAATGTTCACTGCAGCACTATATAGCCAGGACATGGAGGCAACCTAAATGTCCATCAAAGGAGGAAAGGTTTTAGTCATCATTTTTTTTAACAATTTTATTGGAGTATAATTGCTTTACAATGGTGTGTTAGTTTCTGCTTTATAAAAAAGTGAATCAGATATACATACACAGATATACCCAAATCTCCTCCCTCTTGCATCTCCCTCCAACCCTCCATGTCCCACCCCTCTAGGTGGACACAAAGCACCGAGCTGATCTCCCTGTGCTATACAGCTCCAACCCTCCATGTCCCACCCCTCTAGGTGGACACAAAGCACCGAGCTGATCTCCCTGTGCTATACGGCTGCTTCCAACTAGCTATCTATTTTACATTTGGTAGTGTATATATGTCCATGCCACTCTCTCACTTCGTCCCAGCTTACCCTTCCCATTCCCTGTGTTCTCAAGTCCACTCTCCACATCTGCATTTATGCCTGTCCTACCCATAAGTTCTTCACAACCATTTTTTTTTAGATTCCATATATATGTGTTAGCATACAGTATTTGTTTTTCTCTTTCTGACTTCACTCTGTATGACAGACTTTAGGTCCATCCACCTCACTACAAATAACTAAGTTTCATTTCTTTTTATGGCTTATTAATATTCCACTGTATATATGTGCCACATCTTCTTAATCCATTCATTTGTCAATGGAAATTTAGGTTGCTTCCATATCCTGGCTATTGTAAATAGAGCTGCAATGAACATTGTGGTACATGACCCTTTTGGATTTATGGTTTTATCAGGGTATATGCCCAGTAGTGGGATTGCTGGGTTGCATGGTAGTTCTATTCTTAGTTTTTTAAGGCTCCTCCATATGGTTCTTCATAGTGGCTGTATCAATTTACATTCCCACCAACAGTGCAAGAACGTTCCCTTTTCTCCACACCCTCTCCAGCATTTACTTTTTGTAGATTTTTTGATGATGGCCATTCTGACTGGTATGAGGAGAAAGCACACTGTAGTTTTCATTTGCATTTCTCTAATAATTAGTGATGTTGAGCATCCTTACATATGTTTATTGGTGAGCTGTATATCTTCTTTGGAGAAATGTCTATTTAGATCTTCTGCCCATTTTTTAACTGGACTGTTTGTTTTTTTGATATTGAGCTGCATGAGCTGCTTGTAAATTTTGGAGATTAATCCTCTGTCAGTTAGTTCATTTGCTCTATCCTGTTCCATTGATCTATATTTCTGTTTTTGTGCCAGTACCATACTGTCTTGATTACTGTAGCTTTGTAGTATGGTCTGAAGTCAGGGAGCCTGATTCCTCCAGTTCCATTTTTCTTTATCAAGATTGCTTGGGCTATTCGGGGTTTTTGTGTTTCCATACAAATTGTGAAAATTTTTGTTGTTGTTCTGTGAAAACTGTCATTGGTAGTTTGATAGGGATTGCATTGAATCTGTAGATTGCTTTGGGTAGTAGAGTCATTTTCACCATGTTGCTTCTTCCAAACTGAGAACATGGTATATATCTCCATCTGTTTGTATCATTTTTAATTTATTTCATCAGTGTCTTGTAGTTTTCTGCATACAGATCTTTTGTCTCCTTAGGTAGGTTTACTCCTAGGTATTTTATTCTTTTTGTTTCAGTGCTAAATGGAAGTGTTTCCCTAATATCTGTTTCAGAGTTTTTCATCATTAGTGTACAGGAATGCAAAAGATTTCTGTGCATTAATTTTGTATCCTGCAACTTTACCAAATTCATTAATTAGCTCTAGTAGTTTTCTGGTAGCATCTTTAGGATTCTCTATGTATACTACTACATCATCTGCCAAGAATGACAGCTTTACTTCTTCTTTTCTGATTTGGATTCCTTTTATTTCTTGTTCTTCTCTGATTGCTGTGGCTAAAACTTCCAAAACTATGTTGAATAATATTGGTAAGAGTAGACAGCCTTGTCTTGTTCCTGTTTTTAGAAGAAGAGCTTTGAGTTTTGCACTGTTGAGTATGATGTTAGTTCTGGGTATGTCATAAATGACTTTTATTATGTTGTGATATGTTTCCTCTGTAACAACTTTGATGAGAGTTTATCATAAATGGATGCTGAATTTTGTCAAATGCTTTTTCTGTGTCTATTGAGATGATTGTGTGATTTTCATCCTTCCTTTTTTTAATGTGTTGTATCACATTGATGTGCAAATATTGAGCCATCCTTGCACCCCTGGAATAGATCTCACTTGATCAAAGTGTATGATCCTTTTTCCATATTGTTGAAATCAGTTTGCTAATATTCTGCTTAGGATTTTTACACGTGTATTCATCAAAGTATTGGCCGGCAATTTTCTTTTTTTGTAGTATCTTTGTCTGGTTTTGGTATCAGGGTAAATGTGGCCTCATAGAATGAATTTGTAAATTATTCTTCCTCTTCAATTTTTTTGGAATAGTTTGAGAAGGGTAGGTATTATTTCTTTATATGTTTGGTAGAATTCCCCAATAAAGCTATCTGGTCGTGAACTTTTATTTGCTGGGAGTTTTTAAATTACAAATTCAATTTTACTGCTAGTGATTGGTCTGTTCAGATTGTCTGTTACTTCCTGATTCATTCTTGACAGATTGTATGTTTCTAGAAATTTGTCCAATTCTTATAGGTTGTCCAATTTGTTGGCTTCTAACTGTTCATAGTATTCTCATAATTTTTTTGCATCTCTGTGATACTGATTGTTATTTTTCCTCTTTCATTTCTTATTTTGTTTGAGTCCTCTCTCTTTTCTTCTTAATGAGCCTGGCTAAAGGCTTATCAATTTTTCTTGATCTTTTCAAAATTTCTTCCAGGTTGTCCATTTTATTGGCATATAGTTGCTTGTAGTAATCTCTCATGATCCTTTGTATTTCTGCAGTGTCAGTTGTTCCTTTTTTTTTCCATTTCTAATTCTATTGACGTTTTTCATTTATTTCTGATCTGATCCTTATGACTTCTTTCCTTCTGCTAACTTTGGGGTTTTTTTGTTCTTCTTTCTCTAATTGCTTTAGGTGTAAGGTTAGGTTGTTTCTTTGAGATGTTTGTTGTTTCTTGAGGTAGAATTGCATTGTTATATACTTCCCTCTTAGAACTGCTTTTGCCGCATCCCAAAGGGTTTGGGTCATCGTGTTTTCATTGTCATTTGTGTCTAGGTAATTTTGGATTTCCTTTTTTGATTTCTTCAGTGATCTCTTGGTTATTTAGAAATGTATTGTTTAGCTTCCATGTTTGTATTTTTTACCATTTGTTTCCTGTAATTGATATCTTGTCTCATAACATTGTGCTCAGAAAAGATACGTGATACAATTTCAATTTTCTTCAATTTACCAAGGCTTGATTTGTTACCCAAGAAATGATCTATCCTGGAGAATGTTCCCTGAGCACTTGATAAGAAAGTGTATTCTGTTGTGCTTGGGTGGAATACCCTATATATATCAATTAAGTCCATCTTGTTTAATGTATAATTTAAAGCTTGTGTTTCCTTATTTTTTTTCATTTTGCATGATCTCTTCATTGGTGAAAGTGGGGTTTTAAAGTCCCCTACTATGATTGTATCACTGTCGATTTCCCCTTTATGGCTCTTAGCATTTGCCTTACGTACTGAGGTGCTGCTATGTTGGGTGCAAAAATATTTACAATTGTTATATCTCCTTCTTGGATTAATCCCTTGTTCATTATGTAGTGCCCTTCTTTGTCTCTTGTAATAGTCTTTATTTAAAAGTTTATTTTGTCTGATATGAGAATTGCTACTCCAGCTTTCTGTTGATTTCCATTTGCATGGAATACCATTTTCCATCCCCTCACATTCAGTCTTTATGTGTCCCCACGTCTGAAGTGAGTCTCTTGTAGACAGCATAGGTACATGTCTTGTTTTAGTATCCATTCAGCCAGTCTATGTATTTTGGGTGGAGCATTTAATCCATTTACATTATGTTAGTCACCAATTTTTATGTTCCTATTAGCATTTTCTTAATTGTTTTGGGTTTGTTATTGTAGGTCTTTTCCTTCTCTTGTGTTTCCTGCCTAGAAAACTTCCTTTAGTATTTGTTGTAAAGCTGGTTCGGTGGTGCTGAATGCTCTTAACTTTTGCTTTTCTGTAAAGGTTTTAATTTCTCCATCAAACCTGAATGAGATCCTTGCTGGGTAGAATAATCTTTGTTGTAGGTTTTTCCCTTGCATCACTTTAAATATTTCCTGCCACTCCCTTCTGGCTTGCAGAGTTTCTGCTGAAAGATCAGCTGTTAACCTCATGGAGATTCCTTTGTATGTTATTTGTTGACTTTCCCTTGATGCTTTTAATATCCTTTCTTTGTATTGAATTTTTGATCATTTGTAATAATATGTGTCTTGATGTGTTTCTCCTTGGGTTTAACCTGTATGGGGCTCTCTATGCTTCCTGAACTTGATTGACTATTTCCTTTCCCATATTAGGGAAGTTTGCAGGTACAGTCACTTCAAATATTATCTCAGCCACTTTCTTTTTCTCTTCTTCTGGGACCCCTATAATTCGAATATTGGTGTGTTTAATGTTTTCCCAGAGGTCTATGAGACTGTCCTCCATTCTTTTCATTCTGTTTTCTTTATTCTGCTCTGCGGTAGTTATTTTCACTATTTTGTCTTCCGGGTGACTTATCTGATCTTCTGCCTCAGTTCTTCAGCTATTGATTCCTTCTAGAGAAATTTTAATTTCATTTATTGTGTTGTTCATCATTGTTTGTTTTCTCTTTAGTTCTTCTTCGTCCTTGTTAAACATATCTTGTGTTTTTTCCATTCTATTTCCAAGATTTTGGATCATGTTTACTATCATTACTCTGAATCTTTTTCAGATAGACTGCATATTTCCTTTTCATTTGTTTGACCTGGTGGGTTTTTACCTTGTTCCTTCATCTGCTGTGTGTTTCTCTGTCCTCTCATTTTGCTTAACTTAATGTGTTTGGGGTCTCCTTTTCACAGGCTTCAGGTTTGTAGTTCCTGTTGTTTTTGATGTCTGCCCCCAGTCGCTAAGGTTGTTTCAGTGGCTTGTTTTGGCTTCATGTCACTAAGTTTGTTTCAGTGGCTTGTTTAGGCTTCCTGTTGGAGGGGACTGGTGTCTGTGTTCTGGTGGATGAGTCTGGATCTTTTCTTTCCGGTGTGGAGCACCATGTCTGGTGGTGTGTTTTGGGGTTCGGTGACCTTATTATGATTTTAGGCAGCCTCTCTGCGAATGGGTGTGTCTATGTTCCTGTCTTGCTAGTTGCTTGGCATAGGGTGTCCAGCACTGTAGCTTGTTGGTCGTTGAGTGGAGTTAGGTCTTAACATTGAGATGTAGATCTCTGGGCTAGCTTTTGCCGTTTGATACTATGTGGAGCCAGGAGGTCTCTGGTGGACCAATTTCCTGAACTCGGCTCTCCCACTTCAGAGGCACAGGCATGACACCCAGCCAGAGCACCAAGACCCTGTCAACCACACAGCTCAGAAGAAAAAGGAGGAAAAAAGAAACATAGAAAGAAAAAAATGAAGTAAAATAAAGTTATTAAAATAAAAAAAATAATTATTAATAATAAACTAATAAAAAAGAAATAAATGAGGTCAGATAGAACCCTGGGACAAATGGTAAAAGCAAAGCTATACAAACAAAATCACACAAAGAAGCATACACTTACACACTCTCAAAATGAATAAAAGGAAAAAATATATATATTTATATATTAAAAAAAGGAAGAAAGAAACCAAATTAAAAAACCAATCTACCAATGATAATAAACTCTAAATACTAAACTAAGATAACCATGAAACCAGAAAAAAAATTAGATGCAGAAAGCAAACCTCAAGTCTACAGTTGCTCACAAAGTCCACCACCTCAATTTGTGGATGATTCATTGTTTATTCAGGTATTGCAGAAATGCAGCGTACATCAAGTTGATTGTGGAGATTTAATCCACTTCTCCTGAGACTGCTGGGAGAGATTTCGCTTTCTCTTCTTTGTTTGCACAGCTCCTGGGATTCAGCTTTGGATTTGGCCCCGCCACTCTGTGTCGGTTACCTGAGGGTGTCTGTTCTTAGCCCAGACAGGACGGGGTTAAAGGAGCAGCTGAGTAGGGAGCTCTGGCTCACTCAGGCTTGGGGGAGGGAGGGGTACGGAATGTGGGGTGAGCCTGCAGTGGCAGAGGCTGGCGTGACATTGCAACAACCTGAGGCATGCTGTGTGTTCTCCTGGGGAAGTTTTCCCTGGATCATGGGACACTGGCAGTTGCTTGTTGCATAGGCTCCCAGGAGGGGTGGTGTGTAGTCACCTGTGCTTGCACACAGGGTTCTTGATGGCTATAGCAGCAGCCTTAGCATTTCATGCCAATCTCTGGGGTCTGCTCTGATAGTTGCAGCTCCTGCCTGTCTCTGGAGCTCATTTAGGCAGTGCTCTGAATCCCCTCTCCTTGCACACCCTGAAACAATGGTCTCTTGCCTCTCATGCAGTTCTGGACTTTTTCCCAGACTCCCTGCTGGCTAGCTGTGATGCACTAGCCCCCTTCAGGCTGTGTTCACGCAGCCAACCCCAGTCCTCTCCCTGGAATCTGACCTCTGAAGCCCAAGTCTCAGCTCCCAGTCCCCACCTTCCCCGGCAGGTGAGCAGACAAGCCTTTCAGGCTGGTGAGTGCTGTTTGGCACCAATCCTCTGTGCAGGAATCTCTCCTCTTTGCCCTCTGCACCCCTGTTGCTGTGCTCTCCTCCATGGCTCTGAAGCTTCTCCCCCACCACTGCCCCCATCTCTGCCAGTGAAGGGGCTTCCTAGTGTGTGGAAACTGTTCCTCCTTCACAGGTCCCTCCCAGAGGTGCAGGTTCCATCTTTATTCTTTTGTCTGTTTTTTTCTTTATTTTCTTTTGCCCTACCCAGGTAGATGGGGAGTTTCTTGCCTTTTGGGAAGACTGAGGTCTTCTGGCAGCATTCAGTAGGTGTTCTGTAGGAATTGTTCCACATATAGATGTATTTCTGATGTATTTGTGGGGAGGAAGGTGATCTCCATGTCCAATTCCTCTGCCATCTTGAAGGTTTCTAGTCTTCATTTTAAATAATAGTATAACTCAAAATATTCTCATGCTTCTGTTACTGAACCAAACTTGGGTCTGCTTGCTCACCATGCAGCAAAGCCAGTTTACTGACACTGTGTTGTGGTGAAGGAAAGTACAGTGTTTATTGTAGACCAAGCAAGGAGAATGGGCAGCTTATACTCAAAAGACCCAAACTTCTCGAAGGCTTTCAGGGAAGAGTTTTCAAAGACAAAGTGAGGGAGATGGTGGCAGGGTATGTGATCTACTGATGCACAGTTTTCTGATTAGTGTGTGATGAGGTAACCAGGTGAGGTCACAGGGGTCAGCATTATCAATCTTCAGGTTTTAACCAATCTGTGGGCTATATGCTCATGGTCATCATGCAGTTAGCTTCTTCCACCTGGTGAGGGTTTTAGTATCTACTAAACAAGTCAAGGATATGGCTCAGTGTATTATCTATAGCTCTTGAGGAGGAACTCAAGGTCCTTGACTTTGTTTATGGCTAAACTATTATTATTTTGTCCAATTTGACTGTTTTCCTTCGTTTCTTCATTTTCTCATTTCTCTGATTAAATTTTCTCTTTGGAACTCAGGGAAATCTTAGGATGCTAAAGCTTTTCCACTAAGAAGAGGCAGGGAACATCAGGAGTGGTGTGGGTCCATCCTTGGGAAGGTCCCCACAGGATCCTACTTAGCTTCACTTCTACTTCTATTCCATATTTTAGTGGCTATTGTACTTTAATTCCCCACAAAAGAACTGGTTGGCACAGATTTTAAAAAGAGTTGTGGGGCTTCCCTGGTGGCGCAGTGGTTGCGCGTCCGCCTGCCGATGCAGGGGAACCGGGTTCGCGCCCCGGTCTGGGAAGATCCCACGTGCCGCGGAGTGGCTGGGCCCGTGAGCCACGGCCAATGAGCCTGCGCGTCCGGAGCCTGTGCTCCGCAACGGGAGAGGCCGCAACAGAGGGAGGCCCGCATACCACAAAAAAAAAAAAAAAGAGTTGTGAAAATAATATTATTAAGTTTACATGAAATTTTGTTTAATATTTATGTGGCAGTTTCCTTTGATCTACGATTATTGGTGCATAAGCCTCTTTTTGAAATCTTATTTTGCTGTCATGATATGAAAGAAAACTAGCAAATGCCTATTTAAACAAGAGTTTTTTTTTTTTTCTTTCTCCCTCTCCTTTTCCTTTAATACACAAGTCTAATGAGGTGCAAAAGATATTTCATATTGTCAAGCTCATCTAAAGCATACAATCTTCATCTCTCCTTCATGCCACAGTGAATTAAGTAGATAAACATGTCATGAGAAATTAAGATGGATGATAAACTTGTTGGCACCATCTTGAAGGCACAAGACATCATCACCCTCTCCACAGGTATTTGTGGAAATACTCTGTCCTCTTTGTCAAGCAGCACCTTGAAGAAATATCACACACATTGTTGAAAGCAGGAGGAAGTCAAAGAAAGTATGACTCATAGTTTACATATTGCATACATAATATGGTCTTGATATGAACTTGAAAAGACGGAATAAAATATGCACAATACTTAACATTTATTTACAGAGATTAATTCAACCAATTTACTAATGGAGTAGAAAAGAATTTTTTTTTCTTTATTTTATAGATAAGGTCACAGAAGAAAAGGAAAACTAAGTTAGTTGCCTGAAACCATAATTGCTTATAATTAAAGATCCAAGTCTAAATGTATTTTACTGTCTCTATTTGTTTATATCAAAGAACAGTCATTCACAATATGAATATAAAATCAAAGATGAAAAAATATGATTTTATCATTTTTTTGCATGAAATCCAAACCATATAGCAAGGAGGAGCAGTATAGTTTAGGCAACGATTTTTTGATGACAAAGCCAGTTACACTTATGGAAAACTGAATGTTAGAATGATTCTCATGTCATTTCAAAGACTAATTCTTGCTCAGCTTTTTCATTAAAGGGTATAAAAGGAAACAGCTAAAATCTAAAAAAAAAAAAGTTCTGTTAACATTTGCTGGAGATATACTTCACCATTTTTTTTCTTTCCCTGAGAGTATTTACATAGTTGAAAAGGTTGACTGTAAATGAGACATATACAATGCCAATGAAATGACAACTTGGAGAAATATAAGCAAAGTATATTGATAAAGAATTCAAACAAATTCTATTTTAGCAAGTTAGAGACACTAGTGAAGAGTTTATCTTTCCTTCCTTCTGACCTTCTTTCATCCGTCCATCCATCCATCCATCCATCCAATCTATCATCCAATCTATCTATCTATCTATCTATCTATCTATCTATCTATCTATCTATCTATCTATCTATCTATCTATCTATCTATCTATCTATCGGTGCATCCATATACCTACCTAACAATTTTAGTGAGCTGTTTTGTGTTACTCATCATTCTCACCTTTTCTCACCTCACTACACATTTACACTTAACAAATATGGAATATATATTTGGTAGTTAAGAAATGCTGAGATAAATTGAAATGAACTAGAATGTATATAGATATCACAAAGACATATATATTATTATACATATAATTTATACTTATATTTATATTCTCATATATAACATATAATAGCTCATAGCTCAAACATATACACATATAAATATGAAGCAAACTACCCTGTACTGCCTGCTTTTTCACTTTCTCTTCTCTGAACTCCTGTTAACTCTTAACGTTCTTTTCAACCTAAGCAGTGCATATCACTTACTATCTTGTACTACTATCATTAAGATATGAATTTAACTTGTCAAATGTTTGTGCTTTAAGTCTCCAAGTCAAATGGTGGACTGTGCCATGAACACTATATTTATAACTTAGGGGAGTACTTTCCACATGGAAGAAATTAAATATTGTTGATGAGATGATATTGTTTGTGAAGGATGAAACTGCTCAAACTGATTGTGTTCACCCTACCCCCTCCTCTCTATACATGATATCATGAAGATGAGCAATACAGAATGAATAACCACTCACAAAATAACTTTAATAGGAAAAGTTGCTGAAGAAATGGAGTAATCTGATCTTGCATAGATTGTATCACAGAAGCTGAGATGAACATGAAATCTTTTATGTGAAATTTACCTTTGAAATTTCTATTTTTCTAACCTTAGAAAAGCAGTTGGCTCTCTTTGTATTTCATATAAAAATTCTTCACCCTGGCTGTTTTGTAAATATCAACATAGTTTTATGAAGAAAAATGCTGTAGTCAAGAACCATAAAAACAAACAAAAGTGCTGGCCCAAACCCATTGCTTAGCAATCACGTTTTAGTATAGAGCAACTTGCATTATTTTAGCTTATAATATTCATAATGCCCTTCAAGATTTTACACATTACAGAGAAAAATTATGACCATCAGTCACACAGTTTTGCAATTAATACTGATATGATTTTTCCCCACAACGCTGTATAGGACTAGGAAGTGGAAACCTTTGAATCTATAAAATATTTGCAATTGAAGAAACATATTACTAGTTTGTTTATAAAGAATCTTTTCTGTTTCTACCTATAGTATATCCTACAATTATTTTACATAGTTTCATATAGGTTTTGTTAACATCCAAAAAAATTTTACTTTTCAGAACCAATTAATTTCGTAGATCAGTGAGTGTAGTGTGGTGGACAGCATATGTAACTTGCAGTCAGAAGACATAGTTCAAGTCATAGTTATGCTTTTTATTAATTCCATAACATGTTTTTGTGAGCATAAGTGATTTTGAATGTAAAACCAAAAGAATTATAATAGCAATGTTAGTAGTAGTAGTAGTAGCAGCAGTAACAGTAAGCCACAGAGTAATATTTATATAACATTTATTATACTTAGGATGTCAACTTAAAGATTGAGAGATATAGATATTGATATATAGATATAGATATTGTAAAAAGATGTTAGATAACAGAAAACACTTTTAAATATTAATACCTATAACATATAGGAGAATAATAAGTATATTTCTTGGATACATTTTCTTCCAGGTACTGTTCCAAATGCTTTAAATACATTCATTAATTTAATAATTCTTATTATACTCTCCATTTTACAAATGATAGAAAGCTTCAATAACTTGTCCAAAGACACAAATCTTATAGAACTCATGCTCTTAAGTCTGATTCTAGAGCCCATACTTTTATGACACTTAAAAATGCAGTTTGTCAATGACATGAGAATTATTCAGAATTTAAAATCATCAAAATACGGATACCAAGATTCAACAGAACTAGTCATATAAAGTTTGCTATCCTCTCAAAAGTGAGTATAGAAACGTAAAAAAATTAAAGATGAAATATAGTTTATTTCATAGATGTTGACCAACTTAATGTTCCATAGGGAGTGTCAGCATTGTTAATCCATCTTTAACAATGAGCCACTACTCTGCTCCCTGTCACTGTGTGTATTATTTTTACCAATTCCAGACCTTTATATAAACATAATCATATACTGTGTACTCTTTGCATACATCTTCTTTTACACATCAAAATGATTTTAAGTTGTATCCATGCTTTTGTGTGTATCAATAGTTCTTTCACTTTCATTGTTGAATAATAACATTGTATAAATATACTACCATTTGTTTATTAATTCACACTTGGTGGAAATTTGATTTTTCCCCAGTTTCTCTAAATACTTCAATAAATTCTTTTTATGGATGTGTATTTTCACTTCCCTTTGGTAATTACCTAGGAGTGGAATTGCTGAGCGACATATTAATTGCGTGTGTGAGTGTGTTTAATTAAAAAAACTGTTAACTCTTTTTTAAAGTGGTTATAGCATTCTACACACCATCTGCATAACAGAGTTCCAGTTGCTCCACACTTTTGGCAACACTTAGTTACTAGTCATTTTTATTTTAACATTACTTTAGTGTGTGTGTAGTGATACTTAATTATGTTTATTTGGATTTTTCACAGATAACATGATTTTGAATTAAATTATAATTTTGAACATCTTTTGCATATATTTATTAACCATTCATATACCTTCTCTTATGAAATGTCTGTTAAAATATTTAGCAATGAATTCCCTCAGCAATTATTTTACCTGAAAATGCCTTTTTTTACTTCGTTTTTTGGAGATACAGATGTTACTTCCTTTCAGATGTTTAAGTGTGTTATTTCACTGTCTCCTGACTTTCACTATTTCTCATGAGAAATCTGTTGCAAACGTATATTTGTTTATTTTTATGTAATAGATCTCATTATTATAAGTACTTTAAAAAGTTTTTCATTATCACTTCTTTTCACTGAATTTATTATTCTATCTATTGATGTGGGTTTCTTTGTATTCATCCTGTTTAATGTTTGCTTAATTTCTTGGAATCATGGGTTTATAATTTGCATCACGTTTTGAGAACAAAATTAGTTATCTTATCAAATATGTATTTTGTACACCTATCTCTTTCTGAGACCTATATTAAAGGACTAGTTTAGCTCCTACAACTTTTTAGTCTCTGCTTATTATTTTTGGCCTTTTAAACTCTGTCCTTCAAATTGTATAATTTATGATGATATTTTATCAGGATTATTAATTTTTTTGAAGAGTATAATATACTACAAAGACCATTAAATGAATTATTTCAGTTTTTTTCTCATTTCTAGAAGTTTTATTTGTTTCATGGCTTTAATTTTTTCGTTATGATTTCATTTAAGTCCCTGAACATATTTATAATAATCTTTTTAAGTGTGTCTATTAATTCTATAATATTTTTATTTTTTATCCGAATTGCCCCCCCTTTCCCTAATATGGTTTAAATGTTCCTGCTACTGCACGTGTCTAATTTAATTTGTTTGGATGCTTCTCAATTGTGATATTATGTTGAATAGTGTGTAGACTTTACTGCATGTTTCTAACAAGTGTTGGGTTTTGTTTTGGCTGGCAGTTAGGGTGCTTGTCAATAAGTTTGACCACATCAGGGCGTGTGGTCAGAAGATGGGTTTTTTATGCTTTTCAGAAGATGGGTCTAACAGTAGACTTTATTATAAGGTTAGTTTAACCATTATATGCTAGCCTGGCCATGTGGTTCCTACTGAATACCTTGACTGTTTAAATAGTTTTCTTCAATCTCACTCCTCAGAACTCAAATGCCACTGGCCCTGCATAAGCTGTATGATACACTCAGTTTATGCTGTCTGGTAGTTGTTCTTGATCCAGTAACTGGTCTTTGCCTGTTCTTGTGGAACCTTTCTCTGTGAAACTTCAGCTAAGCCAATGCATAAATGCACCTCCATTTAGAGTTTAAAGACATCCCGACAGAAATGGTAGTGAATCCATAGTTGAAATTCTAAAAATAATTTTCTGTGTATCTTTCTCCTCTTGATAATCTATCCTACAAATTCCAGCTGTCTTATTTTCCTCAAACTCTCAGCAAGAACACCATGATTTGCTTATCTTGGGCATTCATAGGAGGCAGGAAATTACCCTCAGTTTGAAGGCTAAAGTGATTTCCAGGCTAACCTAATATGTTTCCTTTCTTTCAGGGATCACTGTTGTGTGCTACCTATTATCCAATATCTGAAAACATAATTTATTTGTATACTTTGTTCAGTTTTCTAGTTGTTCACAGTGAGAAAATATGTATGATACCAGATATTTTGCCACAGGCAGTAACAAAAATATGAGCACTTTTAAAATATTTTTAAAAATAATGTACAAAATTTTGAAATACAGAATATCATGGAAGAAAAATGTACACATTTCTTGTAATTACACTATTCAGAGGTAGATACACTTTACATTTTGATGTATATCATTTAAGGATATATTTTTATGCACAGTACCTTTATCTATGCTTACATTTGTTAATCATGCTGTACTAGTTGAGTAGCGTCCCTCCAAATTCATATTTATCCAGTAGTTGTTAATGTGACCTTACTTAGAAGAGGGATCTTTGCAGATGAAATAAAGGTAAGATGAGGTCGTACTGAGTTAGTGTGGGCTATAACTCCAATGACTAACATGCTTATAAGAAGAGGGAAATTTTGACAAAAAGATACAAACACACACAAAGGGAAGATGTCCATGTTAAGACAGAGGCAAAACTTGGAATGATGCAGCTACAAACCAAAGAATGTCAAATATTTCTAGCAACCTCCAAAAGCTAGATGAGAGATATGGAATAGATTCTCCCTCAGAGCTATGAAAAGGAACCAAAACTTGATTTCAAACTTCTGTCCTTCAGACTGACTTTCTATTGGTTTAAGCTAGACAATTTGTAGTAATTTGTTATGGTAGCATTAGGAAGGTAATCTACATGATATTGAATATATTATGTAAAATATATATTATATATTATCATTTTTATAAAATATAGTTTACAATCACTTCTAACTTTTTTAAAAAATGAGATATTGGGCTTCCCTGGTGGCGCAGTGGTTGTGCGTCCGCCTGCCGATGCAGGGGAACCGGGTTTGCGCCCCGGTCTGGGAGGATCCCACATGCCGCAGAGTGGCTGGGCCCGTGAGCCATGGCAGCTGGGCCTGCGCGTCTGGAGCCTGTGCTCCGCAACGGGAGAGGCCACAACAGAGGGAGGCCCGCATACCACAAAAAAAATAAATAAATAAATAAATGAGATATTACTCTTAATTATATGCTATCATATGACATTTAATTATTTAAGAGTAATTCATTATAAAATTATGTATTATCAGTCACTGATTACTAGACATTAAGATACATTTCAATTATTTTCTTATCTTAAAAATGCCATATGTAACATGATTGGATAGAAATACTTTTCGTACTCTATAATTACTTTTTTTTTAACATCTTTATTGCAGTATAATGTTTTACAATGGTGTGTTAGTTTCTGCTGTATAACAAAGTGAATCATCTATAAGTGTACATATATCCCCATATATCCTCTCTCCTGCGTCTCCCTCCTAACCATCCCACCCTCTAGGTGGACACAAAGCACCCAGCTGATCTCCCTGTTCTATGTGGCTGCTTCCCGCTAGCTATCTATTTTACATTTGGTAGGGTATATATGTCCATGCCACTCTCTCACTTCATCCCAGCTTACCCTTCCCCCACCCCGTGTCTTCAAGTACATTCTCTACATCAGCGTCTTTATTCCTGTCCTGCCCGTAGGTTCTTCAGAAGCATTTTTTTTTTAAGATTTCATATATTTGTGTTAGTATATGGTATTTGTTTTTCTCTTTCTGACTTACTTCACTCTGTATGATAGTCTCTAGGTCCATCCACCTCACTACAAACAACTCAATTTCATTTCTTTGTATGGCTAAGTAATATTCCATTGTATATATGTGCCACATCTTCTTTATCCATTCATCTGTTGGTAGACACATAGGTTGCTTCTATGTCCAGGCTATTGTAAATAGAGCTGCAATGAACATTGTGGTACATGACTCTTTTTGAATTATGGTTTTCTAGGGCGTATGCCCAGTAGTGGATTGCTGGGTCTTACGGTAGTTCTACTTTTAGATTTTAAGGAACATCCATACTGTTCTCCATAGTGGCTGTATCAATTTACAGTCCCACCAACAGTTCAAGAGAGTTCCATTTTCTCCAAGCCCTCTCCAGAATTTATTGTTTGTAGATGTTTTGATGATGGCCATTCTGACTAGTGAGAGGTGATACATCATTGTGGTTTGATTTACATTTCTATGATTAGTGATGGTGAGCATCTTTTCATGTGTTTGTAGGCAATCTGTATATCATCTTTGCTAAATGTCTATTTAGGTCTTCTGCCGATTTTTGGATTGGGCTGTTTGTTTTTTTTGATATTGGCTGCATGAGCTGCTCGTATATTTTGGAGATTAATCTTTTGTAAGTTTCTTTGTTTAAAAATATTTTCTCCCATTCGGATGGTTGTCTTTTCATCTTGTTTATGGTTTCCATTGCTGTGCAAAAGCTTTTAAGTTTCCTCAGTTCCCATTTGTTTATTTTTGTTTTATTTCCATTTCTCTAGGAGGTGGGTCAAAAAGGATCTGGCTATGATTAATGTAATAGAGTGTTCTGCCTATATTTTCCTCTAAGACTTTTATACTGTCTGGCTTTACATTTAGGTCTTTAATCCATTTTGAGTTTATTTTTGTGTATGGTGTTAGGGTGTGTTCTAACTTCATTCTTTTACATGTAGCTCTCCAGTTTTCACAGCATCACTTATTGAAGAGGCTGTCTTTTCTCCATTGTATATTCTTGCCTCCTTTATCAAAAATAAGGTGGCCGTATGTGTGTGGGTTTATCTCTGAGTTTTCTATCCTGTTCCATTGATCTGTATTTCAGTTTTAGTGCCAGTACCATACTGTCTTGATTAGTATGGCTTTGTAGTATTGTCTGAAGTCAGGGAGTCTGATTCATCCAGCTCCGTTTTTCTTTCTCAAGATTGCTTTGGCTATTCGGGTTTTTTTGTGTTCTCATACAAATTGCAAATTTTTTGTTCTAGTTCTGTGAAAAATGCCATTGGTAGTTTGATAGGGATTGCATTGAATCTGTAGATTGCTTTGGGTAGTACAGTTATTTTCTCAATGTTTATTCTTCCAATCCACAAACATGGTATATCTTGCTATCTGTTGGTATCATCTTTAATTTCCTTCATTAGTGTCTCATAGTTTAATGCATACAGGTCTTTTTTCTCCCTAGGTAGGTTTTATTCCTAAGTATATTATTCTTTTTGTTGCAATGGTAAATGGAAGTGTTTCCTTAATTCCCCTTTCAGATTTTTCATCATTAGTGTATAGGAATGCAAGAGGTTTCTGTGCATTAATTTTGTATCTGGCTACATTACCAAGTTCATTGATTAGCTCTAGTAGTTTTCTGGTAGCATCTTTAGGATTCTCTATGTATAGTATCATGTCATCTGTAAAGAGTGACAGCTTTACTTCTTCTTTTCTTATTTGGATTCCTTTTATTTCTTTTTCTTCTCTGATTGCTGTGGCTAAAACTTCCACAATTATGTTGAATAATAGTGGTGAGAGTGGGTAACCTTGTCTTGTTCCTGATCATAATGGAAGTGTTTTCCATTATTCACCATTGAGAACAATGTTGGTTGTGGTTTTTCATATCTGGCCATTATGATGTTGAGGTAAGTTCCCTCTATGCCTACTTTCTGGAGGGTTTTTATCATAAATGGGTGTTGAATTTTTTAGAAAGCTTTTTCTGCATCAATTGAGATGATCATATGGTTTTTCTCCTTCAATTTGTTAACATGGTTTATCTCATTGATTGATTTGTATGTACTGAAGAATCCTTGCATTCCTGGGATAAACCCGACTTGATCATGGTGTATGATCCTTTTAATGTGCTGTTGGATTCTGTTTGCTAGTATTTTGTTGAGGATTTTTGCATGTAAGTTCATCAGTGATACTGGTTTGTAGTTTTCTTTTTTTGTGACATCTTTGTCTGGTTTTGATATCAGGGTGGTTGTGGCCTCATAGAATGAGTTTGACAGTGTGCCTCCCTCTGCTATATTTTGGAACATTTTGAGGATAGGTGATAGCTGTTCTCTAAATGTTTGAGAGAATTCGCCTGCAAAGCCATCTGGTCCTAGGCTTTTGTTTGTTGGAAGATTTTAAATCACAGTTTCAATTTCAGTGCTTGTGATTGGTCT
>NC_041220.1:45686509-45696658 GCF_002837175.3 Physeter macrocephalus | reverse complement strand
GAACGTTGTGCTTTTCTAAGAATTTGTCCATTTCTTCCAGGTTGTCCATTTTATTGGCATAAAGTTGCTTATGGTAATCTCTCATGATCCTTTGTATTTCTGCAGTGTCAGTTTTTACTTCTCCTTTTTCACATCTAATTCTATTTATTTGAGTCTTCTCCCTTTTTTTCTTAATGACTTTAGCTAATGGTTTATCAATTGTTTTTTATCTTCTCAAAGAACCAGCTTTTACTTTTATTGATCTTTGCTCTCATTTCTTCATTTTTTTTTCATTTATTTCTGATCTGATTTTAATGATTTCTTTCATTCTGCTAACTTTGGGGACTTTTGTTCTTCCTTTAGGTGTAAGGTTAGGTTGTTTATTTGAGTTGTTTCTTGTTTCTTAAGGTAGGAGAGCTGTTAGAGCTGTTAGAGCTGTTAGAGCTGCTTTTGCTGCATCCTATAAGTTTTTGGTCATCGTGTTTTCATTGTCATTTGTGTCTAGGTATATTTTAATTTCCTTTCTGATTTCTTCAGTGATCTCTTGGTTATTTAGTAGTGTATTGTTTAGCCGCCATGTGTCTGCATTTTTTTACAGATTTTTTCCCTGTAATTGATATCTAGTCTCATAGCATTGTTCTCGGAAAAGATACTTGATGAGATTTCAATCTTCTTAAATTTACTGAGGCCTGATTTGTGACCCAAGATATGATCTATCGTGGAGAATGTTCCTTGAGCACTTGAGAAGAATGTGTATTCTGTTGTTTTTGGATGGAATGTCCTATAAATATGTGCTCCTTTGTTGGGTGCATAAATATTTACAACTGTTCTATCTCCTTCTTGGATTGATCCCTTGATCATTATGTTGTGTCCTTCTTTGTCTCTTGTAATAGTCTTTATTTTAAAGTCTATTTTTTCTGAAGTGAGAATTGTTACTCCAACTTTCTTTTGATTTCCATTTGCATGGAATATCATTTTCCATCCCCTCACTTTCAGTCTGTATGTATCTCTAGGTCTGAAGTGGGTCTCTTGTAGACAGCACATATATGGGTCTTCTTTTGTATCCATTCAGCCTGTCTATGGCTTTTGTTTGGAGCATTTAATCCATTTACATGTAAAGTAATTATCGATATGTATTTGCTTATTACCATTTTCTTAATTGTTTTGGGTTTGTTTTTGTAGGTCTTTTCCTTCTCTTGTGTTTCCTGCCTAGAGAAGTTTCTTTAGCATTTGTTGTAAAGCTGGTTTGGTGGTGCTGAATTTCTTAACTTTTGCTTGTCTATAAAGTTTTTAATTTCTCTGTCAAATCTGAATGAGATCCTTGCTGGGTTGAGTAATCTTGGTTGTAAGTTTTTGTCACTTATTTGTTCTTCTGCCTCAGTTATTCTGCTATTTATTCCTTCTAGAGAATTTTAAATTTCATTTATTTTGTTGTTCATCATTGCTTGTTTGCTCTTTAGTTCTTCTTGGTCCTTTTGAAATGTTTCTTGTATTTTCCTTATGGGATTGCTATGTATGTTATTTGTTGTTTTTCCCTTGCTGCTTTTACTATTTTTTCTTTGTATTTAATTTTTGATAGTTTGATTAATATGTGTCTTGGCGTGTTTCTCCTTGTTTTTATCCTGCATGGGACTCTCTGCACTTCCTGGACTTGATTTACTGTTTCCTTTCCCATATTAGGGAATTTTTCAGCTATCATCTCTTCAAATATTTTCTCAGTCCCTTTCTTTTTCTCTTCTTCTCTGGGACCCCTATTATTCGAATTTTGGTGCGTTTAATATTGTTCCAGAGGTCTCTGAGATTTTCCTCAATTCTTTTCCTTCTTTTTTCTTTAATCTGCTCTATTGTAGCTATTTCCACTATTTTATCTTCCAGGTCACTTATTTGTTCTTCTGCCTCAGTTATTCTGCTATTTATTCCTTCTAGAGAATTTTAAATTTCATTTATTTTGTTGTTCATCATTGCTTGTTTGCTCTTTAGTTCTTCTTGGTCCTTTTGAAATGTTTCTTGTATTTTTCCATTTTATTTCCAAGATTTTGGATCATCTTTACTATCATTACTCTGAATTCATTTTCAGGTAGACTGCCTATTTCCTCTTCATTTGTTTGGTCTGGTGGGTTTTACCTTTCTACTTCATCTGGTGTGTATTTCTCTGTCTTCTCATTTTGCTTAACTTACTGCATTTAGGGTTTCCTTTGTGCAGACTACAGGTTCGTAGTTCCCATTGTTTTTGACATTTGTCCCCAGTGGGTAAGGTTTTTACAGTGGGTTGTGTAGGCTTCCTGTGGGATGGGACTGGTGCCTGTGTTCTGGTGGATGAGGCTGGATCTTGTCTTTCTCATAAGCAGGACCACATCCTGTGGTGTGCTTTGGTGTGTCTGTGAACTTATTATAGTTTTAGGCAGATGCTCCACTAATGGGTGTGTTTGTGTTCCTGTCTTGCTAGTTGTTTGGTAAGGGGTATCCAGCACTGTATCTTGCTGGTTGTTTGAGTGGAGCTTGGTCTTAGTGTTGAGACTGAGATCTCTGTGAGTGCTTTTACCCTTTGATATTACATGGGGCCAGGAGGTCTCTGGTGGTCCAATGTCCTGAACTTGACTCTCTCACTTAAGAGGCTCAGGCCTGGGCTTCCCTGGTGGCGCAGTGGTTGAGAATCTGCCTGCTAATGCAGGAGACATGGGTTCGAGCCCTGGTCTGGGAGGATCCCACATGCCGCAGAGCAACTAGGCCCATGAGCCACAGCTACTGAGACTGTGCATCTGGAGCCTGTGCTCCATGAGAATCTGCCTGCTAATGTAGGAGACATCGGTTCGAGCCCTGGTCTGGGAGGATCCCACATGCCGCAGAGCAACTAGGCCCATGAGCCACAGCTACTGAGACTGTGCATCTGGAGCCTGTGCTCCACAACAAGAGAAGCCGTGATAGTGAGTGGCCTGCGCACCGCAATGAAGAGTGGCCCCCACTTGCCACAACTAGAGAAAGCCCTCGCACAGAAACGATGACCCAACACAGCATAAATAAATAAATAAATTAATAAACTCCTACCCCAACATCTTCTTTAAAAAATAAATAAATAAATAAATAAAGCGGCTCAGGCTGGACACCCAGCTGGAACACCAAGATGCTGTCAGCCACATGGCTCAGAAGAAAAGGGAGAAAAAAATAAATAAATAAAGTAAAATAAAGTTATTAAAATAAAAAAAATTATTAAAAATAAAAAATAAAATGTAATAAAAAAGTAGAAAAAAAAGAAAGAAGAGAGCAACGAAACCAATAAACAAATCCGCCAATGATAACAAGCACTAAAAACTATACTAAAAAAGCCAATGCAGGGGACACGGGTTCATACCCTGGTCCGGGAAGATCCCACATGCCACAGAACGGCTAGGCCCGTGAGCCATGGCCGCTGAGTCTGTGTGTCCAGAGCCTGTGCTCTGCAATGGGAGAGGCCACAACAGTGAGAGGCCCACGTACCACAAAAAAAAAAAAAAAAAGCAAAAAATGGACAAACAGAACCCTAAGACAAATGGTAAAAGCAAAGCTATACAGACAAAATCACACAAAGAAGACTACACATACATACCCACAAATAGGGGAAAAGGAAAAAAAAAAAAAATATATATATATATATGAAATAAAGCAAGAGAGAAACCAAATCAATAAACAACTCTACCAATTATAATAAGCTTTAAATACTAAACTAAGATAAACATAAAACCAGAAAGAACTTAGATGCAGAAAGCAAACCTCAAGTCTACAGTTGCTCCCAAAGTCCACCACCTCAATTTTGGGATGATTCGTTGTCTAATCAGGTATTCCATAGGTGCAGGGTTCATCTAGTAGATTTTGGAGATTTAATCTGCTATCTTGAGGCTGCTAGAAGAAATTTCCCTTTCTTGTCTTTGTTTGCACTGCTACTGTGGTTCAGCTCTGGATTTGGCCCTGCCTCTGTGTGTTGGTCACCTGAGCGTGTCTGTTCCCTGCCCAGACAGGACTGAGTTAATGTAGCAGCTGATTAGGTGGTTCTGGCTCACTCAGGCCAGTGGTGGCAGGGGTACGGAATGCAAAGCATGCTTTTGACACAGATGCCAGCTTGACGTTGCAACAGCCTGATGCACGCCATTTGTTCTCCTGGGGAAGTTGTCCCTGGATCACAGGACCCTGGCAGTGGCAGGCTGCACAGGCTCCTGGGAGGGGATGTGTGGATAGTGACCTCTGCTTGAACACAGGCTTCTTGGTGGCAGCAGCAGCAGCCTTAGCATTTCATGCCCGTCTCTGGGGTCCACGCTGATAGCCGCAGTTCGCACCTGTCTCTGGAGCTCATTTAGGCAGTGCTCTGAATCCCCTCTCCTCATGCACTCCGAAACAATGGTCTCTTGCCTTTTAGGCAGTTCCAGACTTTTTCCCAGACTCCCCCCCAGCTAGCTGTGGCACACTAGCCCCCTTCAGGCTCTGTTCACTCAGCCAACCCCAGTCCTCTCCCTGGGATCTGACCTCTGAAGCCCAAGCCTCAGCTCCCAGCCCCCACCCATCCTGGCGTGTGAGCAGACAAGCCTCTCAGGCTGGTGAGTGCTGTTCTGCACTGATGATCCTCTGTACAGGAATCTCTCCACTTTGCCCTCCGCACCACTGTTGCTGCACTCTCCTCTGTGGCTCCGAAGCTTCCCCCACCCTCCCCTGTCTCTGCCAGTGAAGGGGCTTCCTAGAGTGTGGAAACTTTTCCTCCTTCACAGGTTCCTCCCAGAGGTGCAGGTCCTGTCCCTATTCTTTTGTCTCTGTTTTTTCTTTTTTTTTTGCCCTAACCAGGTACGTGGGGAGTTTCTTGCCTTTTGGGAAGTCTGAGGTGTTCTGCCAGAGTTCAGTAGGTGTTCTGTAGGAGTTGTTCCACATGTAGATGTATTTCTGATGTATTTGTGGGGAGGAAGGTGATCTCCATGTCTTACTCCTCCGCCATCTTGAAGGTCCTCCCTATAATTATTTCCTGAATATTAACTCCTAGAAAAATATTTGGTATGAATATTTTCAGATTCCTTGACAAATATTCTCAAATTTCCAAAAAGAAATATAAAAACATGAGAATGTTTATCAGAACATTCTAGCCGAAACAAAGCACAATCCCTTATATTAAACTTTGCTGTTTTGATAGTTGAATGATAAAATGAAAAGTCATTATTGTTTTGTTATGCATTTATTTGACTACTAATGAGGTTTAACCATTTTATGTGCTTTTGTGCAATTTCTATTTGTATATGTCTGGTTTATGTAGTTCTTTTACTGAATATTTGTTTTGGGTAATATATTTATTAATTTGTATTATTATAAGGGTTTATTTATTTATTTATTTTTCATGTTGGTATTCTCCTCCTTTGATCATAGGAGTTCAAAAGTGTAGCAATATTCCTTTTAAACTGCTACATTCTATACTACATTTCAAAATTTAATTTAACATAATTCAGGACTCAAAAGTAAGAACAATTATGATATTAACTACATTTTAATTTTCTGTTTAATTTTGGATTCCAATTCATAAGTTCTGGAAAGTGTTTGAATCTGTATTTCAACCTTCAGAGATTTTTGTGTATATCACTGAGATGTTATGTGTTTCTTTGTGTAAATATATATATATGTACATATATGCACATATATAATTGACAATAGAAACATCAATAAAAATGGAAAAATATGATGCTTAGTAGACAAGAAAAAGTAATTTGGCCACATTCAAGTCAGTGAAGTCAATTTAAGGTTCACGATGATTTCCCTTGAGGTGTACTTTGATTTGATTTCTTTGAAGTTATAGGATTCAAATATTTTCCATAGGCAAGGCAGTGTTGTATGTGTATGTAGACTCTGCGTGTATGTAGACTGATTAGAACGATGTATTTTAAAATTTCCCTTTGGGGCTAAATAAACTCAAAAGAAACATGGAATACTGATGCACTCATACTAATAGATAGTTAACAACTGAGTTCTCCATAATATATATATTTTTTAAATTTATTTATTTTATTTGTTTTTGGCTGTGTTGGGTCTTCATTGCTGCATGCAGGCTTTTTCTAGTTGTGGCGAGCAGGGGCTACCCTTCTTTGTGGTGCACTGACTTCTCATTGCAGTGGCTTCTCTTGTTATGGAGCATGGGTGGTAGGCACGCAGGCTTCAGTAGTTGTGACACAAAGGCTTAGTTGCCCTGCAACATGTGGGATCTTCCTGGATCAGGGCTCGTACCCATGTCCCCTGCATTGGCAGGCAGATTCTTAACCACTGCACCACCAGGGAAGCCCCCTCCATAATATTTTAAAGATACACTCTGACATGTACACACTCTAATATTTAAAATGGATAACCAACAAGGACCTACTGTAGAGCACAGGGAATTCTGCTCAATATTATGTAACAACCTAAGTGAGAAAAGAATTTAAGAAAGAATAGCTACATGTATATGTATAACTTTGCTGAATCACTTGCTGTACACCTGAAACTTACACAACATTGTTAATCAACTACACTCCAATATAAGATAAAAAGTTAAGAAATAAAATGATATCCTTACATGAGATTGTGTACAGAAAGCTAATGCTAATGGGATACATATAAGAATGATAACAATCCTCAGGTATGCGAAGCTTAACTTTTGCTCTGGGGAAACAAATGAAAACTACAAGCTTTGGGCAGCTTAACACAATAAAAAAAATTTGTATTCTAATAAAGTTTAGTCATTGATATAACATACAATCTAATGTGTTTCTACATTAATGGTATTAAATGTACATATACCCATAGATATTCAGAAGGTTAAATTATCTTCTTTAGAGCTTTTTTTAAGTTTCATAAATCTATATCATACGTACAGATTTCCATTAGTGCAACACAGTCCTAAGATACTGCAGTTTCACAGCATTTGCTTTTGGTTTATATATACTCTAAGGAGCTCAATGTATTTTACTCTGACCATTCTCATGTTATATTCATACCATAAATTCTGAAGACAATTCTGAGGAAATGTGACAGTTTCAAACTATGAATACTGAGGTTTTGGTCCAGTGTATAATAAAACAAGCTCAAAAATCATAAATTTAGAGTTACTTGGTAGTATCTGAATATCTTTTGAAGTACCACCTAAACAATAGACAATGTCACTATACACATGGATTGCCTTTTTAAATTTACACTTTGTTATATACCTCATGTTTACACTCTCCAAGAAAGTTATTATATTTCAGAAAACAATGTTATGATTTATCAGCTTATAGTCATAAGATAAAAAGAATATTAAATTGACATGGCTAACATTACTTTAAATTTGTTGCTTCTACATTGTTTCTACAATAAAAAATATCCTTTTATAAAGTAGGAGAAAGTATGTCATGCCCATAATTTTAACTGAGATAATTATTAAAAGACCATAAGGTAAATTTAAGTTAAATCTTAAATTAGTAATACTATGAGTCTAGATGACAAAAATTATAATATTCCAAGTTAGAAAATTTAGGAAGTATTTTTTGTTATCAATTAGTTTTTCTTCTTTTTTTAATTGAAATATTGTTGATTTACATTGTATTAGTTTCAGATGTACAGCATAGTGATTTAGTATTTTTGCAGATTATATTCCATTATAGTTTATTATAAGATACCGGGTATCTTATAATTCCATGTGCTATAGAGTATATCCTTGTTGCTTATCTATTTTATATATAGTAGTTTGTATTTGTTAATCCCATACCCCTATTTGTCCCTCCTTTTTAGTGTACCACAACTGAATAGAAATTAATGAATTATTCATTAAATAAAACCCAAGGGTTGTGGTGAAGCACATTCAAAAACTTGATATGTGTAATTTTGTAAATTAGATTGTAATAAAAAGGTAAAGCATGTGTCAACTTATATTTGGGGATATATATATTAAAAATAAAAATTATTATTATAGCTCAAGTGTATTGAACACTTACCAAGTTCAAGATGATATCCAAAAAACTTCACATGGATTATGAGATGTAGCCCTCGCAATAAACTATGAAGTAGTAACATTTATCTTCCCTGTTTTACTAGGCAACTCATAAATGGTAGATTTGGTTTTAAAAAAGTGATAAGCTGACTCCAGAACTTGCACTCTGAATACAGAGAGAGATATTCACTTAATTCCAGTATAATAGTCTCAGGAGAGAGTGCAGATGCAAAGTTAATAGGTCCTGCTTTGATTCCATGTGAGAAAATGGGACTGGAGTTGTTGGGTGTGGGTCAGATCGTCTGTGCATAAGTGTGGAACAGAAGAGGACTATGAAATGAGACCTCTCATCTTGGATCTGTGTGCCTCTGAATACCAAAGGCTTAGCACTATACCTAGCATATTAAAATACACAACATGTTCGAATCCTATTTCTTCCATGATATTTAACATGCTCTTTCCATACAATATAGAAGCTAATTTGCTTTTCAGGTGAAAGTCAAGTCCTGTTTAGATCATATACCAGGTTTAAATGATAGGAGATTTGAAATTCACACCTAGAAAATTTGGAATTCAAAGTTTAATAGACATTTTCTTCATAAAATGCCATCAGTAAGTGATAAAGTGAGAAAACACTAAAATTAGGGAAATGTTATTGACTCTGGGAGCTTATTTCTCCAGGAATGTGACTGGTTTCAATGAACCTGTTTTGAATTTCGAGAGTCTTCACTTTTCAGCTGTGTATCAATTATCACTCTAATAAGGCCCCCATTCTAGAAATTATGAATGAGTACATCTAAATAGAGGGAGGAAATGACAATGGGTTCAAATATTCAGCTCTTTGAAACTAAAAGCCATTCCCACAATATGTACCTAATGATGATGTGCATATCAAATGAACAAATAAAACAATCACTGAAGGTAAGTGAACAAAAAATGGACTTAGTCTATACAACCCAATAAAATCAAGAAGAACCCAAGATGTAGAGACAGTCAAAATAAGGTCTCTACATAGTTTTGGATAATTTTTTTAGTGTTAGTCTATTCCTCCATATGATAAACAACAAGTATTTGAAACTATAAAGACTATTTGCATGTATTTTCAGAAGTATCTAGCACAGGGAAAGTACACACTAACTGGGAACAAATTAGTTTGGCAGGTGTTTCTCCTCCATTCTGATTTTAAGAGATCTAGGCTAACAAAAGTTCCTTTTCTTAGGTACATGGTGTTCCTGATCACTATTCCAGCTAGAAGTGGAAAAAAGCATGGAAAAACACAAAAGAAGTTTTTGAGTGAATTCTACAATTGATGCATATTACAGCCTTTCACATCCCATTGTCTAAAACTCAGTCATGTGGCCAAAAGCAACAGAAGAAGAGCTAGGAAGCATCAAATAGAAGAAATAGAAGAAGAAATCACTGGATTTCAGTGAGCAGCTAACAATTAGCTATTTATATGTATATTTTGAGAAGAGATTTAATGTGATTTATTTCCAAAATATCATCTTCTATTATTATCAGAAGTCACTATTCATTTTTTAAGTGTTAAAGATTTAGGATGCCACCAAAGCATCTTACAAAAATTTCTGGAGAGAAAAATCACTCTAAACTGATACTATTGATCACACCCTTACATAAAAAAAAGTTACAAAAACCTAAGATAGCGATAGCCAAGAAGACTTTCTCTACTTTAAAATTTGTATAAGGATCTGAATAATCAACTAATATGGTAATTGTAAATTTTCCATTATTTTAAAAAGGTTTCCAAGCAGCCATATATTCCAGCATTTGATAACCTAGTTTGAGAAATCATCTGCTTTTACAAAAAGTAATTCTTCATGTTGTTTAGAGGGTTGAAAGTTTATGTTGGCCTTTACCATTCTTGAACTTATTAAATAGATTTTGTACCACTGTTATCGACAGTTCACAGTTGAGTATGCTGACCATGTAAAAAAATAAAAACATTTCTTCAGTTCATAGATAGTAGATACAAAATCCCAAAATTCTGCCATTGCAGCAAAAAGAATAAAATACCTAGGAATAAGGAGACAAAAGACTGTATGCAGAAAACTATAAGACACTGATGAAAGAATTTAAAGATGATACCAACAGATGGAGAGATATACCATGTTTTTGGATTAGAAGAATCAACATTGTGAAAATGACTATACAACCCAAAGCAATCTACAGATTCAATGCAATCCCTATCAAACTACCACTGGCATTTT
>NC_041220.1:45686364-45686437 GCF_002837175.3 Physeter macrocephalus | reverse complement strand
AAAAACAGAAATATAGATCAACGGAACAGGATAGAAAGCCCAGAGGTAAACCCATGCACATATGGTCACGTTA
>NC_041220.1:45684753-45686128 GCF_002837175.3 Physeter macrocephalus | reverse complement strand
AGAAACCATAAATAAGATGAAAAGACAACCCTCAGAATGGGAGAAAATATTTGCAAACAAAACAACTGACAAAGGATTAATCTCCAAAATATATGAGCAAGTCAGGCAGCTCAATATCAGAAAAAAAACAAAAAAGAAAAGAAAAAGAACACAATCCAAAAATGGGCAGAAGACCTAAATAGACATTTCTCCAAAGAAGATATACAGATTGCTAACAAACACATGAAAGGATGCTCAATATCACTAATCATTAGAGAAATACAAATTAAAACCACAAAGAGGTATCAACTCACACCAGTCAGAATGGACATCATCAAAAAATCTACAACCAATAAATGGTGGAGAGGGTGTTGAGAAAAGGGAACCCTCTTACACTGTTGGTGGGAATGTAAATTGATACAGCTACTATGGAGAACAGTACAGAGGATCCTTAAAAAACTAAAAATAGAAGAAATGAAATTGAGTTATTTCTAGTGAGGTGGATGGACATAGAGTCTGTCATACAGAGTGAAGTAAGTCAGAAAGAGAAAAACAAATACTGTATGCTATCAGATATATATAGAAATTTAAAAAAAAGAAAAAGAAAAAAAATGGTTCTGAAGAACCTAGGGGCAGGACAGGAATATAGACGCAGATGTAGAGAATGGACTTGAGGACATGGGGAGTGGGAAGGGTAAACTGGGTTGAAGTGAGAAAGTAGCATTGACATATATACGCTACCAAATGTAAAATAGATAGCTAGTGAGAAGCAGCCACATAGCACAGGGAGATCAACTCGGTTCTCTGTGTCCACCTAGAGGGGTGGGATAAGGAGGGTGGGAGGGAGATGCAAGAGGGAGGGGATATGGGAATATATGTGTACATATAGCTGATTCACTTTGTTATACAGCAGAAACTAACACAACATTGTAAACAATTATATTCCAATAAAGATGTTAAAAAATTAAATAAATAAAATAAAATGGAATTGAGATGACAGAAGGGGGAGGTCTCACTCAGTACCACTCAAGGTCAATAACAGGAAGGACTGTAGCTTAGAGACCCCAACAGGAAGAATCATCATCAGGAAAGAATCATCATTTACAGGCCTCAACAGGAAAGATGTGCTTGCATCTGCTACAGGAAATGGACTACACCAGCTACTAGGCTTGTGAGAACCCATCATCTCCCTGAACTCCCGCTTTCCTCCTTTCATTAAAAAAAACCCCTCCCAACTTTCATCTTTTTACGCTGCAAAGTAACTTTCCTCTCCTTTGTTTATTAGACTTACCTTGGCTTTTGCTATAGCCTGCATATCCAAAATTGTAATTCTTTGCTGTTCCTGAATAAACCCATTTTGCTTGAAAAGTAAAAAAAAAAAAAAAAAAAAAAAAAA
>NC_041220.1:45657687-45684617 GCF_002837175.3 Physeter macrocephalus | reverse complement strand
AATTCTTTGCTGTCCCTGAATAAACCCATTTTGCTTGAAAAGTAAAAAAAAAAAAAAAAAAAAAAAAAATCCCAAAATTCCAAAAAAGAAAAATCCCACTAATATAAGCTCAAATTAGTGTACTGGGGTCATGCCGTGTTTTCATAATGAGCATAGGCATATTCACTTCAACATAGAGTGTAAGGTAGGAAAATCAGAGCTCTACAACTGGTTTATCATTAAATACATATTTGGGTTGAGAATGTATTATGATAAAGTTATTGTAAATATCTCAATTAATATGCTACATCTCAGAGTTCAGTGTAAATTGAATATCACTTTTTTCAACTAATTTTCCTCAGATATTTGCAAATGTAGGTCCCACTCTATCAAAATTCCCTTTACTAAATATTTGTTTCCTCATGCCACTTCATGTATGATAATATATCTCCTTCCACCTGTCCCAGAATTATAAAGACTAAATAGTGCCTTATCTACCATGAAGCATAAAGATACTCACTATATTTCAAACCAGTTATTAATTTTGAGATCCTACCTTGAGTTAGGCCTGAAGTAGATTACGATAAGTGAAACAGAATATTTATTCTCAAGAATTTCATCAATAGAAGAGGAGAAAAATAAATGTAAACACTAACAGGCTATGAAATAATGCTTCATTAGATCAAGTGCTCTCAAACAAAAATTTGGACATGTGGTCAAACAATAGAATGCAATATTTGTAATACTGTTGTCCTGAAAAATCCAGGATGTGTAGCTGTAGAAGTTATAATGGTTCTTCATATACCCACAGATAAGAGAGAAATTTTATATTTGCTTGCTTTGTGAACAGGCTGAGCTAGAACAGGGAATACAATTTGAACAGGTTCTGAGAATGGGAAGGAGTTTGCCGAAGAGACAAACCTTATGGGAAAGGGGTAAGGGAGTAAAAAAAAAAATCTTGATGCAAAAAATATAGCTCAAACAATGTCAATAAAGTTTAGAAAGGTGGTTAAGGGAATAGACTTTGGAAGCAGCCTACTATGTTCAAACCCTCAGTCCAAGACTTTTGCTGTGTGTCCTTGGGTAAGTTATTTAACTTTTCTGAAATGTAGTTTCCTAACCTATAAAATTTGAAAAATAATGCTCACTATCTCAAAAAGTTGTCGAGATAATGGAAATGTGTTAAAACATTTAAAGTGCTTAGAATAGTGTCTGGACCATAGTAAATGTCAATACATAATTTTTATAAAGTTATGACACATACATTTGGAAAATAGCAAACATTTGCACCAGCCAGAGCCTAAGTTTAGGTAGGTAGCAGAAGATAAGGAGTAGGGGGCTTCCCTGGTGGCGCAGTGGTTGCGCGTCCGCCTGCCGATGTAGAGGAACCGGGTTCGCGTCCCGGTGCGGGAAGATCCCACGTGCCGCGGAGCGGCTGGGCCCGTGGGCAGTGGCCACTGGGCCTACGTGTCCGGAGCCTGTGCTCCACGACGGGAGAGGCCACGGCAGAAGGAGGCCCGCGTACCGCAAAAAGGAAAAAAAAAAAAAGATAAGGAGTAAATAAGAAATACAGAAAGGTAAAATTTAACCCAGATTGTAAAGTATGTTTTATTCTTTATTAAGAAATTTCAGTACTATATTAAATAGAACGCGATATACATAATTTTAAATGTGAAGTGATATAACTTAGTAAAATAAATCAGGTGGTACTATGTTATAACATATATGTAAGGTAGAAAAAGATGTTGCCAACAGTGAAATCAGTTAATCTTTTCAATGGTTTAGGTAACTGTTCACAGGGAACTTTAAAAACGTAGAAAACCTATAGACCAAGAGGAGAAAATCTATGAGAAAATGGTTCAGAGTTTGGTTATTGTTTCAATATGGAAATGGGCAGTGAGGGTTTAGCAGTGAGAACTCAAGGATGATTCTTAAGTTTCTGTTCTGAATAAGTAAGTGCTTAGTGATGCTGTTAAAGAGACAGAGATTGAAGCAGGAAAAGAGATCACTAAATCATTTTAAAACATATTCCATTGTAGTGTCAGCAGGACATTAAGATAATTTCTCATGAGGCTTTGAAAATACAGGTGTGAAGTCCAGAAAAAGTCACCATTAGTGTGCAGGGGGTAGTTATATCAACGGGCACATGAAAGATGGCAATCAGAGTATATATGGAATGAGAAGAAAAGACACAGTTATAATGAAGAAATTATACCTGGAGCTGAAGGGGTTTTAGTTTCCATTTTACCATTTGTGTTTTATAATGCTGAGCATATTACTCAATATCTGTCTGAGCTTCAGTCTATTTATTTGAAAATGGTTCAATGGATTCTTCTTTACAGGGTTATTGTAGGAATCAAGTGAAGTAAAAAAAAAAGAAATGAAAAGTACATTGCAAAATATAAACTTCCTAACAAACCTTACTTGTTAAAAGCAGTATGTGATAAGTATAGATTTATCAGATAATTAATGGTAATGGCAGGCATGGGCCAAATATAAATTGTTTCATTTGGCACACTATCTTTGTACTTTACTCTGAGTAAATCCATGGGTAGCTATGGGTGCTTTTTTTTTTTTCTAATAGGAGAAAAAAGTCAATTTTAGCCATAAATTGTCAGAATTTAGCTACTAACAATCTGTATAGTATTTAAATATTTATTTTATTGTTTGAATTGTGTCCCTCCAAAAAGGTTATGTTGAAGATCTTACCCTCATCAGGTTACCTTATTTGCAAAAAGGGTGGTTGCAGTTTTAATGAGTTATGATGAAGTCATATTACAGCAGGGCAGGCCTCTGACCCAATGGGATTTGTGTCCTTATGAGAAGTTGGCCATGTGAAGAAAGGGAGACCCAGGGAGAATGCCATGTGAAGACAGGATTGGAGTGATGCACCTATAAGCCAAGGAGCACCAAATATTGCTAACAAACCACCAGAAGCTAGGAAGAGCAAGGGGTGATTCTACTACAGGAGTCACAGAGCACATGGCCCTGCTGACACCTCGATTTTGGATTTTTAGCCTCCAGAAGTGTGAGAAAATAAATAACTGGTGATTTAATCTCTGTGATTTGTGGTACTTTTTAATGGCAGCCTTAGAGAACTAATACAATTTATAAGGCACATTCCAGAATATAATGTTTGCATATTTGATCAACATAGTGTTACTCACAAGGAACAACTAACTCATGCAAAATCACATAGTAAGTGGAAAACCAGAAATTTAAATCATGTTTTATGATTCTGAGCCCAGTCCTCCTTGAACTAATAATATAAAATATCACAAAATTATATAGGTTCTTTTCTAAGAACCTATAGGCACCTAGATGTGCCTATACCATAATTTGTATAGGTAATTTCCTCTGAATTCAAAACTATGGTCTTAGAATTAGACTTAATATAACTGGTTTGGCAATCCTGGATTACCCATGTCTTGGGTCCTTTGTTCTAGGTCCACAGAACACACACAGAAAAATACAAACAAAAAATACACATGCAATCAACTCATAGGTAAACAGGCTAATGCTTATTTTTCCTTCTTATTTATTGTCAAATATGAAAAAGCACCTAGATGTGCCTATACCATAATTTGTATAGGTAATTTCCTCTGAATTCAAAACTATGGTCTTAGAATTAGACTTAATATAACTGGTTTGGCAATCCTGGATCACCCATGTCTTGGGTCTTTTGTTCTAGGTCCACAGAACACACACAGAAAAATACAAACAAAAAAATACACATGCAATCAACTCACAGGTAAACAGGCTAATGCTTATTTTTCCTTCTTATTTATTGTCAAATACGAAAAAAAGATTAGGAACAATACTGAAGTAATGCTTAATACCACCTTTCTAGCATCTATTGGTGCATAAAATAATGACTGACACAGATGAAGTTCTTAATGAATATCTATTGAAGGAATGAATGCTCCATTCTGTCATCCCTGCACCTATACTTACACTGGCTTAGAAAAGGCAAAAATGAACTCTCTTTAAATGCTTTGAAAGTAAAGCAAATGCAATTCAAAAGAAAAGGAGCATATATAAGGATGAATGTATGGCATGTCTATGTATATTTTTTGGAAAGGCACATATTAAAAATGGAATATGACATCTCCTCTGTGCTATATATCAGTGCATTCCAGTTATATGGATGAAAGGAAAATAAAATGAGTACTACAAGAGGAAATAGAAACACTTTTATGTGGAAGTTTATGTTTTGTGTCTATAGTGGTTGTCATATCTCCTTATAAACCAAGTCAGTTTTATCCACATTTTACCAGCATGCTATTTAACATAAAAAGCAATAGACATACGTCAGGAAGTATGCCTACTTTCCAAAGCTGCTGTTATGAGCATACAAAAGACAAATAAGGGCAGAAACTTCCATGAGTCATGGAGGTATTAATTTCAACATAACCATTGTGGCTGGTGCTCATCAGTTAGGAAACGTTTATATACAGATTTCTAGCACATATTCAATATTTGGGATTGGAGCATCCTTGAATGCACAGTTGAAAGCAGTTATTTCAAGTAGATCTAATATCTCCAATTAAGCATATACAGAAGAGGGGTAAATCAGAATGACACCTGAAGAAAAGTTTCACTTGCCCCTTTATCTTCTTCAGTAAGTTTGTTTTACTTCATGACCTCAGTATTACAAAAAAATAACTGAGCAGAACATTGATTGTAAGACATTGTCATGACGTTTCCTATGTGCAGTGGCTAGACAGGAAATTTTCATTTCATACACCATTTGAGCCTAGCTGCAGTGATTTCACAAAAGTCAGCAGGCTTTGAAAAGTTAATGATAAAGAAAAGCATTTGTTTTTGTTATTTTGAGAAAGTACTTGAGCGTTTAAAACCAGTAACCTATGGAGGGTGGTTTGCCATAGGGAAGTGTAAAATTTATTTCATTTTATTTGGCAGGGCTTATATTTACGTCACATTCAGAAGAAAAATGTACCATGAAAATAATAATATCACAATGGGAATTGCATCAATAATCATGTTAATAAAAAAAATATGAAATATGAACAAAATAAATACATAATATATAATAATACATACACTACCAACAAAAACCATAAATTAAATATATCCTATTTAGTCATTTACTATAATAACCATTTATTTTCTTCAGTTCAATACATGAAATTTGCTGTCAAGTTTATTTATCTACTCATTCATTCCAAAGACATTTATTAATATATTTTCTACAGTAGGAAATATTTAAATAATAAAAAAGACAACTATAGCTGTGATTCGTAATGTTACATTAGATAATGGGTAATGCCATTGGAAATTGTTTCTGTATCACCCTGAAGAAAGAGTTTTTGTTGCTGTTGCTAATTAGAAGGCTAGAGAAATATGAGGTAAGAACCCAGTCTTGATATGAGGTAAGAACCCAGTTTTGATATCAGTTTTGAGAGTAAAACTGATTACTGTATATTTCTAGCTTTATCTCTGAATGTATCTCCTAACAATAAACTGTGTGTGCCTCTGCCTTGATCGGACCACAAACGCTTTCCTCTTGACCCTTGCTACTGCCTTCTGACTAATGTCCCTGCCTCCATTAACTCTTTTCTCCTGACCTTTCCATCCCTCCAAGGTTTTCAGAGGCATTACACTTTAAAGAAAAATAAAGTGCTCATTCCAACTGAGGACTTGTATTAGCACCCGGTTTGCTATACAATGACTGTGCATTTCCTTACTTGTTCTAGGTTTTTCATAGTTATGCCATGGGGCTTTATCTTCTCTCATTCCCACACCATATACCCTATATTACACTCACCAAATCCTTTAGGTTCTCCAAACACACTCATAAAAGTCCTCAACATGCTATTTCTTTACTCTGTTCCTATACACGTGCTTTCTCTACTCTTTAAAACTCTACCCCCTTTTTTTCTGGAAAGATCCTATACATTATTTAAGACCCAGTTCAAATGCAAGGTCCTCTATGAATTAGTCTCAAATTCCCCAATAGGGAGACATTCCCCTTTCTGCTTACAGTTTTGCATCCATCTCTAAAATATCCTTGATCACACCATGCTACATTTCACTTTATGTCAACTTTTTTCTCTTACTGCCCTATTTTAACTTTGTCTTTACATATAGCAAGTAAGCTGGAACTCAGAGTTCTCGCTTTGGCAACACATACATTAAAATTGGAACAATACAGAGCTGGAACCCCAAAAAAGGGATTTCTTCATCTCACTAAATAACTTCCTTCTACATTTAATGAAATCCCCAAATCCATTTTATTTCATCTTTCTTGTATTTTTCTATCATCAAAACATTGCATTAATAACCATATATTGTTACACATACATTTCATAGTTAATCTTTTGTTCTTCAATGTCAATTCAATTACATGTAATTATACACATTTCATGAAAGACAGCATTGATGTTTCCAAATATGCAACTCTATTTATAATAGATGCATGCTACTAAATTGATTTTTCTATTTAGAAAATTGAACAATTTGGCAATGATACTCCTTTTTTTCATTCATTTGAAAGATTACTACAATCTTAATATTTACAGATTGTCACCTCTAATATAGAGGAAAACATAAAGAGAAACATAGAGTAGTAGAGAATTCTGATATTCCAAGAATAAGAAATAAGATTGTTGTAAATAATACTTTTAAAATAGAATAGGCTGAAGAGAACACTCCAACTCTTTATCTTCTTAGTAACATTTGCTTCAAAATTCTTTTTAGTGTAAAATCATAAACTAAGTCATTTTTCTGCCCATTGCTTAAATTGCAAAAGTATAAACTACAAACGAGAAATGGCTCCTCCACTCAAAAGTTACTCTCTTTTAGATATCTTTTAAAACATACATTAAATAGTAGAGTTATTTGCAAATCCTATTTAAAAATTCTTTCAGCAATTCCTATTATTTCTATAATAGGTCAACATTTCATTGTGAATGCAAAAATGAATAAAACAAATGCTTATTGATACCATATTATGTGTTAGGCTTTATGAGAAGTGTGAAACATAGAGATCAATGAAAACTGATGGATAGCCCTTACCCTCATGGAGGGTGGAGTTGAATGAGGGCAACAGATATCAATAAAAACAAACCTGCGATCACATAAACATAAATTTCAGAAGGTCAGTTACAGTGAAGGAAATTGACATGGATTTGAGAAGATAGGGTTGGCATGAGTAAATCTAATTAGATTTGGTAACAAAGAGAAGGCCATACCAAAAAGATGAGTTTCAAAACAATAACCCAAAGAAGACATGAAGTCAAGGTAATGTGTTTGCTGCAGGAATTTTCAGATTTCAGGAAGAGCAAGCCAAAAAATATACCTTGGTGAACTGGCCCAACTAAAATCTGATTTTATATATTTTCTGGGTAACCTCTTTCTGGAACTCCTATAATGTGAATATTGGATCTTCTAAAATGTTTCTCTATGTCTCTTCTTTCTGCCTTATAATGTGTCCTCTTTCCTCTCCTCTCCTCTTTTCTTTCTCATTCTTTCTCTGTTGTATGTTCTTTATCTCCCCAATATTTATGGATTATTTTTATTTAACCATTGCATTTATAATTTATCACAACTTTTTTTAAATATCCAATTTTAAGTCATGTCCTTTTTATGTGTATGGATGTAGTACCTTCAAATTTCTTTGAATATAATAGATGGGACTCAAAAAACTTGAACTAGTAATTTTTCAGAATCAAGGCAGAGTCTCTTTTTGTAAATTCCCTTTCTCTGCTTCTTTTTGAGTATCTTTTGCTTCTACTTTTTTTCTGCAGATATTTCTTTCCATTTGTTCAATATCATGTATAGTTCAAAATTGCATTCTTGACATGGCAGCTTCAGCCTTAAAGCACACATCACTATACAGGTCAATTATACTCATGGATAATTAACTGATTTTATATGACTTGAGGAAGAAAATTGGACTTATCTACTTGAGGTAATATTTCTATCCAACTGGCTGTGGAGTGTTAGTATCACATTGCACACTTAGCAGGATGTGTGGAAGAAGAATCTCAGAAGGAGGATCATCAGTGGATGGATTATGGAGAGTTCTTGAAGAGGCACTGGCCACATAGAAAACTCAGGAACTTCTGCTGCAGCTGTGTTGTTAGAAGTTGTGCTTAACACAGCACGTGGGGTAGAAAATCAACATATATTGTAGCATAAATTATTTGAGGAACTGCCATGAAGAAAATATTTTATTAGGTAACAAACTTTTTCTTAAAGGGCCAGACAGCAAATATTAAAGGTTTTGCAGACCATAATGTGTCTATCGCAACTACTCTTTTGTTGTACTTGGAAAGCAGCCACAGACAATAGGTAAATGAATGGGCATGGCTTTGTTTTAATAATATTCTACTTGCAAAGACAGAAGGTTGGGCTTCTGGCCATAGTTTGCTGACCTTATAGAACTGGGGTTTAAGAATACATATTTTGGAGAATTTGTTATAATTGTGTGGCTCTCTGCATGCACATTTAGAAGGAGACGTATTTAATACAATATAAGCAAACACAGTTTGGCTGAAGACAATTAAATATTTGAATTAATTTATACATTGCCAAATTAATTTTTCTGAAATAGACAATTCTTAGGACTGGTTTCTGATATTTTTTATATCACTTTCAGACCGTTTTGGATTGTAATGGAAATAACTTTTTCCTTGTTCATCATCTAGTTGCAAATGTATTCTAAGTTTTTTAAAGCTGTTTTTCAAAAGGATAATTATGTGTTGAAGCACATCTAAAATTGTGATAAGTGCTTAGGTGGGAAGTGTTCCTATACAGAGAAAAGAGAAGTACTAATGGAGATAGAGTTGAGAATGCTAAGGTGGGAAAGACAGAAGCCATATTGGGGGAAATTTCTCTTTCAAGTAATTAACATATGCCAAGAACTGCAGAAATTTAAACCTTTAGGCTTTATAAATGCAAAAGTTGATATTACTGTCTTCCATCTTCCAACTCCTACACGCTAAATTGGGAGATGAGAGACATGGAGTTGGGAGCTTGAAATAAAAAAGTTCTTCTGGAAGAGGTCTCAATGAGCATAAATCTATTAATGAATATGGTTCCTGGGAAATCCTTTAACATACTGAGAGTGTAGTGGGGTACCTATGGAGGAGTTAGGGGAAATAAGTAAAAATATTTCTTGAAGAAAATTCAGGTAGCAATCCTTTTTTCTAATCACATATCTGTGGAATGATGAAACATATATGATGAGATAATAGATGGTGAACTAAATATTTCCTGGAACCAAAAGTGTTATTAAAATGCAGGAAAGGACTCATGTTCTTCTCAAAAGTTTATTATGGTCAATAAAGAAATTATTCATTTTTTAGTGTTACAGAATAAATTCCTTTCAAAAAATTGTGTTGTATCTGAAACTTTATACATCCATGAGAAGCAAGTATACATGATCATGAGGCACCACCAAATCTGTGTGATGCTGCTTTATCATATTAGCCCCAGCAGGGTAACATTTTCCCAAATTGATTGTGGTTTTTATTTTTGTTTTTGTTTTCTTTTTAATTTGTAGTTATATTTAACAGAGAGTTTGCCATGAAACACAAAATTATTGATAAAAATCATAATGATTGATCAAAGTGCAACAAATTTATCTACCTATCCAGATTAAAAACTAAGGTGGCAGAGAATGGAATTAATTTGAAAATTATATCCATAGGAAGACAAAACCAAGACTGTAAATCATTAGTTGTACAACTCCCAGAAAATTAAATTTGTTCTTAGATACTGGCAGTCTCCCTTTTAACTGCCTATTATTCTCAACTCAAAATGTTAATTCCACTGCCACATGTCCTAGAAACATCATTTCTACTTTTCTGTTTTTAAGGGCTTGAATATTCTTGAAAAACAAATGACTTACATCCCTTCTGTTTCATACTTAATGTTTTAACTGACAGAGAGAGAGCGTGATGCGGTTAGAGTCAACTCAGGGTCAAATACTCCTATCAGAAGTTCAATGAGTGTATAATATATCTGGATATCAAATATGGATGAAAACTTGTTTAACGGAAAGAAAAGTTTTACTTTTATACTATATGCTCATTTACTTACATTTTATAATGTATTCCATTTTGTTCCTTACAAATAATATTTTCCTAGAGAATGGTCTTCTATTTGTCTCATTGAGAATAAATATCTTTTATATTTCATATTTGCTCTAACATGATTATGATAATATGCTACAATTTTAGGAAAATAGTTTGCTTTTTGCAGTTTCTGTTTTCACAGTATTTCCATGTAAAAATCACAGTGGCTTCACTTCTATTTATAAAAGTACTAAATTTAACAGTATGCAAATAAATTTATACACTATGGTTAATATTTGGAGTGACTTATTTTTGTTTTATTGCATCCTTACACAAATATCATTAAAAATAAGTGTTATTTTTCACTTCTATCTCAAGAATTTGTTCCCATCTCTACGACTCTAGCAGGCTTTTAATGAGAATTAATAAATAACAAACAAGGGCACTTTCAGAAGAACATGAATTCAAGAGGATATGGCTGGCCTTTTGAAGGGCAAAATTATGTTAATATTTAACAATGTAGTTAACATAAAGAGAAGTATTTAAATATGTAATTCAAAGGATAAAAATATTTATGCTGAAAGACTCAGTCCAACATTGTTGATGATGATGAAAATAAAGAGTATTTTAAGCACTCAATATGCAGGGCATGCATGATGACTCATTAGGCAGAGAAAATTATTACTGCCCATTAAAGAATTAGCTTTCACACAAATGGAAAAGTTGATTAGTGCACCTCAGAGTGGCTTGTTGCTAAAATTATAAAATTAATGAATGTATGAAATATTTAATTTCACACATAAATATCTGTGAAGAAAAAGTAATTGTTTCATACAATAAAAGTAATTTATTTTACATGCAGGATCAAATATTAAATTTAAAATCATAGTTTTTGATAGTATTTGTTCATGCCAATTTTGTAGCAAAGTTTGTAACATTTCTATGGATTTTCTGAAATTATTTAAGTGGAAAAATTTTATAATAAAGATGGATATATTGCTAACAAAACAATAATTTTTGCATATATTAACTGATGCTAAAAATATTTTTCAGGTCCACAGCCTTAGAGAGTTTGGATTAGGTACCCTAAATTTATTTTGTAGAATTATTTTATGAAAAAGATAACGAAACACGCTGATTAGATTTAACTACCTTGTATTAGATGATAGACAAAATTATGGATATTTTATAAAATAAATTCAGTAAGCCACATATATTTTATCTATTGTAGATCATAGCATACAATATAAAACAATATTAATCAGAATGCAAGACCTTCAATCTTCAAAACTATAATGAACACATCTGAGCTTAATATAATGTGTTATCATGTAATACTTTCTTATATTTTATAGCAAAGTCCAAGATTGGGATTTTCTGTCATAACATTTATACAAGTTCCATAACTGAAAAATGATGTTGAAATTGTTGGAAGTATTATCAGTTACTGAAGTACAAATTTATGTTTTGAAAAATTAAAGCAACAAGTTCATTCTTTAAAAGAGGAATAAAAATTCTTGTCTCATAGAGAAGATATGAAGCATCTTAAGGAAATGGCTTGAAGAGTTGCTTAAATATATATATATATATACACATACACTATATATATATAACATATATATGTTATATATATATAAATCTATCCATTTATAGATATCTCTCTGTATATATAGTATCTATTCAAAAAATACATATGGTATGTATATACTATATATAGTATATAAAATATATAGTATAGTCTATGTATATTCTATGTAGAGTGATACATGGTTTATATATATGTGTGTGTTTATATAATAATAATAGTAATAGTAATTATTAGGATTATTATGATTAATTTCTTGCCATCTCAATGTCAAAAGTTCTACCTGGCTATGTGGTTCCTATGTCCTCAGCAGATCATTTTGAGATAATTGAGTCTTTCTTGAGTCCTGTTCTCATTAGATCAATCCGTGGACCCAAGCTGATTAAGCTGCAAATCCTTCTGCAAACTGCTGACTGAATGAATTGTGTTCAGTCTGATCCATCCTATTATGTTACCTTGCTAATTTAACCACTTTCTATGTATTCATTAATTATGAACTGTTATAGTATAAAACAATGGAGTCTATGGAAGCAGTATAGATTATGATCATTGTTTAACCAATGTATAAAACAAAACAAAAACCTGGAGAACCTTTCTAACAAGCTTAAGCAAATAACAAACCATGAAAGTATTCTCTTAATTAGAGCATGTTGGCAATACAGATGAAACTGAAACTCAAAATTCTGGCCGGAAAGCTTGCACTAACATTCTATTTGTTTCTCAATGGACAAAGCAAAGCTTAATGGGTCAATGTTCTCACTAATAAGTGGCGATAGGGAGAGAGGGATCAGATGATCATTAGGAAGTTAGAGACATTCTCCATGCAAAATATAAGCTATAGAAGGCATCCAAAATGATGTGTTAAACTTATACTCAGTGAAAACAAGGAAAAGTAACTTCCTTTCAAAAAATGCTGGAAACTTGACTCTTTTTGGAAATCTTTTGTGTGTTTGTCTTTCTTAAAGTATAAGATATATATATATATATATATATATATATATTCTCAAAGAACATAGATGACAGGAGGCAAATGGTTGAGAGTCTACTTGTTTTCCAGAGCCGCATTACTGAATAACTGTTTCCATCACATACAAAGGAGAATAAAGGGAAGAGTTACTCCTTAGTTGACTTATTTTCCAAAATGTACCAGAGTGAAAAACAGTAATATAGACACTGAATTTTTTTATTCCTAAATAAAAAGTAAAAGTTAATGATTAAAGTACAATATTATAATTGCTATATCATGACACGATTTCCATCAAGGAAAAATATTTAGGATTATCTTTTCCATTGGAATCTTTATAGTGAGGTATTTATGATTTGCCAACATGTATATGTGGTGTGTATACATATACATATATGTACATACATAAAAATATATAATATTTTAACCTTAGCTCTTATTTGATGTGAATATAAAAAATAGAATCCATCTTCCTGAAAAAGGTGATTGTCTGGGACACAAATGTTCAAAACTAATTGTTCCATAAAATTGGGACATATTAACTATTTTACTGGTAGGTAAACACTGTTTTTTCATCATTTGCCAGAATATACTACAACAAAAAAGAAAGAAAAAAAGATTCAAGACACAGTAATGTATATTCTGAACAGGTATTACAGATTTAAATGTTAGCAGAGATTACTTTTTTCTTTGGTAAATATGCTATTTTTAAAAATTTGCTGGTCATTATACTTTGAAAGGTGCACTCATAGGCCACATACACTTTTTGAGAGTGGGTGGATTTGCCTTGATTTCAGAGAAGGAATTACCAATCTTTACTCTGAGTTTTAAGTAAAGAATCTGAATAATGCTTGAAATGTTCAAAAGAATGTAAACAAAACAAAGCTGGCTATAGGGTAAGAAGCTCATAGCCAAAATATAAAATGAACTGACTCAGTGATGAAAATATGTCCTTATTTCCATCTAATATAAGATTTATTATAGGTAATATTCAAGAAAGCAAATTATAGAGACCTTTATATATTATATATAAATACTATGTATATAATTTCTTGGCCAGAGGTACCTCTGCTCATTTTAACCTTTTCTTTCTCTTTTTTTCTGTTTGTATGACTACTGTAGGACTGAGGTTCTAAGCCATTCTGTATTAAAGTTTAAAATAAAGATGGAGAAGGAGAAAAGAAAAGGAGGGTAGGTAGGAAGGAGGAAGAGAAGGGAGAAAGAAAAAGAGAGACAAGAATGGAAAATGGAAAAGCGTTATTTCTTCACCTCAATATTTTATGTTATTCTTATTTTACTTCATAAATTATTTTCTCTTGCTTGCTTGCCACATGACAAAATATCAAGTTTTGGGTAAATGCTTCAAAGTAAATGTCCTAAAACGGCAATAGTTAAAAATCACTTTGCTGTGCACTTGACGCTAACATAATGTTTATGTCAAGTATACATACTTAAATTAAAAAAAAAGAAATGATGGTACCAGGGAAATATACCAGAAGACCACATCAAACAGCCTCTTTTTAAGTACCCCTCAAGAGTGAAATGTATATTCAAATTGAGGTCAAAATCCTAAATAATCTCAAATAATTATTGTGCTTACATTATAAATTTCTGTTTTAATACAATGCTTAGCAGAATGTATTCCTGTTCTCCCTGTTGACATATCACATTGACTATAGTATCTAATGAGATGGGGGTAGGGTTTTCCTCAAATACTAACATTTCACAAAACTTTCTAATGATCAGGCAGAATAATAGCATTTTCCACTTATTTAAAACTTTTTAATGATCATTTTCACCCCAATGCTCAGCAAAGCAGCTGTTTTTCCCTGAGACTGAGGTTTATGCCAAATTTAAAATGTTAAAGTTTTTGAGCCATGTGCTCAAGAATTAAGTATCTCCAATTTCCAAACTGGAAGATCTTGGCAGCACTCACTCACTAAATAAACTCAGAGAGAAAGAGACTTATAACACTAGAGGGAAGAAAAGGAATCCAGGCACTTCTCCTCCTCGACTTTGTGACCTCCTTAAATGGCCAATAATATTAAGGGTCTTTTTAATAATCTACAGTTCATGGAATATGATTGTAGTGGTTGGCCTAGAAGGTTGATTTTTAAATTAACAAAATTAGATTACTAAGCAGGATGAAAAGAATAGGATAATTATAAATATGACTGTGCAACACCAAGATGAGATAAGTGATATTATAAAAACAAATAATGGTTTTAAATAAGTTCAAGTTTCTTAATTTTGATAATTTTGTGTAAACCATATGATAGCCTTTCAAATATTTAAAGATTACTGTAATTTTCACAAAATTCTATTCACTTCCAGGAGAAAAAATTTCCCCAGGCTCTGTGAAAGTTATCTTATATTTGTTTTATCTTCAATTTTAAAAAAAATTATTATATTTTAAAATTCACTTTTTGGCATACGTTTCTATGAGTAGTAACACATGTATAGATTCATGTAATCAACTAGCACAGTAAGAGTATAAAACAGTTCCATCACCCCAAAAAACCTCCTATGTTCTATCCCTTTAAAATCACATCTCCCCCATCTCTAAACCCAGACAAAGATGGATAGATTTATCATTTTGAGAATGTCATATAAGTACATAAATGTCATAGAATATGTAACCTTATAAGACTGGCTTCTTTCACTCAGTATAATACCTTGAAGGTAAATTCAAGTTGTTGCATTTGTCAATAGTTTATTCTTTTTTGATGAATATTATTCCATTGTATGGATGTACCAGGGATTATTTATCACTTGTTCAAAGATATTTGGGTTCTTCCCAGTTTTTGGTGATTGTGCATAGATTTGCTATAAGGATCCAAGAGCAGGTTTGTCTATTTGTATACATTTACATTTCTCTAGGGCAAATAACAGGAGTGGAATTATGTCACTTGGTTAAGGGAAAAAAACAAAAACAAAAAAACCTACTGGGTAATCCCAAGAGCAGAATGAAAATGTCAGAGGAAAGAGTCAGGAAAACAATTGAGAAACATTGGGAATAAAATTACCTACATCAGAGGGCTCTAGTGAAGAATTAAAACATTTGAGATGTCATAGCACCTGACATGTGGTTCTCAAAAAATGTTAGTTTCTACAGACACATGACAAATGCAAAATATCACTGTTAACAAAAGCTATTAGAATCAATTATTTCCCCAATTCTCCCTAGTTTAAAAAATCAAAATGATTCTAAAGAAATTTTTAAAATTTACTGATATGTTCAGTGCTCATTATGTATAATTTTAACTTATTTTTATTGTGTTTCAGATAAATGAAGGCCTCTGGCGGTCATAATTCTTAGATTCTCTGGAGCAGTTTAGATACAAAATGTGAGAGACTCTACATTATATAAATTTGATATTTATCAATGTGAATTTTGGCAAATAAACGATCTAATATTAGATATCTTTATTTTGGAAAACAGTATAGTCATTTTTATTACTAAATTTTACTATTAAATTTGAGTTTCTTCCTGTTATAATTTAGTGGGGTTCTAACATTCTTACATACATTTCACAACTTTCCCTCTCTTTCAACAAAGGCAAAGAGTTGTCCTGATGCATTTTCTAACAATGTTGCTCCATATATAATGTGGCGGAAAAAAAATCTTTGCCGGTGTGTACTCATTTTGTAAATGGAGAGTCTTTCATTATAATTACTCTTTTGAAATAAATGTTACCAGTGTTTTGAATGGTTTTGAGAAACTTGGTCCTGGAGCTATTGAGGTCAACAATACCACTGAATGAACTGTCAGGTTGGAAGCAGAAGCCAATCCTGGCTCTCTTTGCATCAGCATACTTTGAGAAGGCCTTCTCACCATTAACATTTGCATGATAAATTGATGGACTCTGGTTCTACCAGCTTGATTGAACACATTGCATTTTGCTAAGAACAGCATGTCAACTAGCTCAGTCAGCATCCATATACATCTGGGAAAACTGCAACTGTTAGAATTGTGCCATAGGACTAGAAAGATAAGAAAAGCTTTGTCAGCTGTCAGTTAGACATTTCCTTCACTATCTATTTCACAGGTGATGGATGAGAAATGTTGCCAATATTCAAAGTGGTATTTCAGATATTACTTTTTGGACACTTACAGCTCTGGAGGTAAAGAAAAAGGTCAAGAACAGGCACAGGAAGAGGAGAAATACTCACTTTCAGTCCTAGTAGTTGAGGACATGAGGAACAAAATAAAATTATAAGCACAAAAAGTGTGTCTGAGAAAGCAGCTGGAGGTTGGTTGGCAGAGAGTAATGCTATATGGCAATGATTCGTTTTAGAAAAGATCATTAGTTCCTCTGTCACCTGCAAAAAACAGACAGGATATCTCCTAATATTGAACTTTTTGCATTATCCGAAATAACTGCATGATCTCAACCCAATTCTGAAGACTTCAGGGGTTTGTCCACAGGTCATTTCATTTGTTTGAGAGTTAATTTTATTCTATTATCCATGGAATTTAGATAGACTTTTAAAAAATGATTAAAATATTCATTTGAACTTTCAATTTAATTTTGCATGGTATAAACTGCATTGAAACTAGGTTTTTAAAATCTGAGACCCGGTCACAATGACTAGAAATAAGAATATAAGTATTGTTAAAACAAATTAAAGAAAAATGAAATGAAAAGAAAATCAGGCAAGTATTTTTTTTATCTATTCCAGAAAGGGATCAGTTATCTTGTTAGTCATAAACAAGGATAAAGTCTTACTGCAGCACCAGGTAAGTAATTTAAAATGGCTATGTGGAGGTTTGATGTGATACAACTAATTTTGTTCTTGGATATCTAAATGCAGCCTACAAAGAAAATTATTACACTTTAAGTCTTTAGTACCAGTAACCTTTGAATGGAATGGGACATGAGGATGGGAATAGGGCGCGGGAATGTGTAGTAGGGCTGAGAGAAATTGTGATGCTCAGTGATGATATGGAATTTCAAGTTCAGGTGAGGTTCAAGGTCGTAGTTGGGTCAGAAATTCCAGATGTAAGCTTGGTTATTAAATAAAATAATAATTTTTAATCCAAGACATTTTTCTTTCAGCATAGGCATCACAGATCGCTTTGCTCTGTATAAATCTTTATATTGTAGAATGCCAACACAATTGACGAGTGTATGTGTTTCCCTTGTGTGCTCATGAACGCTTTTGGAAAGGAATTTATTCTCTAATCCTTAGACCAGCTTGCTTATGCTTGTAGTCTCCTAGAATACAGGTATCATTTAAATCCACTGAAATATCTCCCACTGCAAATTCATAAAAGACAACAGTTGTAAACTTAGAGGGGAAGCACCATGCCAAATTGTCAAAGTCAGCATTAGAGTATTATTCTTTTGAATTCATGGTCAAAAAAGGGAAAAGAAAATTGCTAGAAAGCCAAGCCAGTGAGTACATTAATGGAGTATAATCAAGAATCAATACTTGGAGAAAAAAAATTAAAATTTACAAAGTACTGAAAAAAAGCAGAAAGAAAAGGGAAGCCTTTGGCCTGGGTATCCAGATATCAAACTGCATGAGAATAGCATAGACATCCTTTAGATGGAATCTAAAAACTAGTTCTGTGACACTTCTTCCCAGGACATGCAAATTTTACAAGCCTATTCTGCTCATCCTAAGGTTTTGTCTTGCTATACGTTGAACCAAATAAATTGCTGGTTTGGAGACTTGCATGTCATCCAGGCCTTATTAGGGATAGCATATTTGTATTATATAATATTAGAGGTTATGAAGGAAGTGCCTAGTAACCAAAATACATTTGCAAACTCTTACAATAAAGTAATCATGAGGCATTATGGGTGAATTGTTCACTTGAGGAAAGAAAATCATGGTAAATATTAAAGTTTCTAAATAGTTTTTTAATTCCACTTCTCTCTTTTCCTCCCTTTCTCCCTCTCTCTCCTTTCTCTTATCTTTTTCTCCCTCTTTCTGTTAAACTCAGAATTCAGTTTAGCCTTCCTTTATGGTACATGATCTCTCAGACTCTACTTTTGGAGTGATTTGTTAGTGGGTCCTAGTCGGCTGTGGAAGTACCCCTGCTTTTAAAGCCTTGTAGAAACAGGATACAAAAATGAAATAGGCCATTTCTTATTTAGTTAGAGTAGGCCTTCAAGGCTCACATAAACTCCAGCTCAGTACACTGGAGTAGCAAATTATACAGAAGTTTGAAGGGAAAGACCTCACTTGTAATAATAAGAACAGTCTCCTGGAATACCTCTTGAGATATATAACTAATCATTAAAATGGTAGGTATCACATATTTTTCTTAGCAGTAGGAGTATTATCATTATCTCCATTTGATAGATGTTGACTATTGAGTCATACAGATATTAATTAGCACAAAATTACAGGTAGTACATGTTGTCAGCACTAGGTTCCCGAGTCCATTCTTTTAACTTCTGTGCTCCACTGCCCAACTTTCATTTAATAGTTAGTGGATGTCTCACATTGTTCTCAATATTTTAATATGTATTAACAGTTTAAATCTTCACAGAACCTAGGAAATAGGGGCTAGTAGTCGTCCCATTTTGCAGATAAGTAAACTAGGACATTTATCCAATATGCGATAGATATGGAATATAAGCCAAGAGATTTTGGCTCCAGAGCTTGATAACCTTAGCTTGTAGGAGGTTAGTATTTAAGAGTGGAATTTAATTTTTGAATAAATGAGAACATATCTAAGAGGTTCTTGGCATGGAAAATTGAAATAAAGTCATACAGTTCCTGTTTTTATGGAGCTCACAGTCTAGTAAAAACAATTATAGATAATACTTGGAAAAAAGTATTAGATGAGAAAAATCAGTCTTGAAATTTATATACACACTCTACAAGGGATTTTTGAGCACAATGTTAGAATTTTGCAGTTGGGAAAATATCCTTGCCAACGTGTGCCCTTTTAGATTTAAAAATAAAGTATTAGGTCTCAAATATCTTTAACTCTACTCTAAAATTCTTTGGTTTAAGCAGGAAACTTCTAAGTATGAAGAACTGCTGACACAAGTGGTTTGAGAGCTAAAAACATTGGATTAATTATTACTCTTATTTTAAAAGGAAGGTGAAGAAAAATGTGAATTTTTAAATTGATATTTAAAAGTTTGTTACTTTTATACTTATTCTCTATATTATCATTAAAAGATTTGAGCTTATAACTTAACTATTTACTAAAGAGTCAAATGTCTTTTCTACTCTATTAAAATAATGTTTCAGTATCCCCAAGGATCATTGCTGATCATCTCAAGATTATCAATGCTTATAATAGGTGATTTCACTTGTTAGAGTGCTATTTTTACTTAAAAAATTTTCATGTAAATATGTAAGTCATCCCAGTTTAAAAAAATAATTTAGTCAGTTGACTGTAACTTCATAAATCTAGCTCCAGTCAACTCAAAAGATTTCCTTAAAATTAGATGCGTATATAAAATTACTATCTTTCCTTGTTAAAAATGAGTAAAATGAAAACTTGACTTCAGAATCACAATCAGACACCTAATTTTCAATGATACTTTCAACCGAATTTATCATTGTTAGACTTAACCTCAATGTTATAGGGCTAAAAAGCACTGAAGACTTAATCAGCTTCATACTACTGATGTATTAGCTCAGACATTAACAATCAGTTGGAACTTGTATATTTGAGAAAGACCTCCTCACTGAGTGATACAAATTTCAGTGATTTCTGAAGCCATTACAATTTAAGAACTACCGTTATTTGTTCCTCCCAGGACATCAATTAAGTAAAAGATACCATTTCTGCATGTGGGTCTTGTTCTTCCTAAAGAATGTGGCTATTTAATTACCTGTATTTCTGATTATCAATGCAGCTTAATGTAGGTATATGTTTCTGTATTTAACATTTGAAAATGTTTACACAATCTCCTTACGTAAACTTAAAGTTTCTGAGAACAAATGATAAAATGTTAATATACATTTAAGGTCTTTGATGTTCTAGCTGAGTTGGATATACTACCTCTAATCTCCCAACAATCAAGCTAGGTGAGAAACCTGAGGAGCAGAGAAATAAAGTAGCCAGAGTCACTGGGGTTTTAATCCAACTCTCTGTGATTTTTAAGTCTGTACCTGACATCTTATTGCTGCTCATAAAAGGAGATATAATTTGCTTATCTCTGGTCTAGACTGAAGTTATTAGGAAGTAGATTAATTCCATAAAGCTGATTTTCAGATTTCATAAAAATGTGAGCATATTAAGATGGAGAGAATACAAACACACACACACTCACCTTTCAGACTTAATACAGTTCTGGAAAATGCCCGTTTTATCAAATAAATTTATACCCCCACTTTGGAATAAGAAACTGTAAAAAGGGATACTAAATAATATATCAAATAAAGTTATACCTGTCCTAAAATATGTCTCTATATAAAGAGGAACTGATTGCTCAAACTATGTATTAAAAGCTAAAAGGATATTGACATGTAGGTTGTTTTGGTGTTTTGATGCTGGTATATTGAAATATTAAGCTATATTCTAATAAGCCCCTAATGTTAATAAGATACCTAACTTTCAGTCCTGCCTTTACCATAAATTACGTGATTAGACAAGTCATTTAATTTCCCTGGACCTCAAGTTCATCATTTATAAAATGAAACACTTGATTTGAAGCCCATATTTATCTTGAAAAATATCTGATTTTACTAGAATAATTGATAGTGGCTGTTTGAATTTATTTACAAAGTGTATACACGTTGAAACCAAAAGTGGTAAATTCCAGCTTGGAACCATTTTCACTATTTGCTATATATTTATTATTTGAATACACATTCAGTTATAGGAGCCTCTTAACAGATGAGATGCCTGAGTCAGCCTTGTATATGACAATTATTGATGACCTTCAAAAAGATTGCCAGTAACAGGATCTCTGACTCCTTGAAACCTACTATGGCCACAAGTTTCTAAGGGTTGTATGCACAGAAGACATATAAGGTTTCTCTTATGACTAGCTAGAATTTGGCCATTATAGCACAATGACAGAGACGGAGAACTTAGATGCATTCAGGGGTCAGGCAGATGACAAAGGGACCAAGTACATAACATTCAAAAGGGGAAGGTCTGTGGAAAACCAGGAAATACATGCTGCATGAAGATATTAAATATAAAGTTTAAAATCTTGTGCCAATCAAACAAATTTCATCTTATTATCTTTATTTTTTCCTAAAGAATTTTTAAATTCCAACCCTGTCTTTATGTGTAATACTAAACTTGAGAACTTTCTGAACTGAAGGGAGATTTGTCTTTAGCATTCCAGTTTTTAGGCATTGTGAAAATTGTCTACTCAACGTCTTTTCCCTAGACCTATAGTATTGGCTCTATGAATTTTACCACCAAGTTAAATGATGAGAGACAAAGAGAGAGAGAGAGAGGAGAAAATTATTCTAAGACACAGAGAAGAAACAGACAAAGCATTTGTCCCCCCAAGTTTGCATAAGACCCTAATATATATATGTATATGTATATTTATATATGTCTTTCACTATTCACCATGTTACTTTAAGGCTGTAGTAAATTAATGATAGCCATAATTTTTTACCCTCTTCACTTCAATAAATTTGGTTTATGTCCCCTCTTAAATATTGAAAGTCTGTGATTGCTTTGACCAATGGAATAGGGTAGAAGTTACATGGTGCCAGCTTCTGGTTCCAGGTCTTATGACTGGCATCTTTCATTTACTGTCTCTAGGAATACTTCCTTTTAGGACTCAGCCTCTATTTCCATGAGCTCTCCTTACAGATTTAATTTCTATAGCTGAGCCATAATATCTTCCTTCTCTCTTCTTTCTCCTCCTCTCCTGCTCCTACTTCTTCTTTCTCCTCCTTCTTCTAAATTTAAATTGGCTGTATATGATTGTTTTTTTTTTGATGTAATTGAGTCTATACATGTGTATCAGACTATTAGTTTCCTTACACTTTAAGAGACTACATAGTGTATGGGAAGTCTTGGGTTTTGGAATCCTAATCTGGGGCTTGATATGCTCTTGTGCCATTTATTATCTTTAGGCATTTGTCATTTACTTAACATTTCTACAAATCAGTTTTTTTTATTTGTTAAAAATTTCATCAGTAATTTGCAGTGATGATTAGATAATGAAATTTATTTGTTGATAATAAAACTTTCCTTGCAGAATTGAAGTGAAATTCAATGAAAGAATTTGTCTAAATCTCCCAGTAAGCATCAGACAGTGAATAATGGTAGCTTCCATTTCTCCTATTGTTTTTGTTAATAACAATATTTTTACATGTGAGTAATGGTTAAAATGGGACAAGGTGATTTCTTTCAAAGATTTATTTTTATGGTGGTATTTCTTGTTTTAGAATGAATGGAAATATAAATGATTGAATCTGACAATAAACAATAGAATATATATATAACCAGCAGAATGAAATATTCATTTGGATTCTGCTATTCAGAATACTGAATAACTGGTGTGAAATATTTATAACCTTAATTTTAAAATGATGTTCTACAAGGCAACTCTGAGTGTTTCTTGAAAGAACACATTTATGGTAGACAAGATATCGTTTACTTTTATGAATATCCAATACATTGGCAAGAGATCCAGCTCTAAATTCTCATTTTAGAGTGGGCGTCCTAAGACTACTCCAAGCATAATTGTGTTACATGAGTTTCCTGGAACAGATCATGAAATGGGGGGTAGAAAGTAGAAGCTTTGTTGCAGAATGCTCTTAGAATACACATCAGTAAAGAAGTGAGAAATTAGGATTAGACAGAGGGAGAAACTGACCAACAATATGGTGACAACGGGGGGATTCAGCCGACTCTCTGAGGAGCTCTGGAGTTCGGATGGGCTTTCATCTTTGTCCCAAATTTAGGCACGGGAGTTAGACATATATATCCCCTCCCCACCATTGGCCAGTAGCTGATCTCAGGCTGCATTCTAGCAAGGGCATCATCTTGAGCTATGCAGATCCCTGTGGCTGAAGGCAATTCCCAGTTGAGTGATGCAGCTGTGAATGGTCTCAGCCTTGCTATTCCCATAAACTGGGAAAATGAGTGCCTAGGGGGCCTCAAAGAGGGAATCTGGACAGTTTCACAATATCCGTTACAATACCATGGATCCAAAATAATTTTAAAAGATTTATTGAGTCACAATTTTTTTCTAAAACATGTTTACAGAAATTATCAAATAAATATATTTGATAAAACTTAGGAAAATGCTTAAAATCAAAATTAGGAAAGATAATGTGTTCCTTATACAATTATAACTGTATTTGAAGTGGTCAGAAATGTAATACAGATCTCTGAAAGACATTTTTTTTTTCCCAAACGAGGGCCCCAATGATGTACTACACTGTAATTAACACTGAAATTCTGGGAACCACTTTATCATTTCCAGGCACTATAGTTCCAAAGCTGGGAAGTGAACACTGTACATGAGATGATTGATTTCCCATGGATTCCAACGGGCTGAAGTTCCCTTCATTATGCAAATTAATAAAATTCAAACTATACAAAATATATATTAGTCATTGATGATTAATTCATCCATATCTGGGTACTGAGAGTCTGGGTTACGTAAGCCACACATATTTTTTAACCTTTTCCATTTAGAAAGATTTTGTATATACACATTCTCCTTCATAGTTATAATTCTATACTGGTAAAAATTGTAAGGAAACGCTAAAACTTTCATATATTGTGAAAATAATTCAGTATTTATAGATAATTTTTTTTTTTTTTTTTTTTTTTTTTTTGGGGTATGCGGGCCTCCCTCTGTTGTGGCCTCTCCCGTTGCGGAGCACGGGCTCCGGACGCGCAGGCTCAGCGGCCATGGCTCACGGGCCCAGCCGCTCCGCGGCATGTGGGATCCTCCCAGACTGGGGCGCGAACCCGGTTCCCCTGCATCGGCAGGCGGACGCGCAACCAGTGCGCCACCAGGGAAGCCCTATAGATAATTTTTGATGTCTTAAGAAGAAGGAACTCAAATGGAGATGATGGTTATTGTATTATTTGGGGGACAACATAAAAACAAGCATTTAAAAAGTACTGTTATATAAAACTATAATTTTTCTCTGTGTATAAAACTAAAAAGCAAATAAGTAATATAAGATTCTACTCTGTAAAAAGGGCTTGTCAAACATTTACAATTAATAACTCTAAGAGTAAAGGGAAAGAAACATACTTCAGCAATATCAGTATATCACAGTTCAAAGTGGCCACCAGCCAAGCATTACTTTGAAATGCCCTGCTGTAACTGTGTACCTGGGGGCCTCCCTTTCTCCTCCAAACTTAGTTTAATATAGAACAAATACCACCACAGCTGTATTAAAACTCTCTAGTAACATGACACTGCAGGAAGATGATCTTTGGCATTAACCCCCATCAAAATGAGAGTTCCCCAAATTGAGAAGCCAATTCCCAGGAAAAACAGTAGAAAATGTGGTTGGACGTGAGGAGAAAAATAAAGTTTTAAATATTTAATAGTACTGACCTACTGAACAACATTTTAATTATTTTATATAACAAATCCAGTTAAGAGCAGAGTTGTAATTTACGACAATTAGCATAGTGTAATGCCCTAGTTCCCTATATTTGCTTCAAGGAACTATAGTTTTTCCTGTATGTTATTGACACACATAAAACAAACATAATCATCCTTTCTTTGTGCTTAACATGCCATAGACTGAAACCTCTTTGAAGAGAATCTATCTCTATCTACCTCTATCTATACCTATAGACTTATGTCAGTATTTAACTATTAGCAAGCTTATGAGACAGTGATATTGATAATACCTCAAATAGAACTAAAGGTTTTGGGGCTTTGAGATCAGAAAACAGAACTATGTTAGATTTAGCTCAGAATATATGCCTATATAAGCTTGCTTGAGTTAGATTAAAATGAGAACTGTAATAAATGGGTTTAGCAAGAGCTTCCTAGTTTGTTATTTTATATACTCGGTACACCCCTACCTGCCACATAGCAAAAAGGTCTTAAGAATCTAGTTTAGGAAAATGAAAGAGAAGATTGAAGCAATTGTTTAGATCATCTGATCTAAAAGAAAACAACTTTGTCTCAATCCTTTGGTATTTCAATTGTAATGTGTCAATGTTCCCCATGACTATTGTTGTCATTATTATTGTAATCATTAATTTCCTCTTTATTTAATTCTCTTCTCTGAAAATTTATATATATATATACATATTAAAATCCAGCTACATTTTCTGAGTGTAAATTCTGAATATCACTTAGATGACCTAAATTACATAACAGTTTGAATAGAAAAACTAATGTGATTAATACAGTTAAGACTAAATTTTGGTCTTAGATTCTCAGGAAGTAGCTTATAAACTTACAAAAACTGCAAAATAGATATTTTCTTATATAATTATAATACAAGTTTATTTATATCTAAAGAAAATATAAATTTATTAAGCTAAAGTAATCAATATATTCTAAATACTTTGAAAAATACTATGTTCCCATCTATCACAACATATAATTTCAACTATGTTTGTATGTTATCTTTAATTTTGAAACACTGCTATTGCTTCTCCCATATTCTATTTCATTGTAACATATAAAATAGTCTTGTCAATTAAAAAATAATATAAATATGACCCAAAATAAATGACATAAGAGTAGGCTTATTCCTGTGCCTGATTTCCATAAATGTGAGAGCTGTGAGGACAGTATTTTCCTGACAAGCATAGACATTAAGAAAGTTGACCTTTGCTTGCTTTCGTAGATGAAGACTGTTGTCCATACTATCTTCTTTATAATGGACATTTTATTTATCAATTTGGTCTATAATCTGCTTGGTGTAAAAAAGGACCACAGCATGTATGGTGGTCCAGGTGTCAAAGGTAGAAAAACTCATCTCAGATCTCATGGCGTCTAACTCTTGTTTATACAGTTTATATAGTTGGAGGACAGAGCCAGTCCCTGCCTGAATTCACATTCTGCTCTATGGGAGTCAGGAAGCAGTGAGTTCACAAATCTCTTATGCTTACAATTGGGTAGGATTGTAAATTTGCAGCCACTCTCCTAATCTAGTTAATATCAAAGAGGGATTGTAATTTCCTTTCTACTTACTGAGTCAGAGGCAAAGCCTCAGATCTTCTCACAAGAAGGAGCATGCCACCTGCTCTAGCTGTACCCAATTGAGTTCAAATCCTGCCTTCATAGGCTAGATGTATTAGGAGCCAGGTAACCACTAGAATTTCTGTGCTGGTAAAATAGTTTATAGTGATGCCAGCTTTAAAGGTAGGTTAACTATCTTTAAAGAGTACTTGAAAAAAAAAAACAACACTAGGGCTTCCCTGGTGGCGCAGTGGTTGAGAGTCCGCCTGCCGATGCAGGGGACACGGATTCGT
>NC_041220.1:45588707-45657600 GCF_002837175.3 Physeter macrocephalus | reverse complement strand
GTCCGGAGCCTGTGCTCCGCAACGGGAGAGGCCACAACAGTGAGAGGCCCGCGTACCGCAAAAAAAAAAAAAAAAAAAAAAGTACTTGGCATTTTGCAAGGACTCAATAATTACTAACTGTAATCATAATCTTTGCCCCCACATCCTATAATAATGATTTACATTTATAAATTAAATAAATTGAATCTTGCTTTTCCAAAACAACAAAATTGTTACAATTTTCTTTATGTATACAGAGGGAACATTTTACAGCAGATGAAGATGTGTTTCTTTTCCCTTCCCTCAAAACTTATTTTAACACTAAAAAAAAAAAAATGACATCCAATGTGACATTAATGCATAGATCCTGTCTCTATGAGAGAGTTGAGCTAACCACAGAGCATTTATTTAAAAGAAGAGCATCCTATCATACTTTGCTAATGCTACATTGGTATTGAAAGCTAGCATTTCCTAGCCTTTTCCTGTTATGTCATGGCACAGTAGATTATAATTTTCAAGATTACAGGGACTTTGTCTTTTTGTAAATTGATTAACACAATGCTTAGAATGGTGGGTCTTCAATAATTATGTGTTGTTAGGAAAGAGAACTATAAGAAACACTTTCTTCTTATTTCTTGCAATGCTTAGCAAAATGTCTAGCAAATAGTAAATAAATAGTATTAGTTGCCTGTTATTATTTTGGGGTACCCTTGATTTGTCTCAATTTCCTTATCTGTAAAAAGGGTATAATATTATCTATTTTTTTCTTAAAATCTCTTTTTTTTTCCAATATCAAAGTCATCCTCCTCTGTTCACAGTGTCTTCAAACTCTATTAACTTTACTTACTGGTATGAGTGTTATAGCACCCTGATTTTACTTTGGAGACTTCAAATCCTCCCTTACAGACCAAGTGCGTTTGAGATCTTATTCCATCCATGACTGTAAATCTGCAAGATTCAGGCCTGGATGCATAAAATGACTTTCATGAATTTTGCTAAAATTTTTGGGAAAGACTTGCTCTATTTGGACTCAGCCTCTGAACGGATGCAATGGTTTTGCTGTCTCCTAGTGGAGCAGGCTGCTGAGCGGGACAAAGAAATCAATACGAAAGCAAAGCTGAAAGATACCGAGTCCTGATCACACTGTCTGAATATCTAAAGCCAAATGAACTTCAGTGAATTTCGTTGTTTTGTTTTACCTCAAACTCAGCAAACTTTTTCCTTGAAGAGTTAGATTGTAAATATTTTAGGCTTTGTGCCCCATATAGTTTCAGGTGCAACTATTCAACTTGGATGATGGTATGGCTGTTTGAAATAAAACTTGATTTGCAAAGACAGGTGGCAGGGTAAATTGGGCCCTGGATCATTTAGTGACTCCTGCCTCACCCTGACAAAGTAGAGTTTTTTTAGCTGGCAACAAAAGCAGTTTTAACTAATACCCCCTATATCAGGCAATGGATTAATAGAGTTTTAGGCTAGGAATTTGAAAATCATTATTTATACATTTTCCCTGCCTGGTCCCTCTGAACAACAAATCAATAAGGGCCAGAGCTTTTGTCTCTCCCAAATGTTCTCTCAATCTATTCATTCTTTCTAACCTCACCTCTAACTTGTTATTCCAAATCATCATCATCTCCTGCTTGGAGTTCTTCAAAAACTTTTTACATATTTTTTTGTGTCCAGGATTAACCCTTCCAAATATGTTCCACACTGAAGGCCTTATGATGTTTCTATAATGCACATATTTGCATATCAAACTCATATCTGGGTGACCTTCTATGAACCCTCAACTTGGTTATATCTCCTGTCATAAAACACATTATTTGATTTATATATTAAAAATTCTTCCTGTTGCTAGAATGAAATTCTGTGAGCCAGAGCAATTTTATTCTCTGTGGCTTTACTCAACTCTCTCTCTCTATATATATATAAAATATATATAGGTATAAAATGGATGTTCAGTGTATATATTTCTGAAAATAGGAAAAAATGATTAATCAGGGAATGTAAAGATAAAAACAATGCGGTTTTTCCTGAAGAAAGACTTTAGAAACATAACTTCTCCATTTTTAAAACCATTAGTGTCTGTTACATATATATTTACTATTGTATGGTAATCTCTTAGTTTTCTATTGGGCCAACATTACCAAAATTTTATTAGAATGAAAACAGAAGAGTGACTTTTTAAAAAATATTTATTTCAGATACTTAATTTTCCAACTTTCTATTCCCCTTGACTTCCAAAATTTACTTATTACTCACTATCTAGTTCAAGTCTAGATTCTCATTATATTTCTAACTCAGTCTCTGTCGGTCTATTCTGTTATTTTTGCACTTATTTTCTGTATCAGACATTTGTATACTTCGTGTTGTATGTAAATTTAAATTGTTACAGTTTCTCCTGTGTGCATTTATTTCGTTTATGTCCATGCACAACAAATTTTCCCAGAAAGTGAGAGACATATTTTACACTTTTAAAAAAAATCACTAATTTAAGTACAGAGCAATGTACACAGAAGATATTCACTAAATTCCTACTACATGAGTCAATTGCCAAGGAAACCAAAAAAAAAGGAATGATGATAAAATTACATCTGGAAGGAATACCATGCCCAGAAAATCATCTAATGACTGCACACATAATTTTTGCTAGCATTATGATGAAGGAAACAAGTGTATTACAAAAACATGAAACATAGCAGATGGTTGGTTTACACTTCACATCACTCACTTGGTATCTTGGTGTGGAGAAATTATTTGATGATAAATTAATGGCACTTTTCGTTTCTATATTTGACCTTTAAATGAATTTAATGATATGAATTACACAGAAGTATTTAGGCATCTTGCTTATATGTTATGAGGATGTTTTGTTAAAAATATTTAGCTACATTAAAAGTACAATGATATAAAGAGAATATGAAAGACTTGTTAGGAAGAAAATATAGAAATATAATTGACCAAATATACAATACAAACCAAAAATGAAATGCCAATTTTCAAATCCTTTTTAAAATTATGTAGTCTAAAATCATCAAAAGTGACTCCAGAAGAAATCAATACTAAAAGAGTAATGATACAAATGAGCAAATTAAAATGAGAAATTTTTCATAGAATTACCTCTAATCATGGCTCTGGGCCTAGAATTTGTATTTCAGAAAGTAAGAGAACGAACACACAATTCCCGTAATATATAAGTTGATCCGAAACAAAGAAAAACAGGAGAAAACTACAAATTATTTTTTTACAAAGCTAGTATAAACTTTAAAAATGTGTGTGCCTGAGTATGCTTATGCACACATATGAGGGCATATGTGCATGCATAGGCACACACATACACACACACACACATCAATCTCACTTAAAAATATGAGTGCAGAAAATCTAGTGACAAAAACAGCAGAAATTAAAATCAACAAATGATCTCAGGAGTAAGATTTTCGCTCTCAGAAAAACATACATTATGTCAAATGGTCCAATAAAGAAAAACAGACAATAATGATAAAAAGTTTGTGATCATATTACTGAGGACACAAACACAAACGGTTAAATCTTTGGACATAATTAAGCATTCACACGTAACTGATACAAATATAATAAGATAATATTGATGCACTGATTGGAAAGATCCAATTTAACAAAATCTAAAGTATAATACAAATATTTCATCTTATTCTTCTCTTTCACTACTTCATTTTTCTAATTGAGAACTAATATTTTGGTTTGAATTAACATTACTATCATATATTTGGGTAAACATTATATGTTTAGTAAACATAGAGAAGGATCCTAAGTTTGGCAGAACACTATACTCCTTTCAAAGGTTTCTTTGCAATTCCCCCTCTTACTGCATCTAATCTTGTAGATACATTTTAGAAACAGGTTATCTGGTTCCAAAGAATGTGCTAGAGGGAACTGACTGACATTGCTTTGAATTAATAACATAGACTGGAAAGGATGGAGATATTTAAATATTGAGTTTTGCCACGCATTATAAGTAATTCTTTAATTTTTTGTTTCTTTTATATAGGCTAGTAAATATCAGTAGAATTTCTTGTTAGGTTTATTCCTAGGTAATATGCATATATACATATATTTCTAACTATAAAATACATGTCTTATATAACTTTAATTTAGTTTTGATAATGTGTAAGAAAGATGTTATTTATTTTATGTGGGTCTGTAATTAGCCATCTTCTATACTTTCTTATTAGTTTAAGTAATCATTATAATTTCTGAAAGTGATAAAATCTTGATTCTTTCTAATACTCACACTTTCATGTATTTTCTAATTTTATTGGTCTTATTTAATTGCCAATTATCTCAAATTTTACATTCAGTAGTAGTTATGGTAACTGGCATCCTAATCTAGTTTCTGAATTCAAAGGTATCCTTCTAATATTTTGCTATAAACATGAAATACGGTATGTTTCACACAGATGTGCTCTATCAAAACAAGGACTTTATTTCTATCCTATGGTTGTTAATAATTTTTATTGAATTTTATTTGAACTAAATATTTAATTTTAACATATTTTTAAATTATGGAGGTAATGATATAGTTATTCTCTCTTAATCATTTAATATATTGAAATTCACTTACAGGTTTCTTAATGTTGTACCATCCTGTTGTCCCTGCAACAAATATTTTTGTCATTGACTAATAGCTTTATTTTCTTTTAAATGCTCATTTTGGCAGAATTTCAAATGTACAGAAAAGTGGGCACAATAGTATTAATAATTATTACGAACTGTAATTTCCCTATAATGGCTTTATCATTGTCTCCTTCCTTCAAATAAGATGCAGAAATGGTGTCCTTTTATCCCCATGTACATTTCAGTGGGTATTTCCTAAGAGGGCAATCTCTCACTTCTATTACAAAACACATGAATTAAAGAAAGAAATATAGGAAATTAGAAAATATTTTGAACTGAATGATACTAAAATATATCAGAGATTATGGAATGAAAACAGCAGTGCTTAAATAGAAATTTATAGTGTCGCATACTTATATTTAAAAGGAAGAGAGGTGCAAAATCCGTGATCTAAGCATTCACAGTAAGAGACTACAAAGATGAGATTACATTAAAGCTAAAGTAAGAAGAAGAATGGCAACAATAAAGATAAGAGTAGAAATTAAAGACAGAAAAAAAAAGAAACCATTAAAAACCAAAAGAGGAAACAAAGAATACCAGGATCAGAATTTTGAATGGCATTTCTACAGACTGTGCAGAAGTGTATTGCTTATTTTCCAAATAACTGCTCTTTTTCTAGATATGTCTTTATTGATTTCTAACTTAATATGCCTGTTATCAGACAATGTACTCTCTATGATTTCAAACCTTCTAAATTTAATGAGACTTGATTTATTGTCCATCATATATTCCATCTTGGTAAATGTTTCATAAGTACTTGGGAGAATGTGTATTTTGGAGCTATTTGATTAAAAACATCACCAAACACTTAAATCTTATTTTTTCAATTCTTCTACAACTTACTCAATATCTTGGCGTATTTATTCAATAAAATTATGATAGAGGGGTGTTAGATTCTCTTTAATTTTTTGATTTGTCTGTTCTCTCTTTCATTATGTCAAATTTTACTTAATATATTTTGGAATATATTTTTAAGAGCATACACAATTAAGATTGTTTTGTCTTCTGGATGAATTGATTCTTTTATCATTATGAAATGTTCCTTTTTATCCCTGATATTGTTCCTTCCTCTGAAATCTACTTTAGCTGATATTCACATTTGATTTCTTATGCTTCTATATCCTAGGTCTTCTCCTTCCAGCCAGATGGTATAATATGGACTAGATTCATACTTTTTTCCTTAAACAACTAAAAATGTTGGATAAAATATACCTATCAGTGGTTTACAGACACTGAACACCATGGAGTATAGGACAGTGACCCCTGAAAGAGGGGAAACAAAAGATATGAGCCCTATGATTGGTCCATCCCACTACCTTTTCTGGCAAAAGGATAATTTTTCTAAGGTTGGATTAATGGAAGTATATTTACAAAGGCAAGTGAATAAATATGGCACACTACACAGATACTAATTTTTATGCACAAGAAAAATATCAAAATGATTTAAATTATCGAAAATTTATTTGAAATCAAATTATAGATAGCAAAGGTTATAAAGATGCAGACATAGAGAATGGAGTTGAGGACACTGGGAGGGGGAAGTGTAAGCTGGGATGAAGTGAGAGAATGGCATGGACATATATACACTACCAAATGTAAAACAGATAGCTAGTGGGAAGCAGCTGCATAACACGTAAACTGGGCTATTTCAGTCCTCTGTTTGGACTCTCATCCTCCAAGAGATTAACTTAATTTAGGTTCTTTCACATGGTGACCTTAGGCATTCAAGCTCACCAAAAGAGTGTGCCTCAATGTGTAAGCACTTTTCCAGATTGCTTGAATCATTTTGCCTAATGTTGCATTGGCAAAGCAAGTCACACGACTAAAGACAGATCCATGAGTTAAGGAAATAAACTCTACTTCTTGATGTGAGGCCATGTACCTGCAGATTACAGGAATATGGCTAAAAGAGGGGGGATTTGTGATCATTTTTTTTTACAATGAATTGAACAAAGATACTAGTATAAGGATGTATTGCCCTTTTTATATATTAACTTAGGAATAAAAAAGTAAAATCATTCAATGTTGTCAAGTATATGGTGAATTAAACTTCAATTATCTTTCAAACATCTTTATCATTGCATCTGGCTTTTTATTTTATAATGTTCTAATCTTTAGATAGTGAGCTCTCTGAAAAAAAAATATTGTATTTGTTTTGCTTTCTAAATAATAGCTCAAAATCTTGGCATGGGGTAACGGCTCGAATGTTTAAAAAAATAATGAATCATCCCTCAAAAATTTAAGCACAAAATTAACATATGACCCAGAACAAATGAAGATATAATGAAATAAAAATAAATAAACATACGGTCCAGAAATTCCACTCCTAGGTATGTACTCAAATATTTTGAAAGGAAGTAAGTTAGTTTGCTCAGGCTGCCATAACAAAATACCATAGACTGTGTGGCTTAAACAACAGAAATCTATTTGATCACAGCTCTGGAGGCTAGAAGTCAAGATCAAGGTGCCAGCAGGGTTGATTTCTTCTGAGGCCCCTCTCTTTGTCTTATAGAAACCATGTTCTCCCTCTGTCTTCACAAGGTCTTCCCTCTGTGCCTATGTCTGTGTCTTAATCTCTTCCTCCTTCAATGACACCAATTTTAATGGATTAGGGTGCCACCCTCACGATCTGATCTCACAAACCTTAATTACCTCTTTAAAGACCCTATCTCCAAATAAAGTCGCATTCTCAGGTACTGGGGTTTGGGACTTCAACATGAATTTTGAGGAAACACAATCCAGTCCCTAACAGTAGAGATTCAAATAGATATTCTTATATCAATGTTTATTACAGTTTTATTCATAATAGCCAAAAAGGGGAAACAGTTAAAGTGTCCAGCAAATTAATGGATAAACAAAATGTGTTATAAAACATGGATGTTTATAATAGTGTCATTTAAAATATTTCAAAAAATGGAAATAGTATAAATAACCAGCAACAAAGGAATAATGAAACTATATTGTATCAAATCCACAAAATATTATCGTCTTTTAGAATGTAAATAGAGTACAGATCATCTTATAATATTTTTACAGGAAAATGAATATGTATGTACACCAGAATATACAAATAAGAAAAACTACATACAAAATTAAAGGAAAACAAAACAGGGATGTTTTTCTTCATCTTAAAACACTGTTAAACTTTTTATTCTTTTCTGTATTAGCTAATCAAATGTGCCCAAACTGGTACAATTCTAATTAACAACCATGTACAATTGACATCAATGACTTAAATTTGCTAATCTGTAGATTTTATTTTTATTTTGGCCCATGGAGAACTTCCCAACTATAAAACAGAAAAGCAAAACAAAACACATTAAAAAAGAAAGGACTTTATTGCTTTGAACTGATTATGTAATGGTAAGGATAAGGATTTTCATTTCTCAGGAAGCATTATCTCCTATGTGTTATCCTATGTGTCCCCTATGTGTTATGTATTATCTCCTATAGATATCCAGTGTTATGGTCTCTAAGAAAAAATACTGATAAGGATTAAAAAAGATCAAATATCCCAAGATTCTCCTTTTTTCATGGCTAAGAATATTAAATTTTCAGTTTCATTGGATGAATAAATCCTAGCAATTCATATGCAACACAGCAAGAAGATTTACCTTGTAATGACTAAGTCAGAGTGAAAGATATAGTACATTGAACAATCAGTGACTTGTTCAAAATGCAAGTTATTTGGAATAATGTTGCTGAAATATCAGAGATCTGTTAAGTCAAACTAAAGAAAGAGCAAATGGAGGAAGCTAGAAATAACAATATCAACTTCCATAAAGTAAAACCACTATTCACAAGTCACATAAATAAACAATTGCTTTTAATGAGGCTGTTTACAGTAACATCCAATATTAAAAGCAGCCTGGGCTTTCTTTTTCCCTTTACGCACATTATTTGACCACCATTATAAACTCTTAAATTACAAGGTCTTTTGTTAAGGTACCAGTTCAACTTGGAATTTTAAAAAATATATCCAAACTAAAAATTCTCTACTTAAATATCACTGTCTAGATGTTTTAATCTACTTTTTCTTTTGTTCTTCTTTTCTATCAGTCCTTTTCATGAGATAGCAAATTACCCAGTTCCTTCAGTATCTCTCTGAGGTTAACATCATTTTATAGTCATTAGACCAATAGGTCAAATGAGGCACAGAAAGGTTAAGTGATGTCTATGGTTTCAGGCTTTCTACCAACTGAGTTATGGATGAAGCTTGAAACTCAGTCCCTTGGTGTCTTTTGCTCTAAACAACTGACAGTAGGTAAGTATTCTTAATTAAGTTTTAATGATGACATGAAACAACAGTTATGTTACCCACATTAATATCATGATTTCTGACAGAATAATCACAGCCTACTTAATGTCATTGTGAGACATCATTAAGATCATTTCTATTTATAACTTGCACAAATATATAGCAAGGTTAATTTCTCTAGTCATGTGACTTATCTCAGGGCAGATTGGACCAGTCTTCCTGAGTTTCATAAAATCTCTAAAGCTTACATTTATTTGACCATTGATTTTGCATCATGAAATGGTTCACGCTACTTTAATCAAAATCAACACTAATGCTCTCAGTTCTATAGATAGAGGTTTTGAAGCATCTTCTCTAACTAACTTCTAAATATGGGAGTGCTTCAGGCTCCACTCTTGCTGCTGCTTCTTTTCTCTATCCACACTCCCCATCTGCACTGTTTTATCTCACCCCATGACTTTAAATACTATTCATGGTGATAGATTCCAAATTTTTTTCTTCAATTTCTACTTTTATCACCAAACTTATATATGAAAATGCTAATTTTAATTACTCTTAGATATCTAATAATTACTTCAAAAATAACATATACTAAATGGAACTCTTGGCTTTCTCTTCCACGGTTCATCTTATACCATGAGCCAGGCACTGTAGCTAATGATCCTTTCAACAGAAGCAGAATGTAGCTATGAAAATATTAAAGTGATTACTAGACATTCAGTTCAATAAACTACCTTAAGGTAAGAATAGATAGAGATTAGACTAAGACTGAGAAATCTGAAGAACACTACCATTGCATGGGATTGTGTAAGCTTCACTGGAGACCAACAAGAGGAGAGAGCAAAGAGACAGACAGTTTCCTCTATTAGCACATAATGTAAGACAGATCTTAATTAACTTACACAATCAAACAGTTAAAGCAAATGGAAAAAAAGTAAGAAATAATCTTTTGAAAATATTGTCAAGTTGGGAAGAAAGTAACCTCAGACAAAACAAATGAAAATTGGAATTAGGGTAGTAAGCAAACTTCAAAAATCACCTTTTCCATTTGGTATCTGACAAACTTTGATGATCTTATGTGTTTATTTATTTAGTTACATGAGGTTTTGGAACAAGGAGATAAAAATTAGCGTGTTTTACATTCAAGTTATCAAGTAGGAAAACTTTTCCAAAATGCAAAACATCATCATATTGACAACACCTTCTCCTAGATATAAACCTTCTGCCAAAAACGAAACTTGTGTCTTAACAATGGTATGAAAGGTGTGAAATGCATCTCCCTTGAAAATTAATAATTTGAAGCCTATTACTATGTAAGTTAGGAGTTGAAGTCATGCCACCTATGTATTCTGAAAATCACTGTGGAAATAAATTATCATGGTCTTGCACTGGAAAAGCTCTCAAGCATTAGGCAGATAAAAGCACAATTTGCCTCTGGAAAATCAGCTTTAACCCTTAGATAAAAGTCTTGGTAACATGTATGCAATGTAAATAATAATGATAATAATAATAATACATAGAAACGATATACTGCAAATGAAAGCAAGAAGAATCAGACAAATGAATGCTTCAATACTGGCCTTATCTTTCACAGATAATAAAAATGGAATCTTATGTTTCATGATATAAAAAGAAAGCTTGAAGAAAGGAAAAAAGAAGAGAAAATGCAAACCACCAAGAAGATTTAAAAAGCACAAAATTGAGAAATGGAAAATATAATATTGAAAGTAAAAATTAAACAGATATGTTTGTCACTATATTATATATACCAGAAGATAGAATTATTAAAGCTGGAAGAAAGGTTCAGATATTTTATCCTAAATGGATGGTAAAAGAGATAGAATGTAGAAAAGAAAACTTAAGAAAAACACTTCTTAGTGTCAGAAAGTCAAAGAATATGATTTTATAAATGTTAGGGTAAACCATATGAATATGCCATTGTGGGAGGTCGGCAAAATGATTGAATATCAAAGAGGTTTTTATAGCTAACCCTATAGGAAAACCCAAGTAAAGCACTAATTAGTTATTTCGCATTAGTAAGTGAAATTAGTGGGATTGTTGGATACAAATCATTATGTAACAGACAACTGTATACCTATAAACTAGCAATAGTCTGTGCAAGATTGTAATCAAATAAGTTACCACGTACAAATGGAAACAACAACACATACCTGAGGATAAACTTAGACTAAAAGGAACAGCTTTTTAATGGAGAAATATATTAAAATTTATTGAAAAGTATTAATGAATTTCAAGATAAATGGAAGGGCAAAATTTCTAAACTGATCTTTTCTCCGTATCTATCTCACTTATACACACATACGTAAGCACACACACACACACACACACACACACACTCACCACATTAACATTAAAGGGTGAGAAAATACTTTTGTCCTTTTACACCAATCTAGTCCCTTTGTTCCCACGTAAAAGGATATAGGCTGACTGCTTTAAATAATTAGATATTAGGTTCTTATACATTGAAGTTTACAGAAACTGGATTTTCTAAAGACAGGTTTTTGATAGAAAATTTTAACAAAATAAGGATAAGCTGGTACAGTCACTATGGAGAACAGTATGGAGGTTCCTTAATAAACTAAAAATAGAGCTACCATATGATCCTGCAATTCCACTCCTGGGCATATATCCAGAGAAGAACATGGTCCAAAAGGATACATGCTCCTCGATGTTCATTATAGCATTGTTTACAATAACCAAGACATGGAAGGAACTTAAATGTCCATCAATAGAGGAATGGATAAAGAAGATGTGGTACATATATGCAATGGAATATTACTCAACCATTAAAAAGAATGAAATAATGTCATTGCAGCAACATGGATGGACCTAGAGACTGTCAAACTGAGTGAAGTAAATCAGACAGAGAAAGACAAATATCGTATGATTTGGCTTATATGCAGAATCTAAAAAGAAATGATACAAGTGAACTTATTTACAAAATAGAAACAGACTCACAGACTTAGAGAATGAATTTATGGTTATCACGGTGAAAGAGATAGTTAGGGAGTTTGGGATTCACATGTACACACTGCTATATTTAACATGGATAACCAACAATGACGTACTGTATAGCACAGGGAACTCTGCTCAGTATTATGTAACAACCTAAATGGGAAAACAATATGAAAAAGAATAGATACATGTATATGTATAACTGAATCACTTTGCTGTATACCTGAAACTATCACAACATTGTTAATTGACTATACTCCAATATAAAATAAAAAGTTAAGAAAAAGAAGAAGCATATGGAGAAAATAATTTTAAAATTATTCAGAGTATACTTGTTCATACATTATAGATATATATATATACCATGTGTTCTGAAAAATAGTTGATGATAGAATAAAATATTTTAAAATTTTCTTCTTAGGAATACGCAAGATATACAGCAGCTGTAGTTAGTAAGTTGCTAAAATTTTCTCTTTTAAATGTCTTATTTTCTGCAAGGGGTAAAAATAATCTTAATAACATGTCTCTCAACTTTTGAATTCAACATAATTTTGTTGTTAAAAAATAGTAATCTCCCGTTAATGGGTTACCCCCAGTTGTAAGTAATGCTTGGATTTAGTTTTGACAGCCAAAAATCTGATAGGAGAAATTTATAAGCATCTGCATGATTGACTTTGTGCCATCATTTTTAAATATGGCTCATTTACAAGCTTACATTTTTTTCTAAGTATTCCCTATCAGAGTGTGCAACTCAAACAGACATGGCATCTCTGATGAGGCACAAGGCAAAATCTGGGGTTCCATCATTTGAGCACTTAACCCTCTATAAAATATAATTCAAACAGTCAGCTCTCTGTGAACCTACTTATTGCAGTTGAAGGATTCTCCACAACCCTTACCTGCTTCTTCAGCTTCCTTTTAAGTAAGTTCAATGTTTTCTGTGCAGTGTTTTTCAACCATGAAATTCTACTTGAACAAAACACAGATGTAAAGTATAGTCATCCCTTGGGATCTATGGGGCATTGGTTCCAGGACCCCCCATGGATACCAAAGTCCACAAATGCTCAAGTTCCTCTATAAAATGGCATAGTATTTACATATAACCTAAGAACATCCTGTTATATACTTTAAATCATCTCTAGATTACTTATATAACCTAACATATAGTAAATACTATGTAAATATTTGCCTCTGTGAGGCAAATTCAAATTTTGTTTTTAGGAACTTTCTGGATTTTTTTTCAAATAGTTTTAACCTGCGATTGGTTGAATCTGTGGATGCAGAACCTATGAATACAGAGGACTCACTGTATTATGCGAAACTCTATAAAAAGTTCCCTGGCAAATGGTAACAGAATAAAATAAATGAAGGTGAAATCAGTAACTCTCCCTACCACATGTGTGTGACACCTCCTTCAGAAGTAAGTTACACAGAGCCCATGGCTAGGCAGCCAGTTGTGGCTGAAGCTTGTCATGTCCTTTAGGTACAAAGAGATACAGTTGCTGAAAAAGTTTAATTTAGCTAGTCTCAAGGTTGAAAACTTCATATAAGTGATCCTTGTTTGATTTTCCTAATACCTCCAAAAAACATAAAATGAAAGAAAAGAAAAATGTGCCATTTGGTCAGAACCAATCTCAAATTTCTATATAAACTCCAAATAAGATAGAAAAAATAAAATGCCACTTCAAATCATAGTTCATTTTTCTTTATATTGAGATTTTCCAGAGTGGCACTATTGACATTTTGGATTGGATAATTATTTGCTGTAGGGGGCTATCTTGTGCATTGTAAATGTTTACCAGTGTTCCTGGTCTCAATGACTCACTGCCTCTTAGTAGCGTACTCCCAGATCCAGTGGTAACAATCAAAACTGACTACACAGATATGACCAAGTGTCAGGTGGAGCAAAATGCCCTCCCTTGAGAACCACTGGTCTGTAATAAAGCCCATAATATGGATTTTTCTTTTTTTTCACAATACAGTAGTTCTGACATAATCTGGGGATTGTGGCTATACATTTAGATAAGCAATTAGGAGTTTTCTGGTTTTATAAAGAAACCTGTCTATAGGTCTACTATGCACTGAATGTTTGTGTCCCCTCCAAATTCCTATGTTGAAACCCTGATCCTCCAAATGGGATTTGGAAGTGGGGTCTTTGGGAAGTAATTTAGTTTAGATATGTCATGTGGGTGGAGCCCCCATAATGAAATCGGTACCCTTACAAGAAGAGGAAAAGATTAGAGTCCTCTGTCTACAGTGTGAGGACACAGAATGAAGCTGGCCATCAGCAAACTAGTAAGTAGGCTCTCACCAGACACCAAATTCAGGTGACACCTTGACCTTTAACTTCCCTATCTCCAGAATTGTGAGAAATAAATGTTTGTTGTTTAAGCTACCCAGTCTACAGTGTTGCTATTTTGTTGTAGCAGCCCAGACTGAGTAAAATATGTCTTATTACTTAAAATGTAGAAAAAATGTCACAGCTATAGGCTTTATTTCAGAATGACACTACAGTTTATGATCAATGATATAGATCATAGTATAACGAAATGTCAGTCAAGTTAATGATTTTGCACTACTGATTTAACAACCAATAAAATTTCTACATCTAAATCAAATTTGCACTAATTAATACTGACCATAAAGTTGGTCCATAATGTTGACCATGTTTTTTCTATTCTGTTGTGAAACATATAAAGACAGAATAAGAGACAGCAAAAATTCTTTTCTACCAAAAAAGTATTAAAATTTCAGGCCTTAAATGTATATATTCCTGATTTTTTAAAATGACTCTCTAATTAGAAATAGAAAAGTTTCTATAGCCTGTAAATAAATACATCTCTAATCAACAGCAAATATCTAATTTACTATGAAACAGTAAAGTCATTATTATTACACTAAGGAGAATAAAGATGCTTCATTATATATATTCACTTACTCTTGTCCTCAGAAGTCTTAATAGTGAAATAAGAAACATGAAACTAAGATAACAAGAATAGATGAAAAATAGTGGAAACTTAGAACAACTAAAAAAAGACCAGACTTATGTAGTGTTTAGAAAGAAAAATGGCTACAATATAAATATATGAAAAGCAATCTATTTTCTTTATATTAACATTACTCAACTTGAACACATAATAAAAACCTACATTCACATGAACACATAATGGCAAACAAAATATAAACCAATGAGAAATAAAGATAAAAAGAAATATATTGGTCTTTAAGAAAATAAACCATAAAATTTCTGAGTTATAGAAGAAAAAACATTTTTAAAGCAAAGAAAGAGATTATCTTCATGGATGGGAAAACTGAATAATCTGAGAATTATATTACAATAGTAGCTAGTACCTATTGGATACCTGATACATGGTATACATTATAAATATTTTACATAAATTTTCCCAAAAACATTTATAAATATTCTATGATGTTGTTACTATGATGGAATCCAAGTTGGAAGAAGTAAACCTCTAAAATCACTAGGTAAAGGAACCAATCTATGAAATTAAGTGGAGTCTAAGCTCCTAGCCACTCCTTTAGTGTTTTCCTTTAGTTTTGAATCATAAGATATTGGAAAAGAAGCAGCTTTTACTATTTCTGTCATAACAAGGTATATTTATTTCACTTAATATATTTATTTTCACTTAATCTGAAAATGATTATAATTGTATAATCAATATATGTTGAGAGTTTAATATGGCATGAACTGTTCTGAGTTTTGGAGATATTTAAAAAACAGTGTTGGGGTCTGCTTTTTCCTGAACATATAATGGTTCTCTTAGGACCAATTTATTATATAAATATACATAATGTATATAATTTGTATAATTAAATGTATAACATTTAATTAACCACAAACCTAAAATAATTAGGATAACAAGCTGAATTAAAGGTAAATATCTAATAGTGTGTACAAGATAGTATGAGATTGAAAACTTCATTTATATGTTTCAACTTTTAAAAATACTTTAATTCTTATTTGATGTGATTTCAACTATAATACATAGCCATAAAAATATCAAATACATGTTCTTATCACTGATTCTTAAAAATAATCATATACTATTTGCAATTACAACTGTTTTTCTAAATTGAAAGATTAAAAAAGAAGATTAGAAATTAAATGAAACTTGTGGAGAAGCTTGAATAGTTCTATAGTGACAGGTAAGAAAAAAGTCATTGGTTTATGTTTACATTTTTATTTAATCTGCTTTTTTTCCCCTGTGCTCATAATATATGCTAGAAAAAGGGGGTATTTAATACAGCAGTAATTATATAAGAAAACATCAGGAAATAGACTCTTCAAGAAATATTAATTTTCACTTTAGCTTGAGAATTGCCTGAGATACATATGAAGTCTTTTTTGCCTTATATCTTAAAGTGGTCCTGAGCAATAGTTTGTTGAATTTAAATATAACATTATTTGTGTCATTGCCACAAATGGATTAAAAGAACATTGCTTTAATTAGTTTGGAAGATATGTCTCTAAACTAAAGCCAATGTTTTACATAATTAAAATAACAATATGCTAATGTATCTACTATTATAACACTTTAAAATTTATACAAAGTTAACACTTCAAAATATATACAAAGTAAAGTTTCATAAGTGGAGACCTATCAATCAGGACTTTAAAAGTTGTGGTAATTTTTTTACTAAAATGGTAATTAAAAATTTAAACAAAGTTAAATTAGAGATCAAATGATAATAGGGATAGAACTTGCCTTTCTGTGTCATTTTTATTGTCTACAATTGGTACCAGTCAAGATCCCAGCAGAGTGTGTGCTGATGAACGATTCAAAGGAGCACTGTTGCCATTATCAGCCCATTAAACACAAGACTAGAATAGGAAGACATAATAATGTGAACCCTGATATTTAAATGTGGTTTTCTTCTTATAATTCAGTCTAATTGCATTCTTCCTTGGATGGTCAAAGCAAATTCTGTGTTCTTCTAGAAGTTCGCCTGCCTGCCTCTGAACAGGCACTAATAAGTAAACTTCAGTGATAGAAACAGGTAATGGGCTCTTTCTTGTGAGGTCAGTGCTTTCAATTTTGGTCACTGAGTCATACTGCCATGAGAAAGCAATTGTTACATTTTTCTCTCTGTATTGTTGTATCCCATCAAATGGAAAAAAAAACTTTTTCAAATATCTTGGTATAAATCATATTATGGTATTTATCTGCTGAAACTCCCAAGAAAATTTGCCTGAATTTTTTTATAAATCACGAAGAAATAGCTTCAAGTTCAGTGTTAAATAAAATTTAAAAACTTCCCAAACTGAAAGGAAGGAACAGAAAGAGATAGAGACAGAGAGATGGGGACAAAAGAGAGACAGAGAGAGAAAGAAGCTTAATAAAACACAAAAACTGTAATTTTGAGAAAATAGATTTCCCTTCTTTCCATACTTTTGTGTAAGACCATTAGCAAAAGTGAAAAATATGTAATGGATTAGCCAGCAATTATTAATTTATGATAAACAACAGAAGTTGAACAATTTAATTTAATTATGTTTGTAATTATGAAAACATGAACAGTTAAAATTTATTGTCAACTTGAGTGTGGAATAACTTTGTAATTGACAGTAGTTTAGAGCTAGTTTTTTTTTTTTTTTTTCGGTATGCGGGCCTCTCACTGCCGTGGCCTCTCCCACTGCGGAGCGCAGGCTCCGGACGCACAGGCCCAGCGGCCATGGCTCACGGGCCCAGCCGCTCCGCGGCACGTGGGATCCTCCCGGACCGGGGCGCGAACCCGTGTCCCCTGCATCTGCAGGCGGACTCCCAACCACTGCGCCACCAGGGAAGCCCTAGAGCTAGTTTTAATTCTAGAGATATTTGAAAACAATATTTGTCTCCTATTTCTAAGGTTGCTTGCCCATGACAAATTTGGCTGTGATAAACTCATTTTTATATGTAGATTCCCAAGATTTGTAAAGGAAACAGTACTGGAAATATTTCTTATTTTTTAAGCTTGAATATGAGCAGACAGATCAGGGAGTATCAAACAATAGATCTTGATATATCTGATTCTAAAGAAGACAAAGTTCATTTCTGTAATGAAATTCCTATTATTATTCTCACTTTACATAGGTGGAGTGCAAAGCAGAGGGAGATTAAGTAATTTCACCATGGCTGCACAACTAGTAAGCCATGGTTCTGATTTAGACAAAATCAATCTGTTTCCAAACTCTATGCTTTTGACCATTACACTATGCTGTCCTACATTTTGCAAGTAGGATTTTGAGAACTAAGAAATCAAGTTATTTGTCAAAGTAAGAAAGTGACTTACTTATTTGGTGCAAAAAGTAAGCAATTCTGACTCCCCATTATGCATGCACATGTACCAAATAGTTGGCCAAATGGTCAACTGTCACTGTTTCAGTATTGTATATGTGTCACGTATATGCTAACTCTCATCCAACATTTCTTTCTCATAATGATTTTAATGACAATCAAGAAATATTTTAACAATAATTTAAGTTTATTTAGCACATTCTTTATGAGGGATGGAAAGTTGACAGAAAAATAGACATCAATCTTATTCCATGTATTTAGCAACTGTGGAAGCAGACTAGATTCCTGGAAATACGTGACAAGGAAATACCTGACAAGCAGACTAGATTCCTGGAAATACCTGACAAAACTTAGGTTCAGATCATACTTATATGTCAGTTGAAACTGGAACTGTCACCAGAAAATGTTTTTTTTATTTTGCCTATTTGACAAGAGATGAGATTTGGCTTTACTTTATTGAAGTTCTAACTTGACAAATTAAACAATGTAATTTTGTTCTCCTAATGCAATTATGCTCCCCCCCAAGACAATGTCTTTATGGAGCTGTTCACCTCTCGGTGTGGGGGGGGAATGATACTAGTTTAAGAGAGTTTTATTTTAGAAACCATCACTTTCAGCCTAAATACTACAATAAACACCACTGATAAATGCATTGTAGTTTGCAATTATTCTTATTTCCAAATGATAAATGTGATTTTTAAAAAGAGGTGATGGAGCAACATTTATAAAGTCTATGCATCTTCCTGATTCTAATGCACCCCCCGAATGATTCCATAATCTGAGCCCAAATCCTGCTCTTTTCACTTTCACCTGCCTGTCAATTGTCAGTTTAAGGGAGTCAGCTATATACATATATATATATATTTTTTCTATTCTTCCTACGAAAAAACGATGGAAATTTTCACATGACAGTTAGTAATTGCAGAAGTTCCACAGGGACTAATATTCAATGTGCTAGTTGAAGCATGAATGTCTGGATACAATTATTGAAGTCATTTCCCAGTGCACTGCAGGTATCCTCTAACGATGAGGGGTGAATGGATTTATTTATTGCTCTCATCCAAAACTTCAGTTTGATGAATAAACCAGTTTGCATCCATGTGAATCTCTCGTGCATGTTAGTTTCAGCCTCTGCACTGTCTAAAAATAGAGAAGAAATTCTCTTTCCCCTTCCCTTCATCTGGACACTAAGGTCTTTCGCAGTGTAATACTTCCATTAGATGCATATTCATTATTATTTGATATAAGTACAAGAAATCAAAGAAATGCCTCATATATCCTAATTTATTTGAATAATATAGTTAAAAATCAGATTAAGTTAATATGAACAAGAGAAACTTGATAGATGGAGATTTTCAAGGTCACAATCTGATGTCAATTAGTTCAAGCTATGGATCTGGGGGTGGGGTAAAGATGAAGAGTACAAAAAAAAAATAGAACATGTTGTGCTTCTCTTTCATTCCTTTGGGTGAACAAGCATTTCAAATATGCTAGGTGTTATTGTGATTCCAAGTCATCTCATGAATTTCAAAAAAAAGACTGAAAATAAAATATATACTGTAGTAACTCATCCCTTTCAGAAAGTGTGGTGGTATGTGAGGCAAAACCCATGTAAAACCAAACAAAGCAAACAACAACAAAAAAAGACAAAGGTATTCTAACCCAAGCTGTAACTTAACGATACAATTTAGAGTACAGAAACTAATAGAGTACAGGAACAGAATTAGCATGCTTTTAAAACTATATATTATGTGTTATTCTTTATTCATTTTCTTTAATGTAATGAGGCAATAACCCACTTTCCTTCACTTCCTTCTGGATCATTCCTTCCTAGAAAACAATTGCTAAATATTCCTAGAGTTCACAAAATATAAAAAGCAATTGGATTTTTTATTAAAAATTGATATAGATTACAGCTGTCTCCAGTTTAGTTTAGCATTGGACCCTGAGAGTAACTTAATGGCTTCTACTGTATGAGAATTCAGAGTTCCAAAGAGCTACATTCTTCTCCAAAAAGGATGAAAAATTTTCTATTTCCCCTCTATCAATTGTGTAAGCTTTGAAATGATCTCAAATCTCATTTCCTCAATTTCCTACCTTTTCTCTCTGCCTCCACTGGTTATTTTTATTATTTTCACCATGACTTTTGCTGAGATCATTTATTTTCCTAGTTTTTGGTTTTGTTAGGAGGCAGATCTGTATCAGTATTAGGAGTTGGTATGGTGTTTGGGAGAGTGCTGAGTGATAGTAAAAATACCTGGCTTCTAGTCATGGCACTGGTCCCTCAAACTCAGTTGTCAGAACTCCATCTAGTACATCTGCTATATTCCAAGCACCTGGTATCATTCCTGGAACATGATTAACTGCTCAACAAATATTTGAAAGGATGAGGGAGAAAAGAAAGCAGTTGGATCTTAGGAAGTAATTTAATTCTTTTCACAAATTCATTCTAGTTGAGAAGAAAGGGAATGACAAAAAATATATATAGACAAGTAAGTTAAGAGTAAAAGTAATATGTACTAAGAAAGTAAATTAGGAAGTAAGGCACACTAAATAGGACAGGCTATAACATAAGAGGGAAGCAAGGTAGGCCTCCGTTTGCTGGGGACATGTAAGTAACCTGTCCCATGGCCTGTTATATCTGTTTAAATGTCAGTAAGACACTCAGATCATCCAACACTGAACCCCTGCTCTCTCTCTCATACTACATACTCAAATATGTCTTTCCTCCTATTTTAGCTATCTGAGGAAATAGCTCTTTCATTCATACAGTTAAGGTAACTAGAAACTAAAGAGTCATCACTGCCATCTCATTCTTTCAACTAACATAGCCAGTATATCACAAAGTACTAATGATTTTGCTTTCTATTATCTCCCAGTATTCATTTCCTTAAATCTCCATCTTTACTACTACCTATATCAGTGTTTAGAAATTCATCTACATCAAAAAAATTTCTTTTTTGAATCCACTTTGGTCCTCTTCTAATGCGTCACCCTCGTAGCAGTCAAATATTTTTAAAAGTTAATTTTCTAATACCAGCTTCCTAACTTAGAACTTTCAGTGCCTTTCAATTTCTCCTCACATAAAGAAAGAGAAATCTCTTTGGTGCCGCTGTAAAGAATCATCATTCTACTCTCTGTTTCTACGATATCTTAAATAAGTGGAATCATGCGTTTTTTTGTTTTTCTCTGACTGGCTAAGAGTGGCCATCAGAAGGTGGGTCTCTTAACTAAGCTCATTTCTGCAGAGATTAAGCTGCTCAGGCTTCTAAAGGAAAGACATTTGTCCATCCCCTTTGCACAGCTCATTTGGTGTCCACACGTATTCCAAAGGCATTTCCCCTTTGGAAAATGGGGTGGCAATGTAGAAAAATCTCTAGCCCCAAAGCTAGTACTGCTTCTTTTTAAAGGTGGCAATTAAAAAAGGGGAAGAAAGCTAAGTCATTGAGGAATTTAGGATAATTTTAAGGCTTATTTTCTTTGACTTCAAGCCAAGTAAGAATCACTCCTGAATTTTCTTCATATGTTCCTAAAAATGGTTATTTAACACAGTGTAATAACCATACTACAGACAGGCCTGAACTGATATACATATGGCCATATATTTTAAAAAAATAAACAGAAGGAAAAATAAGCTAACAGGAAGTAATTTAGTAGGCCATTAGGATGGAATGGGAGTCATATCGTGATTAAAATTTTCAGTGTCCACATCCCACACTCTTACATGGACAAACAAAACACAAAATAAATATGCATATAATGTTTTTAAATTTAAAAAGTATTAGGAGTATATGTAAGTCACTTGAGAAGAGGTAATATAGCTAATCTTTGCTGATGCTTAATAATTGTGAATGTATCAATGAAAATATATTTGTTTATGTACATGGATGATGAATAAATAGAAGACTTTTTCTTCTTTATAAAAAATGAAGAACCTTCTTTTTAAATAGTTATATGTAAACTTCAGGACACATTGTGTTAAAATACTTATTCAAATGAAATATGTAGATAATTTCACTTAGGTAACATGGGTTCTATTTTTGTTCGATTGGCTTGTATAGTGCAACTAGTGCTTTTTCCTAGCTTTGAAACCATAACTTGAAACTATTTAGGATCTTAGAAAATTTTCCTTAGATAAAAATCAATCAACTTAGAGAATATGAACTGTTATTCTAATTATTATTACTTAAGTGATTTATTATTTGTATTATATTTCAAATTTCCTAAGGATTAGGTGTAACATTGCACAGATTTTATTTAAATCAAACAATGGTAGAAGTTCAGCAGAAGGTTAGCCAGATCTAGTAATTTGCAATAAGAAATATGAAAAAGTCCAAGAAAAGTTGGAAAGTATGTACATTAAGTAAAAAGGAACTATAGTGAGAGCTTTAAGTCCTTCAGGAGAATTTTAAAAGTTGTTAATAGAAAGGAGAAGAAAGAAAATGGTTTTCATATCAGAATACTGAGAGAACTTTGGGAAAATTTCTATTCCTAAGGCAGTTTTCATACAGCATCAGATGGTGCCCTCGACAAAGACTGACATCCAAAACGAGAAAGTTACAGAGCAAGCAGAGGAATTCAAGTCCAATAAATCACCAGGACCATATGGTATATATCTAAGATTTCTGAAGGAAATAAGTGTGAAGTAGCATAAATACAGGGGAAAAAAATAGTGTGAAGTATGGCCTTAATGGTAGTATCTGCTTTTAAAGATTGGAAGATTACTAATCTAGTATGTAGAAAATAAAGGGAAATTTTTAAGTGCTAAGTAAATAATTTAATATGTTCCACCTGTATTAACCAGTAATGTTGGATAATCTTTCTAATAATATTTAATCTAATAATATTTTTATACTATTCTTTATCTTTTCTGTATTCTGTTTATCATCAAGCTTTTCTGCTATCTCTCTCTCTTTCTTATCTTGGCTATTCTTCCAGCCATACATTGTGTTTGTGCTGTCTAGGGCAAAAACAGGTTAATTAGCTGTGTTATCACAATGATCCTTCCTCATAAAATTCACAGGTGTTTTTTTTTTCTCCTGTGGTTGTTTTGTTGTTTTATTTTTTTCTTTTTTCAAGTGATAGTAAATTGGAATACATTTGATTTCACACAGAGCTGGTATTGCTCCATTTTGTTTTTTCAGCCATTAACTCATTCTATTACATGGCTTTGCAATCCAGTTAGGACTCAAAACATCTATTAATCTGCAATTTGAAAAAGTGAAAACTCAAATGAATTTGTTTACTTTTTGTGATGTATTAGATACCTACAGAAAAGTGCACTAATCATAAGTATATGATCTCAATAAATTTTTACACATATATGCAGTAATGTAATCTACAGCTAAATCATCATTAAGAACATTGCAGGGCTTCCCTGGTGGCGCAGTGGTTGGGAGTCCGCCTGCCGATGCAGGGGACGCGGGTTCGTGCCCCGGTCTGAGAGGGTCCCACATGCCGCGGAGCGGCTGGGCCCGTGGGCCATGGCCGCTGGGCCTGCGCATCCGGAGCCTGTGCTCCGCAGAGGGAGAGGCCGCAGCGGTGAGAGGCCTGCGTACAGCGCAAAAAAAAAAAAAGAACATTGCAGCCCTCAAGAAGTTTCCCTTTACCCTCTGTCAATCAATATTACTCCAAAGCAACCACTATTCTAAATTCTAATACCATCAATTAGTATTGTCTATTTTTAAACTTCAATTACATGAAATCATACCAATTATTTTCTGGCTTCTTTTGCTCCAAATAATGTCTCTGAGATTCATCAATGCTGCAGTGTCTATCCATAGACTAATCTTATTCTATTTCTATGTATAATTTCATTTTATAATATACCATATTTTATTTATCACTAATCTATTGATGGAATTTTCAGCTAATTCCATTTTTGCCTCTTAAGTGTAAAGCTGTAATAAATATACTTGTACTTATGTCTTTTGCTGAACATATGCACTGTTTTCACTTGATCATAAACTTGAGTAAAATTGTTAGTCATAGAGCAAGTATTTAATCAAATGTAGTAAATAATGCCAAACTGTTGATACACTTAATACTCAAATAACAATATATATGAGAGTTCAGTGGCTTCACATGTTCACCAACGTTTGGTATCATCAATCTTTCCACTTTTAGCTATTGGGTGAGTAGGTAAGGGATGCCCGTTGTGGTATTAATTTGCATTTCACTGTGGAGTAATAATGTTAACACATTTTATGATGTTTATTGGTTATTTGAATATCGTCTCTTTCAAAGCGTCTATTGATATTGTGGTTCATTAAAAAACTAGGTCTTTCATCTTTGATTTCTAGGAAATATTTATATATTCTGGATTTGAGTCCTTTGTTGAATCTATCATCTACCTATCCATTTATTTATCTATAGATGGATGTAATAAATATTACTGAAGTTCAGAGAAGTTTATTTTGTGCTTGTGCTTTTGGAATCCTGTTTTAAAAATATTTGCCTACATCAAGATCATGTAGATATTTTCCTATAATTTAATCCAAATGCTTTATTGTTTTACATTTCACACTTAGATATATGATTCTTCTCTAAATATTTTTGATGTACAGTTTGAGGAAAAGGGTTAATGTTTATGTTTTTCCAAAGGAAATTCAAATGGCTCCTGTATCATTTATTGAAAATACCATTTTTCCTCACTGACTTTCACTGACATCTTTGTGGTAATTCAAATTGAATTGAATTTTCTATAATATTCCATTATTCAATCACCTATCCTTTGCCACTGAAAGGAATTTAAGTCCATGGCCCATAACCTCTTGTGGTTCTACAAGATCTTTCTAACTATTCTACTGGAGTTTCCAAAGATTACTTGGAAAACAAAACACACACACACACACACACACACACACACACACAATCAGAGAAAGACTGATAAAAAAGGAAAGCTTACTTCCTTGGAAAACAAAACACACACACACACACACACACACACACACACAATCAGAGAAAGATTGATAAAAAAGGAAAGCTTACTTCACTCATGGGAATGCATTTGCCAGATTATATCAACCATATGGAAGAAAAGTAAAAATGTGCCATCCATATTGCCACCAGAGTGATCTTTATAAAGCATGTATCACATAATAATAGTCCTCTGATCAAACATCTCCTGTGTTTTCTATGGTACTTGGCCCAACATTTAATCATATTGTGGTCTATGATAACCCCCCAAATCTCATCTCAAACCACTTTCCTATGGCTATCAATGTTGTATCCACACTAGCTTGTTTTTTTTTTAATCAAACGAGGCAAGTTTTCGCATTCACATTTCACTTGGAATGCTGATGCCCAGGTTTGTGCTCTGCTGAATCAGTTTCATCATTCTGATCTCAAAGTACATTTCCAGTTCAGAGAAACATTGGTTAACCAAATCTAAAATGTCCTGCACTCACATCTACCAGCTCCACCCCACCTCACCCACCCCAAAATCTTTCTATTATATATTTCCACTTTATTTTATTAAAGAATTTATCAACTCCTGACAGAATCTCATTTATGTATCCAATGTATCTGTACATATATATTTTTATTATTGTCTAGTTCTTTTCTACTCATTCATGCATTTGTATAAATTATATTTTAGTATGTTTAATATATTTAGTATGTTAATATTTCTTGTCATATTTATTGATGATTTATGTCTTTATTCAGGCCCAAGAAAATGCAATCATAAGCAATAACATTGAATACTATCCGATTGACATTTTTCAATTAAAAACATCTTTTTATTCTAATATACATTGAGAGATAAAAAGTAAATCAAATATAGAGACTCTCTAATCATTTTAGGCTTAGGCTGACTGTTCAGTAAACTTTGGAGTCTTCCGACCTAGACACTAGACACTTTAAAATAATACAGAAAAGTATTAATCCAGAACGTTTAAATCTTATACACATGGCAAAGAACCATATAATAGCTTATGATTATTATTTTTTTACTATTTAAAAGATATGTGTGCATGTGTATGCATGTGTGTGTGTGTGTGTGTGTGTGTGTGCATGTTTCCTTTTAGAATCTAGATTCCTTAGGAACAATTATAGGCTATAAAAGGTGTCAAATTCTTTTTCTCCTCTCCATGCCCATCCTGTTTCTTTCTACCATGAAGTAATCATAGGCTATTTTTTCAACAATTTTGAGAGATCTCAATGAGACTCATTTTAATTTTCATCATTAAACATGTTCAAATACCCCACTCCTTAAAAATACATGGTAAAATTCTTAAAAGCCTGCTTTACAGAGAGAAGACAATATATGTGATGGAAAGAGCTTATTAATAGGATGAATAAGGTGAAACTTACCTCAGTTTCCTTCTCTATAAAAACAGAACATTAGACTCTCTCTCCAGTCAATTACTGCTCTAACATTCTATGTATTTAAAATGAATAACAAGGTACTTACTGATATTCTTCATGACTAAGTTGAACTCTCACTTTAGATTAGCAGAAACAGCCCTGGTGGTTTCAAATCTCCTTAGCAAGAAGGCTGACATTCCTCCAAAGGTAGCTGCTGCTCCTGCCTGGGATACAAATATACAATAGTGAATAAATATAGGTGTTCCCTTGACTAAAGTTCCAGCAATGTGTTCTGGAGTCAGTGACAACAGAGACATATTTTCAGCAGTGGTGGCAATCCCTGGTAGTGACTGGAATGACTCATTTAGGTCCTTAGTGATTTCTACTCCGGGAAACTGAGGTTCCTTTGGCAAAACAGAAGACATTATAGCCAGCCAGGAAGTGAAATCTTACAAGATTGTGCAGGGGAAAACAGAGCAAGGTAAGATGTATATTTCAGTGTGAAAAACTTGAGACTGATAGCAAGGAAAATGAAGCATAAGTGACTTCTAAAATGTGTAAAAAGAAACATTCTACTCTGCTGATGTCTCAAATGTGATGGTGACAACAAAGGATATCAGCAAGGAACTGTCCTCCAGATGCGGTAAGAAAGAAAAGTCACCTAGGGCAAAGCACCATGGTAAGACAGAAGGGGTTTTATTTCTTCCATCCATATTTTTAATAAAAAAGAGGTAAGCTATTTGAGTAACAGCATTTTAAAAATTGGGAAAACTGTCTTTTAAATGGAATATTTGTATTCATCTTATCAGGTAATAGGTCTGCTATAGGGAAATTGTAAATATGACTTTTTAAGCCAAAAACTTAGAACACTATATTTTTTGTGTTTTCCTAGCAAATGGTTAATCATTTCTTTGATGCTATAATAGAGATTTTACTAGTGAGGTTAGGAATTGCCTCAGTAACACAAGTAGAGGATAGATAATCCATCCCAAATATGTTATATATGTTAAACAAAGTCTCCAGTGATGTTGATGAAAAATAAAGGATTAAGGTAGCTCCAGGTCCCATTCACTCAAAAATCTCTAAATTAAGTTTGTTCCACTAAGACCTAAAAATCTTCTACTAAACGTTAGCAATTTGGTCAGTGCCTCCTTTTGAAGGCTGTAGTGTCCCTTTTGGAGATTCTGCACTTTAGAAAATAATTTAAATGTAAAGTAAGGAAGAGTTTATTATTTGTTAAACGTTGGGTATCACAAGTGAGTCTGATGTAGGGAATCACTAGAATGTTTAAATGTTTATTAGGAAATTGGTTTAAAGTGTGACTGGAGGTTAATCTTTTGTCCATTGATTCATTTGCAAATATTTTCTCCCAATCTGAGGGTTGTCTTTTTGTCTTATTTCTTGCTTCCTTTGCTTTGCAAAAGCTTTTAAGTTTCATTAGGTCCCATTTGCTTATTTTGTTTTTATTTCCATTCTTCTAGGAGGTGGATCAAAAAAGATCTTGCTGTGATTTATGCCAAAGAGTGTTCTTCCCATGTTTTCCTCTAAGAGTTTTATGGTGTCTGGCCTTGCATTTAGGTCTTTAATCCATTTTGAGTTTTTTTTTTATATGGTGTTAGGGAGTGTTCTAATTTCATTTTTTTTACATGTAGCTGTCCAGTTTTCCCAGCACCAATTATTGAAGAGACTGTCTTCTCCATTGTATATCCTTGCCTCTTTTGTCATAGATTAGTTGACCATAGGTGTGTGGGTTTATCTCTGTGACTTCTATCCTGTTCCATTGATCTATATTTCTGTTTTTGTGTCAGTACCATATTGTCTTGATTACTGTAGCTTTGTAGTATAGTCTGAAGTCTGGGAGTCTGATTCCTCCAGCTCTGTTTTTTTCCCACAAGATTGCTTTGGCTATTTGGGGTCTTTTGTGTCTCCATACAAATTTTAAGATTTTTTTCTTCTAGTTATATAAAAAATGCCATTGGAGGGCTTCCCTGGTTGCACAGTGGTTGGGAGTCCGCCTGCTGATGCAGGGGACACGGGTTCGTGCCCTGGTCTGGGAATATCCCACATGCCATGGAGCGGCTAGGCCCGTGAGCCATGGCCGCTGGGCCTGTGCATCCGGAGCCTGTGCTCCGCAATGGGAGAGGCCACAACAGTGAGAGGCCCATGTACCACAAAAAAAAAAAAAAAAAAAAAAAAAAATGCCATTGGTAATTTTATAGGGATTGCATTGAATCTGTACATTGCTTTGGGTCGTATAGTAATTTTCACAATATTGATTCTTCCAATCCAAGAATATGGTATATCTCTCCATCTGTTTGTATCATCTTTAATTTCTTTCATCAGTGTCTTATAGTTTTCTGCATACAGGTCTTTTGTCTCCCTAGGTAGGTTTATTCCTAGGTATGTTATTCTTTTTGTTGCAATAATAAATGGGAGTATTTCCTTAATTTCTCTTTCAGATTTTCATCATTAGTGTAGAGGAATGCAAGAGATTTCTGTGCATTAATTTTGTATCCTGCAACTTTACCAAATTCATTGATTAGCTCTAGTACTTTCCTGGTGTCATCTTTAGGATTCTCTATGTATAGTATCATGTCATCTGCAAACAGTGACAGTTTTACTTCTTCTTTTCCAATTTGTATTCCTTTTATTTCTTTTTCTTCTCTGATAGCTGTGGCTAGGACTTCCAAAACTATGTTGAATAATAGTAGTGAGAGTAGACCTCCTTGTCTCGTTCCTGATCTTAGAAGAAATGCTTTCAGTTTTTCACCATTGAGAATGATGTTTGCTGTGGGTTTGTCATATATGGTCTTTATTATGTGGAAGTAGGTTCCCTCTATGTCCACTGTCTGGAGAGTTTTTATCATAAATTGGTGTTGAATTTTGTCAAAGGCTTTTTCTGCATCTATTGAGATGATCACATGGTTTTTATTCTTCAATTTGTTAATATGGTGTATCACATTGACTGATTTGCATATATTGAAGAATCCTTGCATCCCTGGGATAATTCCCACTTGATATGCAGCTCAATATTAAAAAACAAACAAACCAATCAAAAAATGGGCATAAGACCTAAATGGACGTTTCTCCAAAGAAGACATACAGATGGCCAAGAAGCACATGAAAACCTGCTCAACATCACTAATGATTAGAGAAATGCTAATCAAAACTACAATGAGGTATCACCTCACACCAGTTAGAATGAGCATCATCAGAAAATCTACAAACAACAAATGATGGAGAGGGTGTAGAGAAAAGCTAACCCTCTTGCACTGTTGATGGGAATGTAAATTGATAGAGCCACTATGGAGAACAGTATGGAGGTCCCTTAAAAACTAAAAATAGAATTAACATATGACCCAGCAATCCCACTACTGGGCATATACCGAGAGAAAACCATAATTCAAAAAGACACATGCACCCCAATGTTTATTGCAGCACTATTTACAATAGCCTGGTCATGGAAGCAACCTAAATGCCCATAGACAGATGAATGGATAAAAAAGATGTGGTACCTATATACAATGGAATATTACTCAGCCAAAAAAGGAATGAAATTGGGTCATTTGTAGAGATGTGGATGGACCTAGAGACTGTTGAAGTAAGTCAGAAAGAGAAAAACAAATATCATATATTAACACATATATATGGAACCTAGAAAAATGATAGAGATGAACCGGTTTGCAGGGCACAGATGTAGAGAACAAATGTATGGACACCAAGGGGGGAAAGTGGCAGGGAGGTTGGTGATGGTGGGATGAATTGGGAGATTGGGATTGACATATATACACTAATATGTATAAAATAGATAACTAATAAGAACGTGCTGTATAAAAAATAAATAAAATCAAATCAAAAATTCAAAAAAATAAAAATTAATAAAAGTGTGATTGGCAGAGCTGACCCTGAAAATGAGTTGTTGTTCTAGAAAAGAAAGCAAATGAGAAAAATTTAAAAATATGTATTATAACCTTGTTTAGGTGTGTTTTTCATTTTTTGTTTTTGTTTTTGCGGTACGTGGGCCTCTCACTGTTGTGGCCTCTCCTGTTGCAGAGCACAGGCTCCGGACGCACAGGCTCAGCAGCCATGGCTCACCGGCCTAGCTGCTCCGCAGCATGTGGGATCTTCCCAGACTGGGGCATGAACCCATATCCCCTGCATTGGCAGGCAGACTCTCAACCACTGCACCACCAGGGAAGCCCTGTTTTTCGTTTTTTTTACCTGTAGTTGGGAAAATCAAATATTCTTAAGCTAAATATTTTGAAAAGTCAAGGACATCTAAGTTTAAAGTTTTCTTTAATGTCTCATTTATTCTCTCTAAATATATATCTAAAGGGCATTTTCCCTTGTTTCTAGTGAAAGTCAGTATAATGTAGTAGCAACAACACTATCTTGGGCTTATGTCCTTGAACTATATTAAGCAATACTGGTTATCTCTGATCCCCCATTTCCTTATCAATATGCATGGGAAGACTAACTCTGCACTTAGGTGAAACTAAATTTTTGTAAAAATTTGGTAGGATGGAAGCCAGAAGTAGATAATAAATATTCTTTTTTTCTTTTTGCTTTTCTTCTTTTTGTATTTCCTAATACAGTTAAAAGGAATAGTCTTTAGAAATAAGAAATGTTTATTAAAATGACAAATACATTAAAAAACTTTAGGAAACTAGAAAAAAAAGAGAAAATTAAACCCAAAATAAGTAGAAGAAAATAAGAATTAGAACAGAAATCAATGAAATTGAAAATAGGAAATCAATAGAGAAAATCAACAAAACTAAAAGCTGGTTCTTTCAATATGCCTCTAACCAGGCTAACTATGAAAGAGCACTATGAAAATCTTTGCAGAAAACGTAGGAATAAATCTTCATGATCTTGGATTTGCCAAAGGTTTCTTATATATGACATCAGAAGCACAAAGTTACAACAACAGAATAATAGATAAATTGTACTTCTTCAAATTAAAAAAAAGTATGTGATTTAAAGCACGTCATTAAGAGGGTGAAAGTTGAGCCAAAGAATAGAAGAAAATATTTGTAAATCAGATACCTGATAAGGGAATTGAATCAAGAGAATACAAGGAAAAATACAGCTCAATAGTGAAAAGACAAATAACCTGATTTAAAAAGGGGCAATGGATCTAAATAAAAATTTCTCCAAGGAAGATATAAAAATGGCTAATAAGCACATGAAAAGATGCTAAACCTCATTAGTCATCAGAGAAATGTAAATCATAACCTCATGAATTACCAATTCCTACCCATTAGGATGACAATAATCAAAAAATCATACAGTAACCACATCTTTTGGTTAGGATGTAGAGAAATTGGAACCTTCATATACTGTTGGAGAGAATGTAAAATGGCTGCACCGTTTTGGAAAACATTCTGGCAGTTTCTCAAACAATTAAACACAGTTGTACCATATGATCCAGCAACTCCATTCCTGGGTTTATACCCAAGAGAAATGATAACATATATCAACACAAAACATGTACATGAATGTTTATATTAGCATTATTCATAATAAGCAACAGGTAGAAACAATCCAAATTCCATTAATTGATGAATGGATAAACAAACTGTGGTATCTCCATACATGGCCTATTATTCAGCCACAAAGAGAAATAAAATACTAATGCATATTGATATATGGATGAACTTTGAAAATATACTAAGTGAAAGAAGTTGGTCACAAATGACCACACATCATATGATTCCTTTTGTATGAAATGTTCAGAACAAAGAAACCTATGGAGACAAAAAATGGATTAGGGGTTGTTTAGTGGTGGGAGGGGAAAAATAGGACAGGAGGTTTGTAGATAAAGGGCAGAGCGTTTCTGTTTGAGGTGGTAAAAATGGTCTAAATTTGACTGTGGTAAATGTTGCACATATCTGTGAGTATACTAAAAAAGTATTTTTTACTTTTTTACTGAATTTTACACTTTAAATGAGTGAATTGTATGGTATGTAAATTGTAACTCATAAAGCTACTTTTTACAGTAACAAAAAATAAGTTACTTTGAGCTGCTGTAACAAAACAAACAAGAAAGAAAAAGAAAACAAAAACCTCAAATATATGTAGTGTCAAATAAAACAGAAGTTATAGATCGTTGGCATAGTACAGGCAGAGAGACTGTGAAATTGAAAGTCATTCAAAGATCCAGATTCCATCCACTTGTTCTGCTCTATACCATGCTGTTTTTCTCATCTGCATGGTTAAATAAGCTTGTCTTCACTTACTAGTTCAGTCCATGGGAAGGGGGAAAGAAGCTTAGAGCAAAGAGCTTCAAGAAGATAATCTGGAAATTTCACACATTACTTTTGCTTATAAGCCACTGGACCAAGTTTCCATGTCCAAAGCTAGCTCTAAGGGAGGTTGGGAAATCTCAGTAATCATGCACCCAACTAAAACATGGAGGTTCTGCTATCAAAAGAAAAGAAAGAAAGAGAGAAAGACAGAGAGAAAGAGAGATTGAGAGGGAAGGAAAAGATACTAAGAAACAGTTGGCTGTCTCTATTATAATTTCTGTTTCATCTTTTAGGTTGGAGATGATTTTTTTGTTATGATTACAATAAAATAGAAATCCTAACCATGACGCATAAAGCTTTATATTTTCTGACCCCTCCTCATCTCTCTGGCCTTATCTCCCACCACCATCCTCTTTGCTAATTACACCAATACACACTAACTTTCTTTCTAGTCCCTTCTATTTCTATACCAAGCTTGTTTTTAACTTAAGACCTTTATATGTTGTCATTTGCTATTCCTTTCATTGGAAAACACATTCTTTCACATTCTCCCATGGTTGGGTCTTTCTCCGCATTCAGTTTTTAGCTCTTTGGAGATATTTTCTCTGGCCACCCAAAATAAATTATACCAATTGCTATTGCTCTCATTACTTTTTCCCTCCAACAGTAATAACCACTGACTGTAATTACTACTTTCAGAAGAGTCATAGTTATTCCCTTATTTAGTAACTGTAATTAGTCCCTTCAACATAGTCTGATTTGTTTATTTATTTTATATACTTAATATCAATATTTTTCCCACAAAAGAATAGAAATTGTATTTTTCAACAGACCTGACATGACACAACAGTACCTAATTATTTGTAGAATGAATGAATAAAAATAATAATGGTTGTGATGATAGGGGTAGTATATGAACCAAAAAGGCAAAGGGAAGGTATACTTTATCTAGAGATGGGAGAGAGGAGGAGAGGTTTTCTGGAAGAAATGTCCAGAGACCTAAAGTATGCTTTTAATGTAGCCAGATGAAGGAAAGGAAAAGGAAACAACTGAAAAGGCTTAAAGGTCTGTTCTTTTTAAAAAAAAAAAAAGTTCATGCAAGGATCTTAAAAAAAAGTGTACTGGGGCCATGTTATATACTACAAGAAGGGAATGATAAAAGTCAAGACTGGGGAGGTAGTCAGGACCAGTTTAAAACAGAATTATCTACAGAACAGTTGTCATTATGTAGAATAAATCCACCCTCACCACATGTCATATTCCTTACTTTACTTAGGTCATTAAAGGGCTTAACATATTTTAAAAAATATATCTCACAAATGTAAAAATTAACCTTGACAATTTTAACCTACAGATAACATTGCTTCAGAGTATCTTGTTACTTTATTGTCTTGTTTCATCAACCAGTAGTCTCCTCCAGGTATTCACAGCATAGAATGTTAGAAAATTCCATACCAAACATTATGAGGGAAAAAGTTTTAGCACTTTATGTTCAAGGACAGACATTTAGGGCCTTCGTATAAAATGTGCAGTGCAATAAACAAAAGAAAATATTATACTTGGAAGAAACAGAATCCCTGTGATCTCAAACTTTCCATGGCAGACATTTAATTTACTTTTTTCAACACTAGCTTAATCCTTTAATACCTATATTTCTTTAACAATGCATAAAGTTGTTCCAAAACCTGGGCTGAATTGTGTCCTTCTAAAGCTTCCTACGGAGAACTATTCCTAATAGCCCAGTAGTGATGGAGGGTTTCTTTCAGTTATTCAGAGCTGGAGGCTTGAATGTAGGCAGGAAGGCTCACCTTTTATCCTTCTGATGGGAGAACACCATAGACTGGCTTTGCACTGATCTTCTGAATGAGATGAAAGGGCTTCATCTCTATTCTGCATCTACATTTTAACTTTTTTTTAATGTTATGGGACATTACATTAGAGAGCATATTTTCAGACACATAAGGATAGGACAAAAGCTCCAAAATAAAAATATTCAACCACTTCACTGTTAAAACTTAAATTATTTACCTTCTTTATTGCACTATTTTTTTAAACATCTTTATTGGAGTATAATTGCTTTATATTGTTGTGTTAGTTTCTGCTGTATAACAAAGTGAATCGGCTATATGTATACATATATCCCCATATACCCTCCCTCTTGTGTCTCCCTCCCATCCTCCCTATCCCACTCCTCTAGGTGGTCACAAAGCACTGAGCTGATCTCCCTGAGCTATGCGGCTGCTTCTCACTAGCTATTTTACACTTAGTAGTGTATATATGTCCATGCCACTCTCTCACTTGGTCCCAGCTTACCCTTCCCCCTCCCCATGTCCTCAAGTCCATTCTCTACATTTGAGTCTTTATACCTGTCCTGCCCCTAGGTTCTTCAGAACTTTTATTTTTTTTGAGTCCATATATATGTGTTAGCATATGGTATTTGTTTTTCTCTTTCTGACTTACTTCACTCTATATGACAGACTTGCACTATTTTTAATTGGAAAGAGGTTTAAATTTTTGACTTCAAATACAATGTCTCATTCCCTTTTTTTTAGGAATAACAGTCCTTAGAGAGTTCCTCAGTCATTTCTGACATGACTCCCCTGGTGCTGTCCCCAGAAAGTCAGAAACAGGCTCCTCTCCTTCTATTGCTTTAGCCTTGTCACCTGCCATCTTGACCCAGAGTAGATCTCTGTTCTCCTTGGCTGGGACAGCCCTGTCCTGAGGAAATTGCTCACAGCAGCATTTGCATAGGTGAAAAGAACTCCCCCTGTCTTCAAACCTAGTTTGAGAGAAGCACTTCTCTACTCCCCCAGTACAACAGAGATACCACAGGAACTAATAATGAGATTGTATGGAAAGTTCAGGAATAATGAAAGAAACTATCATATGCGGAAAAACTTAAAACCACCTCCTGCGTACCCACTACTCTTAGGATTGTCTTTCATGCTAGATACTCTCCTCAGTTTCAGGGTCATGAAATCCTTACCACAGTCCTGGATGTGCTTCAGTCTCTCCTACCTTTCAGGGTAGGCCAAACTGTCTCCAAATTCAAAGTTAGGAAAATATTTTTCTTATCTTCAGTTTAAAGCTTCAGTTTTCTTGGCCCATTATTGAAGACTTTCCAGAGTAATTAAGAATAGGAAGGTATTTTACCTTCCAGAAAAACTGTTCTTCCACAGTTAGGAATATTCTCTGAACTTATGACTCCAGCTGAATATAGCCCAATATTAATTCTTTCATCAAAGTCTGAGTAATCCAGGTTTTAATAAACTACATGTAGGACATCAGTAGCCCAGTTCAGCTGTGGCTGCATCAAGCTTAGTCCAATTTTTATTTACTGTTTCTGCTCATTAAGAACTCTGAAAACCTTGGGGTCTAGAATAATTTGATTATGCTTTGATCTAACAGACTTTTGATAGATTATTATATTTTGTACTTTATCATAATTACAAAATATAATAATATGATCAATAAAACCCTCACTGAATCAGATATATATAATATGAAATACTTTGATTAACTCTCAGACTTTAATAATTCATTTGCCTTCATCAAGATTTTGAAAACAATTTCCACTTAGAGATTTACCTTTTGGTTAAGGCCATTTCACATTTTATATTTCACATTCATATGATGAGGTGTTCAAGTAAATATTATGAAAACTATTCTGCCTTTGTTCTGAATACTACAAAAATAGAATAAGAACCCTTTCACTTCAGATGGCCATCTGAATAGATAAGAACTTGCAGAAAGCTATATCAATGTCCTAGAGGCCTTTTCTTTGTTCTCAGTACCCTTTAAAAAAATCAGTTAAATGATAATTTATAAAACATTTAAAATATCTAGAGCAATCCTTTTCACATTAAAATTTTAGACTAGTACATCATATAGAAAGAATAACATCTTTTATCTGTTTCCCTTAAAACTTGGAAATGAAGGGTAGGGTCACAATATCAGTATTCTCACTTAAAGGGGCAGTTTATACATGCAGTACTTCACTTGAAAAATAGAGAAGAAGGCCTTATAAATGAGAGAGAGAGAGAATGACATAAAATTTAAAGAAGTAATTCTACTCTTTTTTGGAAATAAAATCCCAATATTATGTAACAGCAATTAAATGACCCATCAAAAATGCTCAAAAATAAGTAAGTAAAAATTTACATTTTTCCAAAGATTCTCCAGATTCTTACACATGAACTAGAGAATTGGATCATATAGGTTCATATAGATCAAATAGCATCTCATCCTTTTAAGGAATGGAGTCTTCTGGTACAGAGGATGAAGTTGTGACTTGTGGATTCTGGGTTTCTGCTTAGATAGACTGACCATAAATTGCCATTGAAAACGAAAACATTTTGAGAGTAACTGGAGCACTGTTCATAATTACACCAAGGCAAACCAAGAATACCCTTGGTAGATCCTCTGCCACTAACCTACACTCTTCCCTGCAAACAAGTCAGCTATCATAATTCTGTTTCCACTATTTATTATACCAGCTACCATTTAGCCTAATGTTCTCTGAATGCCTCTCATTTTCACAAGTGCCTAGTCTTAATATTAAATAAAAACTTACATGAAATTCCTACCATTCATGGTAAAGTTAATAACTCTCCCTCATCCATTCAACATACAATTATTGCTGTTTTTCCTTAAAGTTTGGAAGTAACTATCATTTTCTGGAAAAAAAGAAAGTCAAGGTTTCCTTAGGCTTCATAGCACAAAATATATGAAAGTTAATATGCTACCACGCTCTATCTTTACAATGGTAATATAAATACATCGTGCAATAATTATCATTGAAAGACTCTTCATTGTTAATAAACAAAAGTGTTAGAGAAACTTTAAATCAATAAAAGGCTATGCAAGTACTAAATATGTACATAGTGTTGAATAAAATATTAAAGTAAGTGCTATGAAAAATTAAAATAATGCCGTAAGTTCAAAAGGAATTTTCATCCAAGGAGAGAACATAAATATGTATTACATACTATGATGGCAGTAGTTGGGATGCATTACCTAGGTGAATACAATCCTAAGGACTATAAAGATGTTATTTCTCCTGAGTGATACAAAAAGTCATCTGTAATAGAACCTGCCTTTTGCCTATTCCAGGGTCTATTCTCCTTTTTAGTAATAGCACTCTAATTCTCTTTTGAGGGATCATCACTAATCCACTTTCAGTTCATGTGGTTTTAGTAGGATTCACTCTCCCTTTCCCCTGTCCCACTTTCTGGTCCTAAGAATAAACCCATACCAAAGCCAATTCAACCAACAGTGTGTATTTTCTTGGGCACATTCATTGTTTTAAGATGAGCACACTACACAGGTCAAACCAATGAGACCCAAGTCTGCCTTTTAAAAAAGCAAGCACCCTCTCACTAATGACACCATTAGCCTACAATCCCCAAGATCCATCAGATGCACAGAGCTCCTCTGAGAGTAAAAGCAGTTTAGGAAAAAGATAAAAGAGTAGAACAAAGATAGTAGGACAAAGAAGTTTGATCTGCTCATATTGTCTGAGTATCTAGAGGCAGATATTGCTAAAAAAAAAATTTCTTCTGTAGTTTTTAGTTTCATGAAATAATAAAATTGTTCCTTTTCATTGTTTGATCTCCCACTGTTCATTTTTTAGTTTTTTGGGTTTTTTTGCTGAAACCAACTTTTTTGTTTTACAATCAAAATTCCAGACCAGGTTAATACTTCATCAGAAAAGACATAGGATGAGCTTTCAATAAACAGAGAAAACTGAATGATATTCCAGCCAGAGGGAAAAAGTAAACAAAGGAAACGATCCAGGGAAACTTGCTTAAGGTGGGAGTTCACCTAGAATATAACATAGGGAAAAAGGAGGTTATCCTAATGGAAAATATACTGCACCGAGAAGTCAGTGGCTAGATTGCACACATTCTTCAATGTCAGTACCAGAAGTTAGAGTTTTATTCTGCAGGCAAAAAATGTGTCATAGGCTATTTTAGATAGAGTAGGAGAATGACATGATCAGCTCTGAAACTTTGGAATATTGTGCTGACAACATTGTATTGGTTGATTTTAGAAGAGGAAATTCTAAAGAAAGAGTTGCAGGGTCATGTGGCTGACACAGAGGAATAAAGCACTGTTGTGAAGGAGCTGCACCCAGAGGAGATAAAATAGAACAGTGTGATAAAGTCTTCTGCTTAATTCTGAAAGTTCCCAATTACACGGTTCTGCCATTTCTTTTTACTTAATATGACAACAAAGCATATTAAAGATCATGATTGGATTGATGTCAGTGAAAAGTGACATATAAAAGCATGAAATAGAGTTTACTTAGAGTTTCTTGCTCGGTTACTAATAAACAGAAACAAAAGGCATCAGAGACTTCTCACATTAAATGGATATAATTTAATAAAAATCAGTTAGGGCACAGTAAAATATAATATGTGTGTGTGTGTGTGTGCAACTTAAATGTTAGAAATTATGGTATTATTATAAACTACTTCAAAGTCCATGTGATGTAGTTTGAAATGTCATTTCAAATGAAACCTTGCTGTCAGAAATCTCTGATGAATCTTTGTTTTAGGAATAATTTTTTTTAAGTATTGTGAAGAGTCCATTGAAATTCATTTTATTTTATTAAAATTATGACACTCTTAATGTGATGTTAAGCACATTTAGAAAGTTACAATAGTACAAAAGTCTAGGTCAGAATTGGAGTTTAAACTAGGGCACTGGTAATGGAATCCAAAATATGTTTAGGTGGATATGAAGACCCTAGTAGAGGTAGAACACTCAAAATTTCAAATGACTTATTTACATTTTGGGAATTATCATTATGATGAATTTCTTGTAAATGAAGTTGATCTTTATTCAATTGGGTATAATGACCCTATACGTGTATGTGTGTGGCACCTGGAATGACAAAGGCTCAGCTACTTAAAGAATGAAAGACCAGATTATATTGAGAGGAATCTAAAAGTTTTAGTAACATGCATAGAATGTACCAAATTTACACTGTCAACCTTATTGTAACCACTAAAATAAATGAGTAAATACATACATATGTAAATAGATATATAGATATTATACCTAATAAAGTTATAAAGGAGATAAACTTGAATTCTAAAACATTTTTCAAATATTCCAAGTGAAGATAGAATAGATGATGGGGTATTAGGGTTCTCCAGACAAACAGAACAAATAGGATCCCTCCATCCATCCATCCATATATACAAACATACAGGGAGAGACAGAGAGAGAAAATGAGAGAGAAAGAAAATTTATTGGAAGAAATTGGCCTATGTGATTATGGAGGCTGACAAGTTCCCAGATCTGCAGAGTGAGTTGGCAAACCAGAGATCCAGAAGAGCCAATGGTGGAATTGCAGTCTGAAGGCTGGTGGTTTTGAGACCGAGGAAGCACCCATGTTTCAGTTTGAGTCCAAAGGCAAGAAAAAAATGCAATGTCTCAGTCTCAAGGCACAAAAGCTGTCAGACAGGAGGAGCTCACTCTTATTCAGCTTTTTATTCTATTCAGGGCTTCAACTGATGGGATGAGACCCACCACATTAGGGAGAACAGTCAGCTTACCTATTTTAATTTTAATCTCATCTGAAAAATTCCTCACAGAACAAAACTAGTGGTTATTAGTGGGGAGAAGGAAGGAGGGAGGGTCAAGATAGGGGTGTGAGATTAGGGGATATAAATTACTACATATTAAATAGATAGGAAACAAGGGTCTATTATATAGCACAGAGAAATATAGCCATTATTTTATAACAACTTTAAAGGAGTATAATCTATAAAAATATTGAATCACTATGTTGTGCATCTGAAACTAATATTGTAAATCAACTATACTTAAATAAAAATAAATAAATAAATAAATAAATTCCTTACAGAAACACCCAGAGTAAGATTTGACCAATTATCTGAACACTACCTGGCCCAGTCAAATTGACTTATAAAATCAACACTCACAGGTGGATAAAGGAAAACCAAAATTGATGTGACAAATAGAAAACATATAACAAAATTGTATACTTCTTTCCAATCATATAGAAATTATTTTAAATATAGATAGACTAAAAGGGAAAAAGAAGTTAAAAAACAAAATTAAACTATGTACAATTGAGACATATTTAAAATAAGATAGATTAAATGTAAAAATATTGAATAAAAAGATTGCCATAGAAATACTAATCATAAAATGTCTGGACAATTATATTAACATCAGACAAAATAGCCTTCAGAATGTGCATTTATTACCAGAATTAAAGAAAAGCATTTCACAATAATCATCATAGTAAAGTCATCAAGTCAACAACATAAAAGATATTGCAGGCCTATAAATGTATGAACCTAATATCAAAACTTAAAAAAACATGAAATATAAACTAACAGAACTTAAAGACCAGAGACATACAAATTACAGTAAAGTCTTATTTCACAGAACAAAGAGAAAATAAGTAAAGATATAGAAGACTTGAAGAAGTCCAACAACTGACTCAATATTTACAGATTACTACAAGCAAGAATTGTAGAATACAATTCTTACTAGTGTAACAGGAGTGGTCAGTAAGATAAACTATAAGCTAGACCATGAAACAAGTCTTGATAAATTTAGAAGAATTGAAATCACACAGAGTATGTACTCTCAGGTTAATGGAAGTAGTTTCTTGGTACTTAATTTTTTTTGGATGTTAAGATTTTGCAATATACATTTTTACCCGCTCTAAATCTACCTTCAAATAACATATACTATTTCATGTAGTGTAGATACTTTCTAACAGAGTATAGACAACTCCTCCTCTGGTCCATCATGTCCTCTCTGTCATTTATTTCACTTACTCATATGCAATAATCACCCACTGTGTTGGTGCTATTATTAATTTAAGCAAAACAGTTATCTTTTAGATTCAGAGATTTTAGTGACTTTTTCATGGTAGGTAACACAGCTTAAGAAGTTGTAAAATCAAGACTCACATCCCATACAGGGAGTTTAGTTTACTGGTACTTCACATTCCTTCCAAACTTCTAATAGTGTCAAAGGACTTACTGCAATGCAGAGGCTGGAAAGATAAATACAAAATTCCACAGACACCTTTGCAGCAACAGTTATGGGTAATTAAGTGTTCACCAACACAGACATTCCAGTAGGACTTAGAGTGCAGAGTGAGGCAGAGGCTACTCTCTGCTAACTATTATTCAGTTTCTTCCAGCAAGTCCAGCATGAAGATGTCTGATTTTTCATTGTCAAATTCTTAATAGTAAGAGTCTCCTGATCATGAATGTTTCCTGATTATAACACCTTCTAATGGTTCTGAACCTAGCAGTTGTACTAGCAACTTTTCAATGCCACAGGTAATTTTCTCATTGTAAAAAAAAGCAGTAATGCTCTGGCAACCCAATTCTGCAGGATCACTCTCAAAGTTAATCCTGATAACTGAATCTATAGTGTATTTATTAAGAGTTCTTTGTGATTCTTCTGGACATTTACATTCCTTTTTCTTGAACAAGTACACTATTTAATGTATAAGCTAAGCTACTCTAAAAATGAATCAAAAATACTCCAATGGCTCAACCAAGGTAGACTTTTCTCTCTCTTTCTTCCCTTCCTTCCTACCTTCCTTCCTTCCTTCCTTCCTTCCCCTTTCTCTCTTTTTTCTCTCTTCCTTTCTTTCCTTCCTTTCTTTCTTTCTTTCTTTCTTTCTTTTCTTTCTTTCTTCCTTCCTTCAGTCCTTCCTTCCTTTTTCTTTCTCTCTTTTTTCTCTCTTCCTTTCTTTCTTCCTTTCTTCCTTCCTTCCTTTCTTTCTTTCTCTCTCTATCTCTCCCCTACTCCCAACAATGGTCCAGAAATATGAAAACAGTAGTACAAATTGTCCAGAAAAACTTGTTCTAAGTGGTCATCCAGAGGCCTTATTTCCTTCTTTTCTGTTGCTCTGTCCTCCCCTAAGGTATGGTTAAAGCAGTTCCTAAGGACCCCATCAGTGTTCTAGACCATAAGACCAGGAAAGTAGAAGTGCAGATCAAGTAATTGTCTTGTACCAAAGACATACAGAAGTTGTAATTCGCAATTATATTTAATATAATAATCATTAGGTGATTTGGTAATCACCTAGTCATAAAGCCTTAGCTGCTGAAAGTTAAGTTAGGCAACAATGTCAGATGAGTAATGTGTGCTATGTCAAAAACTTCAGGGATTTCTATAACTACAACAAAGAATGGGAGACTAGGTATTGAGGGACAACTGCAATATCTGTCACAATAAGTTAGGATAAATTATTTTCTCAGTAGGGGAACATGAGCTGAGTTGCCATAATTTCTACAATAGTGTACTCTATAAGAATATAATCTATTCATTCCTTGAGTAAGCACATATTGGTACCTGGCATATTCTGATTATTTAACAACAATGGTCCCTACCCACAGAATGCTTAAAGAATAGTGTTATAGTCAGGCAAGTGGACAGTAAATATAATGAAATAATATGCTTACATTTTGAGCTCATATATGTGGGTCATGCTGTTCAATTTTTTATGTGCTTTTAATTTTTTAATCTGTTATTGATTACTCAAAGAAGTACTGATCATATTCATTTTAAGGTTAAGAAATCTGAGACACAGACCACTTCCATTACTTGTCTAAGATCGTAAAAGTACCTAAATTAGAGAACCAGGGTTCAAATTAAGATACTCTTATTCCACTTGAATGCACTCACCCATTATGTTATATTGGCTTTCAGAATGTATTACCGAGCGTTAAAGTGCTCAGATGAAACAATTATAGAACATGGCTGATACATGTAGGAGGAAAAACTAAACCAAAGTTGTTCATGGTTGTGATGTAAATGTGGAGGGTATGGTATGTTCATACAATGGAATACTTCTTAGAGACAGAAAGAACAAATCATTGATACTTTCAAAAGCTGGTATGAATCTCAAAAACAACAAAGTATTTACTGTATGATTCTAGTTACATGAAGAACTAAAAGGAATAATATAAATTTATTGTAAAAAAACAAATATCAAAACAGCAATAGCCTCTAGGAGTGTAGCTGACACACTGGGAAAGGGCAAAAAGGACATTTCTAGGGATGATGAAAATGTGCTATACATGAGAATACAGGTTCTGTTAAATTTAGTTATATTTTACAGTTAAAATTTTGCCTTTTACTTAATGTCCATTTTACCACAAATTAGTAGATTTTATATTTTAATAGTGGCAGAGATTAGATATTTTGTAATATCTACTGTGTATTCTAGGCCTGGGCAAATGAGGAAATATATTAAGGTTAAAAATCATTAAGGTAGAAAATCATCAACAATTGTTTCCTTAGCAGATATAGGCAATAGAGAAATGGGAGAAAGTAGTTAAGAATCATTACCTGATTTTTGGCTTGATCAAGTAGAAAATGTTGGTGCCATTTACAGGGATGCGGGAAGGGAGAAAAAAGAGGTAGGGAGAAGTCTCTCAGGGCAACAGACATTGAAGAATATTGAATCTAAGGGAGTGGATGAGATCTCCCAGATGGAGGGTGGAAATTAAGAAGAAGACCAAGGGAATCTTTTGGAGTGGTGATATTTGTGAAAAAATATGTTACATAGAGAATCACCCCAGAAAGCAGTTATAACCATCCAGATGGAATGATTTTTCTTTGTTTTATACACAGTATTCATTCTCAAACTTTAGCATGTCTCAGCATCACCTACCTGGGAGTGTTTGTAAAATATAGATTTTCATAGATTGTTGGATTCTACTTCTAGTCTCTGACTCAGTACATCTAAGGTAAGTGGAGTTAGCATTTGTTTCTAAAATGATCTTATATGTTGCTGTTGCTGATGGTTTAAGGCCCAGTTTCAGAATAACTACTATACAAAAGAAATTTTAGAGAAGTTCCATTTTTGATACATCAATAAATATCATTATTAATTATCACAAGTAAAGAGAAAGAAGGGCTTGCCATAGTAAACTTGGAAGGATATACTAAATGAAATTTTAAAAAAATTATAACACATATATATACACATATGCATATAAATATATACATACATAACTACACATACAATGACATGTTCCATTGGAAGAGAAGTCACTTATGCATTTCCATAAAGATATGACATAGCAACTTATGACTGAATAATTTCACTCTGTTTCAGCTATCTTAATATTCATTATTTCACCAAAAATAATTGACTATAATTATAACTATTATGATGTCGGGTTTGTAACAATTTATTTTTCCAGTTAATAGCAAAAAAAAAAGTTTTAGCAAGACTAGAAAGAGAAAGAATTAACAACAATTAATAAGTTAGAAAGCAAGGATATTGAAAACTGAAGGGACAGCAATAATGATTCTTTTGCCAAGAATGGGTCATGGAAGTATTACTACACAAAGATGTCTTTGTTAATTTTGTTGAATAGAATTTCCATGTCCTGATTATTGTACTGGTATCTTCTTTTTTTTCTTTGCATTACTTTGAAGACAGAGATTACAATAGAAGTTTATCATCTTCAAATATTTTCCAAAACTTTTAGAAAATTTAGGAATAAAATTAGTTGTACATCTATTTAAGGATTAATTGAAAAAAAATGCAAACTGGAAACATGAAGAATCTAAATAAATACTGTTGAAAGGATAAAATAACTCTCAAATAGAAAGTATAATAATAAGACATAGATATTCCTTCTTGGAAAAAGCCATGCACAATTATCTGAGTTCACAAAGCTCATATGCAATGTTGATGTGTGAAACTTATAATTATGTACACAATTATATATGCATATATGTATAGATATATATGCTTAGACATAGATAAAGACTTTTTCTATTTGATTCCTATTTCTTAGCACTAGTGAGGATTGAGGGGAAAACTTAAAAAGTTAAAAATTTTAAGAAAACATAAAGCCATGAGAGTCGTAGGGAAATTCTGAAATAATTTAAATCATACAATTTAGTTTAACCAGAAAAGTAAAAGTAAAAAACAAAGCTATTAGGAAGCAAGTTGGTTTTTTGGGGGGGAGGGGTGGAGAGCAAGGTTTTAGGATTTGTACAAATGAAAGTGGAGAAGGATATAATCAAAATAAATATTTTAGCTTATATATTCTAAAGTAGACACCATTTTACTTAAATGTTAAACATATAACATATACATGATAATATATAACATTTTAGATATTCCTTCTGTTTGGATATATTAAGTTATCAATGTACTAAATAAACTACATATTACATAACATGCATTATATGTCATCCTCATCTTCCAAAGCGTCTTTTAAAACAGTGCCCAATAATCCTTGATTAAGTGACTGCTACACTGATTTATGTATTCATATAAAGATAAAAGTTTAAAAGGTATGGAATGAAAAACTTCTTTTCAGCAAATATATGCACCTCATTGTGCTTGTTAATAACAAAGAAACTTATCTTTTAAAATAAAACCTAAAGGTAACCTTAGAAGGAGGTGAAGGTGAAGAAAATAATACAATAATATTATATTATAAGGAAATTCACTCCTCATTAATCACGTTTTGGGGGAAAATTTTGTTTTTTCTACAAACACAGGTTAGCAATATGGAGCATACAGAAGCTCATTCTTTTTTGAAGGGAAATAAATCAAGCAATAAAACTGAGGGATGTAGTTTTTCCCCATGATGCTTTCATGTTCAGTTTGAAAGTTACATAGTTTCCTGCTTCTCTTACCAAATATTTATGCTTATGTTATTTATAAATGTGTTTATTTTTTAAAAAATATTTATTGAGCACCTATTATATACCGGTATAATTAATTCTAGGTGAAGGGGAGTAAAGAAAGGAATAAACAAACAACTAAACTTTCATTTTTATAGAGCTTATATTCTGAGGTTGGGGAGAAATACATAAACAAATAACTAAGTGAAACACATAATGCATCAAGTAATAAAATGTAAAATGGAGAAAATAAAACACAGGATGTGGAAATGTGGAAGAAATAGAAAAAGAGTTTTTTTTATATCTTTATTGTAGTGTAATTGCTTTACAATAATGTGTTAGTTTCTGCTGTACAACAAAGTGAATTAGCTATATGTATACCTATATCCCCATATCCCCTCCCTCTTGAGCCTCCCTCCCACCCAGAAATAGAGCTTTGAAATGAGGTGGTTAGGGCACATATCCTGAAAAGATGACATTTGAGCAAAGAAGAGGGAGATGAGGCAGGAATTCATGTGAATATTTAGTGGATTGTTTTCTAGACAGAGGTACAGCAGATTCAAACCCTCTGAAGCAGAGGTATGCCTGTTATGTTCATGAAACAGCAAATAGGTCAGCACTTCTAAAGAAAAGTCCATGAAGGGAAAAAGTAGCAGAAAATGGAGTTAAAGAATCAACAGCAGCAAGAACTTGTGGTTCCTTTAGGTCCTTGCAAATGCGCACAGAGGAATCCACTTGAGGGTGAGGAACAGAGTGACATAAGCTAACTTGTGTTCAGCAGGGGTGTTCTGACGGCTGTGCTGTTTATCAATTGGGGAACTAGGGTGGGAAGAATATAAGAATGGAGACTACTGAAGAGGCTATTGCAGTAATGCAGTTGACATATTTTTGAAGGTTTACTTATGATAGTAGCAATAGACGTAGCAAGAATTGTTCTGATTTTGGATATTTTGAAAATAGAACCAACATGATTGATTAACAGCTTGGATGTGAGCAGTGAGAGAAATAAAGAAATCAGGACTCAAGATGACACCAAAGCCATTTGGTCAGAGCAGCTGTACACAAGGACATGAGGATATGATGTGGCCTACAATGAAATATTTCTTTGGTTTGGTCAATGAGTTATATGTCATAAAAGTCATGTTTCTAGAAGGAAAAAGAGAGAAACAAATTAGTAACTGGAGAGTTGGACATTTGAATTTGAGGACATGGAGGTAATGTTCTTACTGGAAATAAGATGGTTTAGGAAAATGCTGTCCAATTAACTAGTGCTATTTTTTGCTAAAATGGGGAAGACTATATGAGAAACAGGATGAGGGAGGAGGATTAGCAGTTCTATTTAGCGTGCTGAGTTTGAGATGCCTATTACTAATAAAAGAGGAGATGCTCAGTAGGTTCTAAAATATACGGCTTCTCATCATATATACATATAAATAAGAAGAGAGGTGTTCTAGGATTGACTGCTGGAACAATGTTTTGATGACTAGGAGATAAGGAGAAACCATCAATGAAAAGTGAGAAAGAGAAATTATTGAAATAGAAAGAGAAACAGGTAAGTATTTTGATCCAAAATTCAAATAATGCAGGTCCTCCACTGATGAACTGTGTCAAAGTTATTAATAGGCTAAGACCATTAGAATTACAAACAGACCATTGTAAATATTTAGCAATGTAGTGAGCAGGTGTAAGAAGAGAAATTTCTAGGAATGGTGGGCTAGTAGCCAGAATTGATTGCATTCAAGAAACAATAAAAGGAGAACTAGAAGACGGGGTTGTTAACATTTTCAAAGAGTGAAAAGTTTTAAAATAGAACAGAGGAATGAAGTTAGGAAAGTCTTTATTTGTTTCTTGTTTTTAAATTGTTTTAGAATGGCAGATTTTTAAAGTTTTATATACCTATGAGAATATTTGTTATTCTGAAGAAAGAGAGAGAGGAGAAGTACTGGAGCAATATCTTTGATTAGGTGAGAGGCAATAGTGCATAAGTAGAGGGGTGACATTATCTAGAAGCATGAAGTGTCATTCATATTAACAGGAGAAGAGGAAAGGCAAGAGAGAGAAAAGTTATAAAATAGTCATCTCAGGAAGCAGCAGACTGAAAGGATTTGGAAATATAATAGGCTTCCCAGGCAGCTCAAAGGGTCCACTTGAAGTTAATAGTCATAATTATAATGTGAGGCCATTGAGCATGAATTTGTTTGCCAGCCAACCATGTTCAGCTGCACAAGTCCTGCTAGCAATTTGCGTTTGTCTTTGAAGTTTTGCCAGCTGCATTTGACCATACACTTGATTTGATGGTGCTTGCAAGGGTGTGATTAAAATGATGTATCATGGGTCATCAAGAAAATAAGGATATGATGTATGTTATAATGAAATATTTGATTTGGTCAATGAGTTACATGTCATTAAAGTCATGTCACTAGAAGAAATAAGAAACAAGTTAGTAACTAGAAACTAGGAAATTTGAATTTGAGGGTATGGAGGTGATATGATTACTGGGCATAAGAAGATTTAGGGAAGTGCTGTCCAATAAATATTTATGTGATGATGAGACAGTTCAAATAACCACTAGCATATATGGCTACTAAACCTTGATAAGTGGCCAGTAGAACTAAAGAATTAACTTATTTTAATTAACTTAAATGTAAATACCTACATATAACTCTTTGCTAATTTATTGTACAGTTGCTGGTCGAGAGGATGACAGTAAGAGCAAGTGGCTGAGGAAGAGTGGAGAAATAGCACAAATAGTGTTAGAGAAAGGGAAAGTGAGCTAGATATGAGGGGGGGATGACCTAAGTGATTAGTCTTTACACTAATAAGTAATGAGTGGTTTAGTCTCAGGATGTCAGACTCAAACCTCAGACATTTTAGGAAAGAGGGAGAGAATGTTCAAGATTCTAGCACCTAGAATGACAATGAGATCCAGTAGAACAAGATGTGTGAGAAAGAAAATATCCATTCACGGAGAGGGGTGAATAGGAAGTCATAATCTCAAAGGAGAGTCATGTTTCATTTGAAGTAGTAAGGTGAAGGAGACCTTCAGGCATGATATTGAGTATATATAGGATATTTTGCTGAAAATAAGTGGGTTAAAGATGGTATGGTAGAATCGTTCCTAAAATTAATAAGAAATGTGAGTTGAGTTAAAAATATTAAAAATTAGCATTTTATTGGGATGAGAATACAAGGTATGACCTGGGAGGTCCCAGACGTCTTATGAGAACTGCTATAATTAGGGATAAAGAGCATAATGAGATTCATCCTGATTGTTACATAACAGATTTTTCTATACCCTCTTTGGACATCAGTATACCATCTTTTTCATTCAACAAATGCTAATTAAACAATGACCATGTATCAGTTATGCAAAACTCCAAAGAATAAGTGGACAGTGCATAAAATAGACACAGTTGCCACTCGTATTATCTGCCAAAAATACCTCTTAGGGTAACAAATTCCAAAGGTTTATTATCTGCTCTGTCAATGAATACTTGGTATGCTGTGTATTTTTTCTCTTTTCAGACGTTTTGCTCATGTCAATTGCCAATCTTTACCTTTTAAAGAGAATTGGTGGATCCTTTACTCTCTTCTTAGATGATCAGTCTTGGTTTTACCCACTGAGATTGCAAATTATTTTAGTTGTCCTATACATGCCATTCTCTAATTGCAATACAATTTTTAAAATCCTCTCGACACACTGGGAAAATAGGGAGAGCAGATATCAGGACTACTTGATACAGAAGAAGAATGAGGACAAATTGAATAAATTGAATCATTATTCCAAAGATTAAAGTGCCATCATCAGAAAAACTTCACATTATTCTAAATGCTAATCCATACAAGACGATTAGAAAGTGTTTTCCGTTTTATTTTTAATCAGTACATTCTGTTGTCCATTTTGGACACAGAAACAAACTGGGCTTTCTTCCACAGAAAACCACAGTAGTGATTAACATCCTGTGTTGGAAAGTAATTATAGCACAGAGAGACTTTCCATACTTCCAAGTCTAAACTTTCAATGCCAATAATTAACTAATTGATAACTGCAATAGATCTTTTCCCCCATTCTTTTACTTGACTTCTCTCTCAACTTGAAGGCTTTGACATTTCCTCTCTAAAACTATTTCTTTGACTTTTATGACACAATTCTCCCTTGGTTTTCTCACCATTTTTTCTCAGTATTTTATTTCAATGTTTTCACCTAAAAATTGTTGTTCATAGATTCTGTCTTTCCCTTCTCATTCCCAGATATTCACATTCTTCCTCACTGTTCTGTCATGTTGATGACTCCAGAACCAATGCTTATGACTTGATCTCTATCTTGCATTTCAAGTCTGCCTTGGATGATCTAGCATAAAATCACCATTTCTGAATGTGAACTCATTTTATTTTTCCCTTCCAAACATGTATGTTCTCCTATGTTTGTTATTGTCTATAGTAGAGCCACTATCAATTCAATCTTCAGACCAGAAACCTGTAATCTTCTGGTTTCTATTGTTAGCCTTTTCAGTTATTCTTTCTCCCTCGAGATATGCACCTTTCTTACAGAGCACTTCCTCCCTTCAATTTCCAGTGAATGACAACTAGCAAAGCTTAAAAATGTCTGCCAAGTTGTACTGAATGACTGAAACTCTTAATATTAGTGTTTTATGTAATATTTCCTCATGCTACTCTAACGTTTCAATGGTCTACAAAAGCATGCTCCTGTTTCACAGATTTTTTTTCACTTTTTTAAAATGTACTTTTCCAGACTGACTTTTTAGCTTTTTACCTTTATAATAAATGAAGCTTCCAGTTATAGCACAACACCAAACTAAATTCACAGCTGGAACATTGCTTACCAAAATGTATAACCTACTTTGGCCAATTCACCTAAATCCTACATAAATATCTTTATTAAAATATAACCATATGATTGGAAGATATTTTGAAATAAAGAAAAGATAAAACTTAATTAGAAAGAAAAATATTTATTTTGTACCATAATAACAATAATAAATTACATGATTACAGCCCATTTCTATGTTCTCAACCTAATAGTTGTTGTATTAAAATGTGGGTGAAGTTTCAAACAAATATTTCAAACTTAGTAAGTTTGTCAAAATTCAGACAATAAATAAGTTTAGAATTATTTGTTCTTATACTAAATACTTATTCTTTCTCTTTTCTGAATAATGAGATGAAGGGTAATTTAGTTTTCATTAATCTGTGTATACTTAAAACATTCAACCTGATATCTACCCATTTGTCCCTATCCAGAGAACTAATTTAACAAAATTTGATCACATCTCTATTACCATAGCAAACTCAACCACATGTGAGATAATATTGCACAAACTCTTTTCTACTCTATTTATTGAGTGTAAGCTTTGTAGTTTTTAGGGAAGGACTGTCTTTTTCCTTGTTCCATTTTTTTCCCAAGTAGAAGCGTGTGATTTTTTGATGACATTGAATTAGGTGGAGTTAAACTATTAAAAAGGACCCACCTCTTGGAAATTTACTATATTTTTTTTCTTTCCTCTACTTTGGGTTGTAATGAGAAAGTGATTCTGGCTATGTGTTTCACCTCAGCTGATATAAGGTTTTGTTTGGGGGAGCTCTTTCTATGTCTAGCTTGAGGTGAGGCATGAGAATCAGTAGAGCTAGCCAGCCCTTTTGGCCACCACATAAAGCTTTATTCTCCAAGGAGGTTATCAAAAATGATAATTGACAGTTTATCATCATTTGTCTGTCCCTCATGGCTTATTTAACACTTGGCTAAAAACATAGAAAGGGGAAAACTATACTATGTATAGAATTTCTACGATTTTAACAATATCTCATTGATATGATGGAATACTGAGATGGAGATAGAAAAGGAGAGCATTCTCTTTGGCTTTTGCCCAATACCCAGGTGGTCATTTAAAAGGATTCACAATAGGGGCTTCCCTGGTGGCACAGTGGTTGAGAGTCCGCTTGCCGATGCAGGGGACACGGGTTCGTGCCCCGGTCCGGGAAGATCCCACATGCCGCGGAGCGGCTGGGCCTGTGAGCCATGGTCACTGAGCCTGCGCGTCCGGAGCCTGTGCTCCGCAACGGGAGAGGCCACAGCAGTGAGAGGCCTGCGAACCACACACACACACACACACAAAAAAAGGATTCACAATAGCTTCGATGATGGCAGTTTACTTTCTAACAAATATTCTTTGTACAAGTTAGACAGTCATTTATATGAACATAAAATATAAGCTTTTCCTTACCTAATATTTTATACAACAATTTTTTTTTCCATTTATAAACTCTAAGTAAACCTTGTTTTCCTTCTCTTTCTACAAGCTCAAATCTAATGGGACTAAAAGGTTATAATGACATTTAGCATTTCTAAAATATCTCTCCAACATTTCTCCATAAACAATTACCATTGATGTTTCTATGAATAACTGTATATTAAAAGGAGCAGGCCATGATTCCAGTGAAATACCAGCATTTTATACAATACCAGCTTCTCTTTTGAAACTTTTTTTTATAAATGCTTTTTCAAGGAAACTTTATTATTACATGACCCATGTAGTTCATTCAATATGATAATTATATTGACCATACAATAAAACTAAGCACCCAAAGAGAGAACAGAAAGCTTTATTGTTAAACTTATTACATCATCATTAATCATTCTCATATCTTGGAATGTACTTGATTACCTGCAGCCATATAATGAAATGGTTAAGAGAGAGGATTTTGAACTTAGCCTGCCTGCATAGCAATCCAAATTCTAAACCTTTCTAGCTGTGTGACATTGATTGATCTGTTTAACTTCCTTAATTCTCAGATGTTTAATCTATAAATTGGAAATAATTGCATTACTTATGGAGGTATCGTAAAAAAAAAAAGCAACTAGACAATACAAGTTGAAGTCAGACACAAAATAAGTACTTAGCAAATGTTTGCTATTATTTTAAATATCAGGTTGGAGGATAAGGGATCATAAATTATTAATTTTTACTAGGTTAAAAGTGATTCTACAGAAACTAATGCATCTTAAGTTCTAGAAACAAAAACCATAACAACAAAATTAGATCACTTGCAAATTAATGTCCACACATTATTTTGACAAGCCACAAACTAAATTATCATTCAGTGCTGCCAAGCTAAGCCAAGTAACTACATCATTTGGATTCTAGGCAGGCAGACAGGTATACAGGTACACCAGGAAAGTCAGTTGCTAATTATCCAACTATAGTAGAATTTTAAATATCAAACTGGTTTAAAAAATAATGTTCTCATTTATGGAACAGTCATAGATGTTTAAGATAGGAGAAAACTGAGATAGTATTTTGGTGTCCTAAGGGACTGAGGAACAAGGTTTCATAAAAGGTGGTATGGAGTAGTAGCAAAGAAAACTTGATAAGAGTCACAAAATGATGGTTCCTGAGAAGTGAAAGTGAGGTTGCACTTCACAGAAAAAATCAGAATAAAACTTATGTGACTGCTGTGCTAGAAACCAATTTGAACCTCCATTCATAAGGTTTTCACATCCATAGAAATGTGTCAATGCATGTTTTATAACACCTAAATAATTGAATTGAAATGTGCTTGGCACTATTTTTCAATTTTTTTAAATTATATTTACATTAAAACTGTACATTTGCTGGATAATCCATACCTGATATAAGTGCACTTTACTTAAAAAGTGATTGAGATTTCTACAGTGGGGTTCTAGGTTATGTAACTATTGCATATGTAACAAATCTATTGCATTTTTGAGATGGAGCAGCTGGTAGAGTTCATTGGAAGGAATTTTCTTTATTTGGATGAAATAGGAAAATAGACAAGAAATGTTTCAATACACCACTATATCTACCTATAAAAACCATTTTCATTACTCTATTTGAACAAAAAAATTAAACTGATTATTGTAAATATGATCACCTGTTTTTGCATGTAATAATTCTAGAGGTTAAAAATTGTTTAAGTTTCCCCAAAATATTAACATTAATTATACCAAGTAGCGCTACGGTTGGACTATATCAGTTGGACTATTTAGGGAAGAATCATGCATATAGGACTTGAGTGACATAGATTGACACTGACCAAATTAATCAAATTATTTCTAGACTACCAATTGCATAATTTGTGGATAAACCATATATAATAGATAAAAACAGAAGTCCAGGCTTATATAAGTTTGGAACCCATTTATATTCACTCTTGAATGTGACTATATGTGAATTAGTTTAAAGTACCTGAACTTGGAAGAATCTGAGTTGAATTTGACTCATCTTTGTCAACTTCCAGCTTCATCCTTGAAGGAGCTGTTTTCCTTTCTAAATCACTATTTTCAATGAAATAATGATATGTGTAATAGAAATGTTCGGTGAGAACTCACTATCTGCCAGACTCTGTTAAAAGCACATTTTTAGTACGTGTTCTGTCATTTATATAGTGCCCCCAAACTCCCATAAACAGTGGGAGAACTTCAGAAATTTCCATATCTGGCCCATTAAAGGAGTCAGAAAACTGAACAGCAGACAAATTACATATTTAGATAGAAAGAAAATGGGAGCTGAAATCAGACAATTAAGTATTCAATGGAATCTGAATAGTTTTCTTTAATGCCTGGGAGGCCCATGGAAAAATACTGAATTCTCAGAATTAATAAAAGCAATAAAATGAAGGAAGAAAACACCATTACAAAATAGATTTTGCTCAGTTATTCTTTTTTTTTACCCCCATGTTATTTTTTTTATTTATTTTTATTAACATATTTATTGGAATATAATTGCTTTATGATGATGTGTTACTTTCTGCTTTATAACAAAGTGCATCAGCTATACATATACATATATCCCCATATCTCCTCCCTCTTGCATCTCCCTCCCATCCTCCCTATCCCACCCCACTAGGTGGTCACAAAGCACTGAGCTGATCTCCCTGTGCTATGCTGCTTCTTCTCACTAGCTATCAATCTTACATTTAGTAGTGTATATATGTCCATGCCACTGTCTCACTTTGTCCCAACTTCCCCTTCCCCTTCCCCGTGTCCTCAAGTCCATTCTCTACTAGGTCTGCATCTTTATTCTCATCCTGCCCCTATGTTCTTCATAACCACTTTTTTTTTTTTTTAGATTCCATATATAAGTGTTAGCATACGGTATTTGTTTTTCTCTTTCTGACTAACTTCACTCTGTATGACAGACTCTAGGTCCATCCACCTCACTACAAATAACTTAATTTCGTTTCCTTTTATGGCTGAGAAATATTCCATTGTATATATGTGCTACATCTTTTTTATCCATTCATCTGTCAATGGACACTTAGGTTAGGAACCTCCATACTGTTCTCCATAGTGGCTGTATCAATTTACATTCCCACCAACAGTGCAAGAGGGTTCCCTTTTCTCCACACCCTCTCCAGCATTTACTGTTTGCAGATTTTTTGATGATGGCCATTCTGACTGGTGTGAGGTGATATTTCACTGTAGTTTTGATTTGCATTTCTCTAATGATTACTCTCTTATTCTTATTAGTTTTAATTATTTATGATAATACTTCATAATATACCAATTAATGTCCTGTAGTATAATGTATAAAATTAATGACAGAATATAAAACTTCTAAGTTACACAAGACTACTGTCTTCTAAGAAAAGAGTGGGATTGTTTACTTTCTTGAGGGAGAAGTTTTAGCTTGGAGATTAGTGAAATTAAAATAATTAAGTTCAAGAACAATTTAATTAAAATATTACATGCATTTATTAATTTACTTAAAATATTTTTTATGTAAAGAACTAACCAGATACAATATAAACATAATGATATGGGAATTAATTTACAGTAGATAAAATGGAAAGTCATCAGAAAACAGAATATCAGGAATTACAGAGGAACTGTATAGGCAAACAGATCCAAGAAAATTAAGATTATAAGATTTCTTGTCTTTATATATTGCCCTTTATTTTCAGCTGGTTTGAGAGAATAAAAACTAAAATTTTACACAAATTTACCTGAAACAGAAGGTGTATTCCTAACCAATGTAGTACATACAATGCCAAATATAAACATTTATTTTTTTCCCTCCTTGGTTCTCTTTAAACTGCATTATGAATGGTATCAAGTCTTATATCTCTGTTAAAAATATCTTTATCATAAAATATTTATGAGATTGAATATGGAAAATCATCCAGTGAATGGGTGATTTAAATAGACAATTTTTGGAAGATACAGGTTAAGTAGGTTAGAAATGAAAGAGAATTCTTGAATAGAGGGTAGGTGATGGAAAATAATGATCACAAACACAATGTATCAAACTACTCAATGTGCTAAGTAACAAAATATATAGATAATATAAACTAGGAAAGAATGTCAGATAATCTGAACGTTAAAAAGCTAACATGCTTTGTAGAAAGATTTGCAGTAGAAATGTAAGCTAAGATAACATAAAATAAAATAAAATGTTGCATTAGCTCCTAGCCCATTCTTTTGGGGCTTCTAGGAAAATAATTAGCCTTTCCAGATCTGTAGGAAAAGTAATACTCTGGAGGGGAGTTACATGTATTACAAGTGTAAAAGAATGGTACTGTGAAGGTAAAGGAAAGGGATTTATGCAAAGAACTAATTTCACAAATTCACAGTGAACGAAGGTTCCAGATGGCACAGTGCAACAGAATGAGAATTAGAGAAGTAGTGCAAGGAAAGCATAGGCAAGAGCAAATGCATAGCTTATAAGAGGATGCTAAACAAAGGACTTCCATTTTAAGTTGTAGCCTAAGATGGCAGGAGTGATGTGCCCTAAAATTGGAAGTGTACATTATGAACAGAAGAAAGTTCAGATGATCTTATAAAGGCCCCTTGAGTATAACAGTCATTGGTCTGATGAGCATTTGGCAGCATTTTCTCAGAAGAAGAAGCAGCCCCAGAAGAAAAGGAAATATGAATGATTGCCTGTTAAAAGGTTCTCCGGGCATTAAATGAAACAACAAATACATAAATGCTTTGTGGATTAGAACAAAAATGAGTTATTTACAGAAGGAAGCATGGGTGGAAAGAGCAGGAATTCTGTAGTCAGACAGTGAGGGCTGTGGGTACTCAACCAACACACGCCATTACAACACATGCAATCTCAGGAAGGTTACTTAATATCTCTGAAGTTCAGTTACTTTAGTTCTAAAATGTGAACAAAAGTTCATATGTTTCTGAGACAATAAATGAGCTAACAATGACAGAGCACAGTAGGTTCTCTCTAAGTGTGAATCCTGCACTTTGTGCTGTAGTACCTTTTATGTTCCTTGTGGTACTCCCATATGTTCCTTCCCTCACCTTTTCACCTGGTTAACATGATCAATTACTACTCTGTATCTTTTTTGTCTATAACAGTCTTAAAAAAACACTTAAAAAATTTTTTTGAGGATAGTTTTATTTTATTCTATTTTATTTTATTTTTTATTGAAGTATAGTTGAGTTACAATATTCAGGTGTATATCAGTTTGTGATTCAATATTTTTACAGATTATACTCCTTTAAAAGTTATTACAAAATAATGCCTATATTTCCCTGTGCTATGTAATATATTCTTGTTGCTTATCTATTTATACATCATAGTTTATATCTCTTGATACCATACCCCTATTTTCCTCCTTTCCCTCTACCTTCTCCCCACTGGTAACCACAAGTTTGTTTTCTATATCTGTGCTTCTGTTTCTATTTTGCTATATACATTCATTTGTTTTATCTTTTAGATTCCACAGGTAAGTGATATATACAATAGTTGTCTTTCTCTGCCTGACTTATTTTAGTAAGCATAATAATGTCTAGGTCCAATCACATTGTTGCAAATGGCAAAAGGTCATTCTTTTTATGGCTGAGTAATATCCCATTATATATTTTTATGTGTCCATTCATCTGTTGGGTTGCTTCCATGTGCTGGCTATTGTAAATAGTGCCGCTGTGAACATTGGGGTGCATGTATCTTTTCAAACTAGTGTTTTTGTTTTTCCAAATATATACCCAGGAGTGGAAGTGATGAATCATATGATTATTCTAATCATTTTTTTTCATTTTTTTAAGGAACCTCTATACTGTTTTCCATAGTGGCTGCACCAATTTACATTCCCACCAACAGTGTACTGGGGTTTCTTTAACTTCACATCCTCACCACATTTGTTATGTGTGGCCTTTTTGATGATAGCCATTCTGACAGGTGTGAGGTTTTGTGGTTTTGCTTTGCATTTCCCTGATGATTAGCAATGTTGAGCATCTTTTCATGTGCCTGTTGGCCATCTATATGTCTTAGTTGGAAAAATGTCTATTCTAGTCTTCTGCCCATTTTTTTAAACTGGGTTGTTTGTTCTTTTGATATTGAGCTGTATGAGCTATTTATATATTTTGGATATTAACCCCTTATCAGTCATATCATTTGTAAATATTTTCTCCCATTCAGTAGGCTGCCTTTTAATTTTGACAATGGCTTCCTTTGCAGGGCAAAAGCTTTTAAGTTTAATTAGGTCCTATTTGTTTAGTTTTGTTTTTGTTCACTTTACCTTAGGAGATATTCAAAAGAAATTTGCTGCAATTTATATCAAACAGCATTCTCTGTCTGCTTTCTTCTGGGAGTTTTATAGTTTCTGGTCTCAGATTTAGGTCTTAATCCATTTTGAGTTTATTTTTGTATATGGTGTGATAAAATGTTCAAATTTCGTTCTTTTACATGCAGCTGTCCAGTTTTCCCAGCATCACTTGTTGAAGAGACTATCTTTTATCCATTGTACATTTTTGCCTCCTTTGTCATAGAATAATTGATCATAAGAGTGTGGGTTTATTTCTGGGCTCTCTATTATTTTCCATTGATCGATGTGTCTGTTTTTGTGCCAGTACCATGCTTTTTTGATTACTGGAGCTTGGTAGTATAGTCTGAAGTCTGAGAGGATGATACCTCCAGCTTTGTTCTTTTTTTCTCAAGATTGTTTCAGCAATTTTGTTTTTTCTCTTGTTCTGTATGAAGTTTAGAATTATTTTTTCTAGTTCTTTGAAAAGTATCATGGGTATTTTGATAGAGATTGCATTAAATCTGTAGATTGCTTTGGGTAGTATGGCCATTTTAACAATATTAATTCTTTCAATCCTACTCTGTATCCTTCAAAACAAAATTCAAGTGTGACTTCTTGGTGAACAGATTCTACATTCCCTCTTTGAACTATCATAAAATCTTGTCCTGAAGGTTATTTTAGGATATATCACACTCTATTGCAATTAGTTGTTTACAAGTATGTCTCACACTAAATGGTAAAATTTTTGAGGATACTGAACATATGCCATACATATATGAAAATTTCAGTTCCTAACAAAATGATCTCAGAAATTGTATATGCTTAAAATGTTTATTAAGTAAGTCAAGTGAATCACATATTCAACAAGTCTCTATTTAATTTTAACTAGAGGCACCTGGTAGACTTCTAGAGAATGCAATAAAACTGACACAACTAATTCAGTACATGTTGAATGATCTGACAAATATGTTATGCCATGAGAAAAAGTCAAACTGAATAGTGTTAAAACTATTGTTACTGGTTCTAATAAATATTTTTAAACCATATCATGGCCAAATTAATTGGCTATAAACTTTCAAGGAAAGAAGACAACCAAAAACTCATCAGTTTTGTGATTAAGAACAAACATTCACTATTACTTAGCCAATTATGGCACCCATTTAAATTCTCACTTTTAAGGCAAGAAAAATGCATTTTTGTACAAAATCATGTATATATTATTGTAAGAAGTTTGGAAAATAACAAATTTGCATTGTTGTGACTAATTAAAATGAACAAATCAATTAACCTGGAAAAGAGTGAACATCACAATTGAGTGAAATAATAAGTATGTAATAATTGATCCAGCAACACAATTCATATTTAGAAAAATTTCTAGTTTCATCAAAAGAAAAGAATAAATTCACTAAGAGTTACATTTTATTTATTCAATGGTGTGCCAGAATGCTGATGATTTGGAATATTTAATTGCACTGGTACACTTACAAAAAGCATGTGCAACTGAGCAAATGACAAGAGGCCTTTGTTTCTTTTAGGTTATTTTAGTACAATGTTTGTAGATGTTGTATGATGACAAGTTGTATTTAAGTATAAGATTTTGGATGAACTTTTTGTGCCTCCTGAGGCTCTATCTCTGCCCAGCCTGTAATGAAAAGGGAACAGTTTCAAATATCTCTATTTTAAGCCCACAATGTTTGACTCAGTGGTAAATTAAAGAAAATTGATGAATGAATAACTCTGAAATTGGTTTGAGGAACAAAGCTTTCTCAGCAAGAAGCAAGAAATGTAGTGATCTTTTACCTTATAAAATCAGTCCCATTATATGAATGTGGTCTTGCTGTTCTAGCACTGTAATAAAAGGTTTTCCTTGGAATTTCCAATCAAGAAATTTGTGTGATGAAAAATTGTTCTAGATTTCTCTACAATATCCACAATCAAATTAATCATATTTAATAAAATGAGCCAACACATGATTTGTAGGTCAGGGAAAACAATCAACCATAATCATGATAATCATTCATGCTTTCTCCTGAAAAACATTTGTTTTTCATTATCATTGATAATATGATGTTAAACTTTCTTTCTGAGATGCCTTTCCCAGATAGTGTAGCTTCTGCTGTTATTCTCTTAGCTATAATAGTTCAGTGTAGTCATTCAGGAACACTCTCAAAAATCTCATACAATGTGATGTTTTATTTTAAATTAGGGAAAATATGATTTTATAAAAATCAAATAAAAGTTCAACACATAAAGGGATGTAATAATCTCTGGAGTTGCATTTGCAGTAGAAAACAGTAGATGCAATGTTCTGTTCAGCAAATATTCCATGTGCTCCTCCATGTCATAACCTTCATTTTTATTCAGCTGGAATCAGGTTTCTATTTTGGGGCAAATAGACAGAGTGCAAATGTGTCACTGTCTGGCAAGGACAGGTTACAAAATGTGATATCTTTTCCACTCTTCTTGTTTATTGCTTACACAAGGTATGTTGAGACTGGGCAGTACAAAACAAAGAAAGCCTCAGCCATCTAAATCGCTGAATGGAGATCTCCCATCAGATCACGTCTGACATTTTCTTCAGGGAGAAGAAATTCTTTATGTTTTAAGTCAATTTTTTTTTAATTGTTGTCATTGTGGTATCTCAGTTTACCCTACGAATTCATCTAGGGATAGCCAAGGTGAATAGGAATAATGAAAGATGAGGTCATGTACCAAATAATTTGCGGAGTTGTTTCATGAAAGTTTGTCTTAGAATTTAAATCCCATGCTATTTTTCTCTGTTCTCAAAGTGATCATAAAAGTAGGAGGAGACGTGTGGCTGTATTTGTGATCTTGGAGATACTAATGATGCAAGAGAGCTAATTGTTGAAAATTGGTTCCAGGGGATTTGGCAAGGGATAAGAAGGGAGGAGCATTAAAGAGCTTGGATTTTAAAACAAAGAAACACCTTTTAGTCTGTGCACAAATTAAAAGAAGGGATAGTGGAAGATACATACATACTGTAGTATTAGGCCCAAAATTTCAAGTGTTGTCTTGAAACCCTTGAGCCTCAATGGGCCCTCAAGGCCTAATCATGGGTTCCCATATTCTTTCCAAATGTATCCCCCATCCAGTGGGATGGACTTCCCACCAGGCTAGCTCCCCTAACAACTTGAATAGCTGCACCTCACCCAGTCCTCACTCTGATGGACTTTACCTTCTTGTTATTCCAACAAGAAAATCACATCCCCTTTACAGAAATCAGGGGATACCCCACCGCCTTGTTACTACAAAGCCTGCCTCCCAGAGCCCCAGTTGGTTCACTCTGATCCTGAGTGCAACCCCATTGTGGCCGTGTGTGCTGTTCAATGTTCTCCTCCCCTTGGGCTATGGATATATGTCACCAATAAACTGTGGTCAATCCCATTTGTCCAGTGGAGGGTGTTGTGTGTTTGGACATCTCCTACCACGTAGGGTGGGGAATTCCTCCTATACCAACATGATGAATAAAAAATGATCAGAACACACACACACACACACACACACACACACACATACACATACACACACATTTATATAGAATTTAAAATAAAAAATGATCAGAAGACACACACACACACACACACACACACACACAAACACATACACACACATACATATTGGATCAAGGTTATATAGAATTTAACCAACATCTTTAGCAAGTGAAAGGTAAAAAAACCTAGGGATTCAACAGGAAAAAATTTAACAGGAAAAAATAAAAAGGAAGAAATGTATACTAGAAGAAATGTGACCAAGTGTTAAATAAATATAACCAAACTGGGAAAAAATGCCTAGCATCTTTCAGAAAGATGGGGAAATGGCTCATTTCAGTTAGTATAAAATTATTTTGGTAAAAATAAAGTTTCATGGCATTCTCAAGCAATAGTCAGCAGTAGTCCAAAAATGAGAGACAAAATGAATGGTGAGATCTATTCATAATTGGATAGTATTGAAATAGTTATAATAGAAGGACATTCAAAAATAAAAATGAAACTCTTAAACTTACATTAAGCACGTGGTAACAAACATTCTGGAATATGACATCTATCAGGACCATAAGATAACAAACAGAAAAATTTATATTTTTATTGTAGATTGAGAATACAGTGAGAGAGCTGTTATCATTTACTAGGTAGTCTACCACCTGCCTTGTATATTTAAAAAGATAAACACTACCTCTCTATACATTTTGCATAGTTTTTATGCAATCCTAAACATATGTTTTTACATGATATCCAATGTAAGTTTTCTCAAACTAATTATTTCCATGGACTTTCTGATAAATACAATTCCAAATAATAATAGAGTTGAGTATACTTACACAAGCAAGACTAAATGATACTGAAGTTGGAAAAGATGCAAAGTTATGATGCTTATGATCCATAAATAATATAAGGAAGAAAAAATACGTTACTTATTTTTAAATGTGAGGGCAATATTATAATGAATCATGAAAGCTTTCATATGCATCTCTACAGGAGATTAAATCAATACCATTCATTTTATCCAGCTGATTTTTTGAGGTTCTAAGTACAACTCCCTGTCTAGGAAATAGATTAAATTAATCTTCAAGTAATTTCTGTAGTTGCTATATTTGTGTAAGCATACTCAAGTCATTGTAAGGTTATAAGTTAAATACTTATTCAACTCTTCTGTGCTCTATTAACAAAGGAATTATAAATAAGCAATGTTGATTTATAAGCAATATTAAAAAGCAAGCTTATGTTATATCTCTATATGACAATTAGTGAATTAATTAATTCAAGCTTTTGGTTTATATGTATTTATATGGTGATAAAAGAATGGTAAAACCTAAAAAGTAGAATAAGTAAGAGGTATATTTAAATCAAGTGATGGACTGGCGTATTACCACTGATGTCTCTGTAATATTCCTATATTCAAATATCTAAAATATCTAACAATTAAACTCACTTCAGAATGGCAGGAGTCATCTTAAGTCAGAAAACTAGGAAGTAGAATTACACTAGGATGTAGATGTCCCATGGGAACTTATGATAATACTCTAAGTGGTTGAGTACATAGACTCTTTCATAAACTTCAGGTATCCCGATAATATTCTAAAATCGCATGGTACATTTTACAGCTCTATTTGGAACAGTTCCAGTGTCCATAAGATGCTTGTGAACAATGTTCAAGTGCTCTTATGGACAGGAAGGTATAATGGTGTGTTACCAGCTCTTACAGGAGTTTCTGGAGGTATTTATAAAGAGCCTTCAGTTACTGTGGTGTCATTTACTTAATAACTTTTGGTTTAAGTGAAGAAAAGTTAAAAAAAATGCTAATACAAAGAAGACTAGACTAGTTATTCAGAGCTCCTTGCTCCACTTCTGGGCAAGCTGATACAAGAGACCACAAACCCTTCCTTTGGTGTCAGCAAACCTACAAACACAAGCCTGTGTATGGGACCCTCACCAGCCCCACCTCCCCAATGAAATGAAACCCAAGGCAGTCTTCCCTCTCTGCTCTCAAACTATTTTCAAACCCGCTTGGAAGTCTGCTCTACTTTATCCAGAAACCCTCATTTTGTGAGTAATAAGCTTTTCCACACTCTCTTTGTATACATGTGGTATCATCAGTCTTGACACTCAAGCAACATTTTTGGTGGTGGGGTCGATTCTGACTCTGTAGAATGACTACACAATGAATGAATAATAAATGAAGAAATTTCATACTAAGAAAATTGTACTAACTAATAAAATTCATTACAACACTACTCATTCTCTGTTTTCAATACTGTTTTTGTCACTTATTTCTCCCTAACAAAGCCAGACATACTTGCTTATAGATTTGCTTCTGCTTAGGATATGGAAATTTCAAGAATATCATGCCCATACCAAAGATAAGAAAAAAACTGGATAGTCTGCCCCAAGGAACAGGGCAAAATTATCCATTGCTTCTGGATGAAGTGTAAAAGTTAAAATCTGTTTTCCCTGAAGGAGAGCTAAGAAAATCTCTTGAACCCAGGATACTGAATCAATACAAAGAGATAGACAACATACCTCTACAACTGGTAATTGTAACAATCAATTTTCCTGCGTTGTCAAAGAATGCTCTATGCATAATTTCTAATTTTTGTTATTTATTGAGGGTTTTGTCAATATTTATGATCCAATATAATGGTATATTTCTTTTCTCAAGATTCATATATCACTGTATTTTAAGAATATCAGTGCTATTATGTATGTCCTTTAGATTTTATTCTTTTTAACTTCTTTATCAAGGATCATGATCAGTGTATTTAAATATATTAATAATGTGTTTCTCTTTCTCTTTGCACAAATGTCTTGTTTTTTCATGAAATCTAATGCTTTATAGTGTGTTGCATAGATATCCTTGACTATTTCACCTCATTGCAAATTCTTCCTCTGATATTTTTTAAAGTGCCATTTTAAAATGTATTTAATATTTTTGTCTAATCAACAAAATGAATAATGATGTGTCTTGTTTTGTTTTATGGTTTTCTCTTTTACATTTGCCTGCTATACTTTCCCCAATCTTTATGTTTTCAATATTTTCTGAAGTACCTTAAGAGAGTCTTGTAATGAGAGATGATTTACATTTTGCTTTGAGATACAATATGAAACCTAACTTTAAATAGGTGAGATCCGACCACATACATTCTTTGATAGACATTGTTTTACTGTGTTATATAGGCTTATTATAATTTCCCCTTTGAAAGCTTTAAAATTTTTCAGAAATTTATTTTCTTGTGTTTATGTTATGTTTACATTTATTCTGGTTGCTTGTTGGGTTTGTACTATTTGTTGTTCTAGTAGTTAACTTCGAAAACCTAATTTTACATGTTACCTTTCAATCCTCTATTTCTTTAGACTGTATTCATCAACTCTCACATGAGCACAGGTGCAATTAGTATATTTCCTCTTTCCTTTCTATTCCTTTCCTCTGCAAAAATACAAATTTAGTTGGTTATAGTGACTCTTTTATCTTAATTTTCTTCAACAGTTGATATACATTATAAGGAAATTACCTTTATTTCTACTAATTTAATTGCAGAAATCATCATACTTGTATTATCTCATACTTTCACTCTCCTTCTCCTCTAAATCCTTTATAGTGAGTAGTTTATCCTCTTATTTAAATTCTTACTCAATACTATAAATTGATTAAGGGTAACCTCCACTCTCTTTGCCCTAGTGTTCCTCTTAACGAATTAGTTGCTTGAAGTTTGAACTTTAGATATTTCTTCAAGAACTCATAAGAATTCTAAAACCTCAGCTATTGCATGTCAAAAATGAATATCTATTACCTTTTAAATGAAAGATAGTTTGAATATATACACAGTTTGGGGATCACTTTCTTTCCTTAGGGCTCTGTGGTTTTTATGGCATTGTTATGAAAAAAAATCTAGGGTTAGCATAAATTCGTTTCATTATATCCTGGCTTCATCTTCATAGTAGTTCAAGGTATTTTTTCATTATCTTTAAATTCAAAGAGTTTTTAAGGCACTGTATTTGTGACAATTATTTAGTTTCAAATTTTCAGTCTCCCAAACCCTCATGCTTCCAATCTTTTCTGAAGCACTTTAAGAGGACCCAGATAGAATCAATTCCTAGTGATTAACAAAGTGACATTTGATCACCAATTAGCTTTGTAAATGCAATGGACTGTAGTGCATCAAATGTTAAACTTGTAATGATGCTAAAAACAAGCAGTTACTCCTTGATCATTTTTGTAATATACAAGGAAACCAATTTATTATTTGAAAAACTGACAAATGATTGGAAAGAATGAGCCATTTCTATTGCCTCTCCTATAGGAACTTTACCTAAGAGTAGCAGAGTAGTTGAAGAGAGAAAGTTTCTCTTCACAGAAATACCCCAACTCCTAAATGAAGAAATAATTTTGTACCACATAATGAATTAATAAATCTAAGCAATGATCATCTAAGGCTTCTAGGAACACACACACAAAAATAAAGCATTTTCACATCTTCTGATGGAAATATATAGCACCTTCTATGAAGTAGATATCCCGAAATTTTAAGCTCAGTACTCATTCTCCTGATTTAAATGTTAATTTTTAAGAAATACATCAAAAGAAAAGTATATTAAACCATAGATATGGTAGCAAATCCAAATCGTGAGAAACTTTATAAGAAAAATTATTTGGTTTTTCAACAAAAACAACAAAAATTGCAAGGAAATAAAAGGAAGGGAATGCAAAGGATTAAAATAGACTTTGAGACATAATTAATTCTAACATATGGAATAAAAGTAAAACTTTTATAGAACAATTTGAGTAATATGAATATTGGTGATATTAAGATATTGTTTTATTGCTGATTTGGGATGTGGGCAACAATAGCATTTGAATCATGTTTAAAAAGTGGAGTCCTTGTCATTTATAAATATATAGCAGCCAATTTATTAATAAAATTTTATAATTTTTGAAATTTGCTTCACAATAATATAAAGGGGTTTGGGCTAGTGGTAGAGGGAAAAGCATATTGTTTATGAGTTTGAAATTTTTGAAGTTTTGTAAAGGGTAGATAGGCTTATTTTACTATTCTTTTTTCCTTTGTACATGTGTTTAAAATTTTCTCCTAAAAAGGCAAAAAACAACATTCCTCATTAAAACAAATTTGTTCCTTTGTTTGAGAGTCAGAAGGCAAAACCAAGAAATAATGTTCTATACATTTTCAAACAAACAATTTTTGGATCCACATCTACAACTTTGATTATAATTATGTGTTACAGATTAGAACATGAAGTGAATTTAAATGAAAGAAATGAGCAAAGTCAATTTCTAGTACAGCATATTAGATGACTTGTTTTGTTATTTCTAAGTGCTCAAGTGTGCCTGATATTATTTAGACATCTTACTGAAAAAGCTTCAGGGTAATTGATGAGGGTAATCTATATATGTCATAAACATTTACTTATAATACCCATTATAAGAAAAGATAAAAGAAAAGATAAAAGAGCACTATAATATTTTAAGAAAAGGAAAGGATTTTAACAAGAAATCATTCATGATACTAATCCTCACACATTGTATATTTTATTTTCTCACTTAATTTCCACCAGATAACAAAAATTTGCCTTTCTAGGATGCCATTCTGGGAAAAATAAGTGATTCAAAAAACTCTTCTGACTAATTCTTATAGTTTTTCTTATGATTTTTGGATACATTTAAATTTCTCTTTAATATATATGTATATACAATTATATCCTTTGATATATGCTTTCTGTGCCTTATAATAAATAACAAAATAAACAAATGCTTATTTACCCAACCATGTCATGGTATTGAAAGAACAAGAGATATTCCCAAAAGTCTGCTTTAGAGAACAGAAACAAAATATCAGAAATACTAAGAAATAAGGGCCAAATTATTCCCTTATATAGCCAATAATTCTTTCCAGAGCATATAATTTAACAAAAATAACATGTATTTTCTAATTCCCGGTAGACACTATACTAATCTGATAATTATTTTGCCCCTAGCTAGTCCACTGAAGTGTTTATGGAGGCTAAGATGATATTAAAATAATTTCATTGTGGACTTCTTATGTAAGAAGAACTCAACATGATTACATTGCATTAAAAGACCTTAGTAGTGGTGACAAGCCTCTTAGATAGCCTCATCCACCATAGGGCAGACAGCAGAAGCAAGAAGAATGACAATCCTGCAGACTGTGGAACACAAACCACATTCACTGAAAAATAGACAAGCTGAAAGGCAGAGGGCTATGTACCAGATGAAGGAACAAGATAAAACCCCAGAAAAACAACTAAATGAAGTGGAGATAGGCAACCTTCCAGAAAAAGAATTCAGAATAATGATAGTGAAGATGTTTCAGGACCTTGGAAAAAGCATAGAGGCAAAGATCGAGAAGATGCAAGAAATGTTTAACAAAGACCTAGAAGAATTAAAGAACAAACAAATAGAGATGAACAATAAAATAACTGAAATGAAAAATA